>NC_134585.1:32982649-33317649 GCF_037038515.1 Microtus pennsylvanicus | reverse complement strand
CCCTCCCTCCCTTCCTCCATCTCTTCCTTTCTCCTTCCCTCCCTCCCTCTCTCTAGACCGGATGAGTCATATGAGTTGCTTTGAGGTCTCTCTACATTGATTTCTCTGTTGCAATTGACTGTAATCTGGAATTGTGACCCACATAAACCTTTCTTTCCTAAAGTGCTCTAGGTTGGGGCATCTTGTCACAGTAACTGGAAAGGAAACCAAGATGAACATCAATTTTTTTTTTGCATGAGCTGACATTTTAAACATTTTATTTGTTTTGCATTGTTGTGTCAGAACTCCTGAGACTGGATACATTTTTATAAAATAACAAAGGCTCCTCAGCTCCCAGCTTCAGGGGTTAGAACTCCAGTACAGTGAGCTTTTCTGCTTGGCCTGTGACTATGTCATAGCCACACTGACTGGCATCACACTACGTAGAGGAGGCTCAGAGGGCTGAGTGCCATGTACTGAAGAGGAAGAGGCCTGCGAGAGAGAGCACACACCAAAGGAACACGAGGGAGGGCAAGGAGAGCAAGACAAAGTTACGTGGCAACAAGCCACTCTTACTGTGACCAAGGGAGTCCCAAGAGAGTAAGCACACTCTCCACACTCTCCAGAGACCTAGCTCACTCCGTCAGAACACTAGTCCTTTAAGCCACCTTTGTCACCATTTGACAAGTCAAACCATAGCACAAATCAAATAGCAAGCAGACCAACTAGGGAGAAAAGCAACTGCCAGTGGCTTCTTAAAGGAACCCGCTCCCAACACCAGTTATTGAGGACTAGCTGCAACATGATTATTTTACATTTATTTTTTAAAAATTACTGTTACCAGTCAACACAAAATGAACTCAATGACATTTTTGAGAACTTTTTATTTCATTTTACTTTGTTTTTTGCTTTGTAGATCTTTAGCGAGTTTGTTTTGATTTTCTCTTTTGTGGTTTTGTGGGTTTTGTTTTTGTTTTTCTTTCTTTTAGGAGAGAGAGAAAGCTGAAGTTGGGTGGTTGGAAAGTGGGGAGGGTTTGGGAAGAGTTGGGAGAGGGAAAACAGGATCAAAATATACTGCATAAATGTTTTCAATAAAAATCTTTATTATTATTATTTATTATGATTAGGAGAATGAATGGAGGTAGGCAATAAACAGCTATCAAGAGATCTAATAATAGCCCAAGATGAATTGGCTCTGGACCTGCAACCTCAGCTTTTACAAGCAACGTTCTCACCGGCCAGGCAGCTTTGTAGACTTTAACATAGAAACAACCCCGTGCCACACTGGGAGGTTCAGAAAGGATTCTCTTTCCAGACAGTCTCATGTAGCTGTTGGCAGCAGGCTTCGGTTCTTCACCCTGTGTGCCTCTTTGCAAATGGCTTCGGGGTCCTCCTAACAAGGAAGTATGTGTCACAGCCCATCTTCTGGTAGGATGTCAGCCATGCTGGATTAGGAGGACACGCTTCTCCAGGAGAAGTTCCTGCTCACTAGTTATGTCTACGACGGCAGATCCAAAGAAAGTCATGTCCTACAGAAGGAGTCAAAAATCAGCTGATCGTTTCTGGAGAACACAGTTCAACTGGACACTAGAGAAGGGCCCAGAGCAGGCACTAGACTGGGCAAGGGCTCCTCGAGTCTAAGTCCCTGCATAAACTCAGATGAGTACATTACAAGGCCACCCAGCCGTCAAAGAGAACTGGGCTTGTGGGGGTGGATGACCCAAGGCTGTTTGTGAGATGGAAATTCAATGACCTGGTGCTCAAATGTTGTCTGTGCCCCAAGGGTTCATGTGTTGCAAGCTTGGTCCCCAGTGTGGCGATCTGTAAGAGGCCAGGCCTAGTGACGTGTCTTAAGGTCAACTGCAGACATTAGCTTAGCAAAGACTGTGGCACCTTAGTCTCTATGGCATCTGTTGGGGGATATGATCTCCCTTCTCACAGATGCTCCTGCCCCTGTGGTGTGATCTACCATAAGGTTCTCCCAGAGCCCAGCTGGTGAAGGTATCCTGCCCGCAAGTCTCCAGAAGTGTAGCTAAATAAAACTTCCTTTATAAAGTTATGTAGAAACGGGAAATAGACTATACTATACTCAAAGACTATACCATACTCAGAGCGGACCATAACACTGAAACAGCAAGAAGGATGGTGCCTGGGACATAGAAAGCAAAGAAACACAGATGTTTAGATTTCCTAGATACTCTTCTTAGTCTGGATGGTGAAATAGTTGAGAAATTGCCACTAGTTGAGATGCTTAGGGAAAGGGAAGCTTGGGACACTTCAGGTATTTTTGCACGTGCTACTTACAGAAACAGACTCCCACGAGCATGTTCTTAGAAACGTCTGAAAATGGAGAGTGTGAAGAAACACTGGCCTCAGAGATGATCAACCAAACATCGCTGTCTCTCTGGTGGAGGCGAACATGGCGGCGATGTGCCTCTTCTGTTTGTTCTCACTACCTTGTCCTTCCTCAGGGCCTTAAGCCACTTGAGGGGAGATGTTTGGCTTTAGCAGTGGTCCCTAAGCCTCGCGTTCCTCTTTCCATATGCCTTCGCTGGCGCCCAAAGGCCACATCTCGTTCCAGTGGCTGACCATTTTTAAAACATCACTGTGCATCTTCAGGGTGACAGTCAGCCGTGACTGAAGGCAGTAGCTGTCACGTGATGCAGGCAGCCATGGAGGTTGCTGCTCCTGAGCTTTATGAGCATTTTAAAACTCATCCAATCTTTCCTTAAAAACTTATATTGTTTATGTTTTAGAACTTCTTACACTGTCTGTCCATCATTTCCAGTCCCCTCTTTCCTCCTCTTCCTAACTCCTCCCACAATCCCTATTTATTCCCTTCCAAATTCATGACTTTTTTATTCCATAATTATGTATGTATGTACGTATATATGCATGTATGCCGCATATATATCTCACACCCATTGAGTCCAATTAGTATTGCTTATATGCACATGTGTTTAGGATAGGGTTGAGCACTAAAATTACTTGAGCTTCTACTTCATTCCATAAGATGAAATATACTGCCTTCTGTTTTATAGTATGCGTATGGGGTGTGTGTGTGTGTGTGCGCGCGCGCGCACGTTGGACATGTACGTACAAATCTGTGGAGGTCAGAGGCTGACGCTGAGGGTCTTCTTCAAGTGCTGCCCACTGAATGTATTGAGGAGAGTTTCTCACAGGAATCCAGGGGTTACTGGCTAGCCAGCTTGCTCCAGGGATCCCCAGGGACTGCGTCCTGAATCCTCGGGATTATAGGCTGCCACACTCACTTGGTGCTCCTGTGGGTGATGAGGAACGCCAGTCTCAGGCGACTGAGCCATCGCCCTGGCCCCTAGACTGCCCTTCTTAAGGATTTTTACCAGTCCTGAAAACTGAACGCATGTCATTTTTCCAATTTAAACATTTTTTTCTTAGCGTGTTTCTTTTCCCTCCAACCTAAGCTTGCTTTGTCTTCTTTCTTGCCCTTCGATTTAATGAGGATCCTAAATTAAAAGTGAAAATATCAATAATTTATCAGTATCAAGGATAACTCATTCTACACCACGATCCTTCTCTCTAAACATATTATTGAGAACTATTTCTAGCCAGGAGCCTCAGGCTGATGAAGGAGAGCTGTCTCCTAATTTGGGAAAGTTGTTCTCACAATAACGCTGGCTTCCTTGCTTAAGATGAGCCGCCACTGACACAGGTTTGTTTTGTTTTAATTCATTTTAAAGAGGGTTATAGGAAGGATCTCAAAAACCCTTTTGTGGAGTACAAGAAGACAGGGATAAAAGAGTAAATTTATATGAAATTTCAGTCAAGTCAAAACTAGTGTATAGTGACAAAAAGCAGATCGGTTGTGGTTTGGGGCCAGGATCAGGGACAGGGGGAGAAGGGGACCATTTTTGGGGTGATGGAAATGTCCTCTGTCGCGACTGTGACAAGGGTTACACGCAAGATAGTCTGTCAAGTGCATCAGACTGTGTAATTATATGTAAGTTATACTTCAGTAACACTGATTTACAGGCAAGAATGTGGTGTGATTTGGAGCCCAGGATTCTCAAATAAAGATAAATAAATACATGTGTATTTTTGTTTGTTTTTTACTTAAAGATCTTCTAGCTAGCTACCATAAATGCATCTGTTTGCTTTATGCCGGAGTGACATCTCTAGCCATGTATCCTTCTGCGGTCAGTACCCAGTGGGCTAAGCAAGAACTTTAAAATAGTCTGAACCAGATCATTTGCCAGCCCTGCACAAAAGCCTAGCTTCGGGGGCTTGGCTTTCTTTGGGTCACAGCTCTACAGGCCCCTCCCCCAGGTAGACTTCCCACCTGTGCTTTTAATTCCTTGAGCAAATGTAGCCATGGGCGTGTACCATTCCTGCATGGGTGGTATCCCAGCTCCACATGGATGGGCATACGGGCGCCTGTGGCAGCCTTCAGGTACACCTGCTGCTCTCTGAGGACCCACACTCAGTCAGTAACAGGGTAGCTGGAGCCCCCTACTCCCTCTGCCCTTCCCCGGCCCACTTGCTTTCCTTCTGTACTCAGGTTGCTGCTACATAGGCCACGAGTCCGTAGATTCCGCTCTTGCCAGCTGCCTGAATGTGGGCCCAGGAGGAGCCTGTCCTGCCAGTCAGCTGTTGCTGGGAACCGTGACAAAAACAGAGCTGAGCCTCCCTGCAGCAACACAAGAAGGCCGAGGAAACGAACATGGATCATGACAGACATGGGGCAAACATTAGCCCTCTGTGGGTATGAACGTGTTTCATCTGTGCCCCCAAATAAAGGGCAAACTGAAACTCCTCTCTTTAGGTCCTAACGGTGGAGGACTGACAGGGAAGTGGAAAACAACCTAAGTCTGGACTTCATGCTTCTTTTATTTCTTCTGAGAGAGTCTCCCTATGTAGCCCAGGCTGGCCCTGCATTCTCAGTCCAGCTGCCTCTGCCTCCCAACTTCTGAGGTTTCGAGTATGTCAGCTCCTTCATGCTTTTCATTGGAACACAAACATAAGGCCAGAACTCATAGTGTGTCCTATAATGTCCCTTCTTGGGATTGTGCTGAAGAACAAAGAATCTTTCACAGCCTAAGATGGGGCGAGGAGCCTGCTCCATCACAGTCGGTTCCTTCAAAGGGCTTCTTAGCTGGCGTGTCCAGTTCTGATTGAGCCATGGAACTGAAGTGTCTTTGAGGCAGTGTGATGGACTGGATGCCCCTTTGGTGCCTCTTTTACTATTAAAGATAAAGCTTTAATGTTTTACAATGTTGGGGCTGTGTTGAATCAGTTGACCTTCTTGTGGGCTCTGTGGCTCATGAACGTTTCTTTGGTGTATCCTGCATGTTGGGTCACTACATGAGTAAAATGTGAATCTTCGTGGTTATAAAGGAAGGAAAGAGGTCCTGGCCGGAGCAGAGGGCGGTAGCTGCAGAAGCAGGGGTGGGTGAGCATGGGCTTCACAAGGCAGCCAAGGGGAGGCTGCAGGAAGTGGCCTATAGGAAGCCAAACCGCTAAACTCTATTTCATGAGCACAGGTTTGAGAAAGGATATAATTTAAGAATTATAAATTCTTTTGTTGTTTGTTTTATGAGACAGGGTTTCTCTGCATAACCCTGGGCTGTCTTGGAACTAGCCCTGTAGATCAGGCTGGCTTCAGATTCATAGAGATCCTCCTGCCTCTGCCTTCTGAGTGCTGGGATTAAAGGGGTGCACCACGACCTCCCAGCTAGAATTGCAAATTCTTAAATGTATCATTTATGTGAAGAAGCACTTACATTATAAGTAAAGGAGCACTGAGCCCAGGACCCAACGGAGTGTATTACTCTGTGTGCAAGAATTTCTAGGGGTGGGAAAAGGCAGTAACTTCACGGCCTTGGGAAAAAAAAACCAAACAGCTTGGTGGTGGCCTTCTGACATATTTATGAACCACTTCCTCACCGAGTCTAATTCTCTTCATTAGTAGGATGGGCATGCAAGGAGCTGCTTTGCAGATAAGTCATGTGAGGGTCAAACAGAGAGAAGCAAACCCCATGGGCAGCAGAATTTAGGTTGCTCAAGGTATATAAAATAGCACAGTGTTTGCATATAACCCACACGTATCTTCTGCAGACGTTGCATCATGTCTAGGTGACTGAAAGTACCTACCACAATGTCAAGGCTATGAAAAGAGCTTGAGTTGTTGGCTTTACCGAGCTCTTACCTGTTCCATACAGACATGATTTTTTTTGTTTCTGTTGAATACTTTTTATTCACAGTCGGGTGAATCTAAGGATGAGGAACTCTGAGATACAAAGGATCAATTATGCATTTAAATTAATATTTTATGAATACTGAGAATTATTCATCAAACAAACAAAAGGTTCTAAAAGGTGGAGTAGGGGAAGGCAGGCAGACTAAGATCTTTAGGACTTGAAGAATGTGGTGAGTTCCATATATGTATATTATATGTATATAATTAACATACATGGAATATAGGCATATATGTATAAACACATATATTTATATTATATACAAATATATTGGTACATAATACTCTCTCTCACACACACACACATACATTTGGCATTGTACATATATTTCAGGGCTAGAACAGAAATGGGAGATCTGGAAATGCTAATGGATTCAGATAAAACCAAATCAAAGGCCCAGGGGAAGCTCAGCTATGAAGCACTAAGTGTACAGGGAGCTCTGGGTTCGATTCCCAGTACTGCAAACAACAGTAACAATACACTTGCTCCGTCTGTCTGGAAGTGCTGTGTTGGACCTTTAGAACAAGTTAGAAATTGTTCTTATTGGAGATGATCTCCAAATTGAAGCCTGCTGCTAAGGCCTTCTCTTTTGTAGATGCAAGTCAAGGCTGAACTTCCTTTTTTGTGCAGTTTAATAACAAGGTCACCTGCATTTGCACCCATGAAGGGTCTGTGGGGAGCAGTGACCACACACTTCTGTCTTGCCAACCGGGCACAACCTACCAGGATCAGAATGTCTACCTGAACCTGGTAGTGGGAAGAACCCCTGCTCCCTCGGTGTCAAATGAGCCATGTGGAGTCCCTGGGCTTCTCCCTCTACCTGGCAATAAAAAGATAACAACTCATTTTTTTTTCTTACAGAGCAATATCAAAAGGAGTAACTAAAATACATTTCAAATAAGATCCAATGTCTCTTAGGGTCAAGCTGTATGAGATTCAATTTAAAAAAAATCACTCATTCTAACAAGAACCTGAAAGCTGATGAACTGAATTTTAAAACAACAAATAAATCCCAGCCCTAAGCTGATAGTCACCAAGGTTATCGAATGAAAACATTTTAAAGCATCTACAATAAAAAAAGAAACTTTAATGAGCAATTACGAATATGCTTGAAACAAATGAAATCAGCCAAGAACGAGAACTACAAAGGACCGTGTGGAGGGGCTGGAGCAATGGCTCAAGGATTACAAGGGCTTGCTGCTCCTGCAGAGGACCCGAGTTCAGTTCCCAGTGCCCAATGTTGGGTGACTCACAACCACCTGTAACTCCAGCTCCAGGGGATCTGGCCTTCATAGGTAACTGCATTCACACGCATGCCTCCCCCCACATACACAAATAAATTAGAACATGAGATAAATCTAAATAAGGAAGTGGATATTTTAGAAATGAACAGCATAGTAACCAAAACCACAACAGATAAGCTCAATAGGAAAAGGGAAGAAGCCGAAGGAAGAACAAGAAAATGTGAAGCTAGAGCAGCAGAGATGACCCAATTCCAGTGACACAAATAGGCATAAAAATCTAATGGACTGAGCAGGTTATATATAGGCATATCTATGAATATTCATATACATACATGCCTGCAATGATAATTTAAAAAAAGAGGCCATGTCTTTGTAGGAGAGTGGGGAAGGGTATATGGGAAGGTTTAGAGGGAGGAAAGGGAAGGGATACATGTTGTCATTAAATTATAATCTCAAGATAGGTGGTGGTGGCACACACCTTTAATCCCAGCACTTGGGAGGCAGAGTCAAGGCAGATCTCTGTGAGTTCGAGACCAGCCTGGCCTGGTCTACAGAGTGAATCCCAGGACAGGCTCCAAAGCTACAGAGAAACTCTGTCTTGAAAAAAAAAAACAACAAAAACAAACAAACAAAAAACAAAAGCAAAAAAAATCTCCATCTCAAGCATTGATTAGATCTACTATTTACTATCCTGTGACAAAAGCACCCATACTTGTCTCACTAGAGTTTCAAAAAGAATAGAGAAAGAATATAGAACAAAAACATGCTGAGCGATTTAGGGGCTGAAATACCCCTCAGATTCGACAAGAAACAAACCTACCAAGAAAGAAGCCAAGAATACTCCAAGTAGAGTTAAGGTAAAGAAAACCATAGTGAAAAAAATACCCAGAAAAAAGATGATGATGACAATCCACACACATTGTGGTGAAATGTCTGAAAACTAAATAAAAGAAAAAAAAATCTGGGAAGAAAAATCAGAAAGATTTTACATGTGGGTGAAAAGAACTTCAATAACAAGAGGTCTCTCATCAGAAAACACAGAGGCTTCAGGGAGGAGGCACAACCCTTTCAAGAGCTGTAGGGAAGCACTCAGCTCACTGGCACAAATAGTGTCTGAAATCAAAGGACCAAGGCATTCACAGGTAAAAGGAAAGTAAAGAACTCACCATCAACAGATTTATCCCTAAATAATGACTAAAAAAGTTCCCTAAACAGAGAAGAAGAAGAAGCCTTACAAAGGCAGAAAAAAGAAAGAACTAGGAGCCATGTGGTGGTGGCGCCTGCCTTTAATTCCAGAGAAGCACAGGTGGATCTCAGAGTTCAAGGTCCGCATGGTCTGCAATGTGAGTTCCAGGACAGCCAGAGCTACACAGAGAAACCCTTTCTCAAAAAACAAACAAACAAAAATGTCATTTGGTCTTTATTAAGACCATCCCTCCTGACCTTAAGCCATATTTAATGATAAAAGCAAAGCTGGTAACATATTCTGATGTGGTTTTAAATGAACACAGAGGAAATATTTAAGATTATTTTAAATGTTTAATGAATTAGATATAAATTCATTAAAATGTACATAATAAAATAAAATTATAGATAAACCCAAATAGAAGGCTAAACACAGTCAAATAATAACAATGGCAGCCAGGAAGAAAGGGAACAGAGAAAAGGTCTGGCATGGCAGTTTAAACCTGTAATCCCAGCACTCAGGAAGCTGACGTCAGGCTGGGTATGAAGGAACATATTTTGTATGCTTATCTGTAAAATGAATAAGCAAAGAAGCCCACTAATGGCATGCCTGCAAGCCTATGGCTGGGTTTTCCTCTGTAGTATTATGCCTTTCAGCCTTGGATCTTCTCCACCTATTTCCTTTCTAAAACACCCACTGGTTAGTAGGAGATGGGGACTGGAGATCTTTCTTTGATAAATGTATTGGATCTGGGTCCTCCCTCCCCCTGGAGTCTTGCTTGCTATGTAGCCCAGGTATTCCACCAGCTTAGGGTCCTCCTGCCTCAGCCTTCGGAGTGCTGAAATTACAGTTATGTTGCCACCATGCCCGCCAGCATCGTAGATCTTGAACTCTATATTCTGCTCTCCAAACACACTTGAAGAGAGGGAACTGAATATCTTAGAGGTATTTTATACCCTTCCTTTGGAGGTGTATGTAGGCAAGAGGACAGTTCCATCAAACCTACTGTCAACCCATCAAAGGGCCTTCCTCGAACTGAAACCCAGATGTACCTCTCCAGGGAGCTATGAACTTAGGAGAAAATCTTAAACTCCTGTGTTTTTATTTCAGTGATCATGTAACAAAAGCACTCATGGAGATACTTCTGGGGTCATCTAGAGGATGTCTGTATAACTTCGGCCCTCAGGGGCAACATCGTTTGATGTGACGTAATTTTACTTCAGTAACTACAGGTTAGGGGACAAAGAACTAAGGCTGATACAATGTAGGTGGAGCACTCTTCCCAGGTGATGGCGAGAGGAACTGGCTTGAAAATAATTCCCAGCTGCTCAAAAGGAGGAAAGGGTGAGAGGGCTGAGCGCCACAGGGAACACACCGTAGGGGCCAATTCCAGTCAAGTTATCTTCTAGTGTGAGCAGCAATTCAAGTCCAACAAGGCAGTACCATTACACTGAATTAATTATGTTGATCATTAACGAATAAAAGTAATTAAACTAGGATAGAGCATGGAGAGAAGTTTCAGTGGTTAAAGTGTGTGCTTCGCAGCTGTGCAGTCTGGAGTTTCGATCCTAGCATCCAGGTGACAGGCTGGGTGTCCTGTGTGCACCTATGAGCCCAGCTCTGCTGAAGACAGAGACAGGAGGGTCACTGGGGCTTGTTAAACAGGAGCCCCAGGTTCAGGCAGAGATTCTGCCTCAATGAAAGAGGTGAAGAATGATAGAGGAGAACACCCAATGCCCTCTTCTTCCTCTTGTGCAAGCGTACATATGTGCATATACTCATGTGGAAACAGACATGCACCTACAGAAACAGAAGTTGTGTCAGCTAAACTTTTATTATTTTTATTTTAGTTTACTTGTTTCAGAACTCTGAAATTATCCGCGTAGGAAATGATTTGTTGTAGGATTGCATAGTTAAGCCACGTTTGATGAAAATCAGTAAAAACCATGCTGGAGTGGAACAGGAGGACTGTGTTGTGCTGTTGTAGAACAATTTTTGAACTGGACAAATAAATCTCTGAAGAGATTTAGTAGAGAAGACACTCAAGTCCCAGGAGATTAAAGGACTTTTCCAAGGTCAGGCAACTAATCCACAGCTAGACTGTGACTTGCAAGTCTCACCTGGGCCCCTTTCCAAGGCACGGCCATGCAGAACTGGGATCCAGGACAGTGGGTTGTTTATATTACATGAGTAGATGGCAAAGCGTCTGTTAACAGAGGCTGGGAGCTCTGTCTTTCCTTCCACAAACCTCAGACTAGTGGTACGTGTCCTCTGTAGGTTGGGCACAAATGGGAACCAGAGATGAGGTTGAACCTCAGCCCAATACACTGTGCCATTACATCCGAGGAACTGCAGGGGATGAAGAAGGATTTACTCAAAGGCTATTATTAATGCGGACGGTATGTGGACAGGAGGCTCCACAGTGACTCTCTGATGGAAGGCCCTTTTGTGCTTTGAAAAAAGATCAACACAGAGGCCATGCTGGTGCATGACTATAATCCTAACACTTAGGAGTGAGGGGCAGAAGGATCTAGAGTGGACCATACAGTGAGACCTCCATTTCACAACCGAACACAAACCATGTCCCCTCTCTGAGGGAAAAGTCTTTAAAGAAGGCTGACAAATTCTAAAATTGAGGCTCAAGTTTTTAACTTTGAGTAGATTGTGAAATAGCAGTAATGTTGTAATTATTGATTTGTTCAAGTTTTAAACTTGTACATATAGATAAGTTCATCTGAAACATTTTAGCACAACTTATGTTTTATTGGCTCTAGGCATTCAGGAAACGTGGCAGGCGTGCTTGAAGGTCACATCTATGCTGTCCTTGAGCACCTTTCAAATGCTCACAAGTCCATCAAATGACACGGCCATCTCTACCGTTCAGTGTCTTCTGCTGCGGCCCTGTCTACTGGTCTGTCCATCATCTGCATCATTCTTTCGTAGGCCCATTCCCACCTTGCTTCCTGTGGATCACTTGCTGTGTCTCGGAGATGGCCACACTTCCACCTTCATGATACACAGACGGCCCTAGAACCCCAGGATCCTGTGTGGAAGAGGGAAGGATGGAGGGAGTAATTTAATGCGGACAGTGTAATGGAATTAACACCCTACCCATCCCCTAGGGCCATTAGTTCCTTAATTAGGAATCCATTCTCTTGAGCTGGTGAGATGGCACAGAAGGAGGGGAAAGGCAATCAATGGCTGTGCAAGCCTAACGCCCTGAGTCTAATCCTTGGGACTCATGAGGTGGAGGGAGAGAGTGGCTTCCTGAAAACTGTTGTCAGATGATTTTTTTGACACACATGCACCGACATTCACACACATATTAATAATAATTTAATAACAACAACAACAATAATAAAGCATTTTAAAAAGACTACTCTCTATCTTTTAGGGATAGAAATTTCTGGCAGATAGACCTTCTAAGAGTCTATGGATTGAATTCAAGAAGTCCATCAACCTGGATGAGGAAAATTTAAAAATATTTTTGTAAGCTTCAGCTCTTTTGCAAATTTCAAATTGGTTACTTTAAGCTCTCTTCAAGCTGAACACTGCCATTTCCTTCCGTTAGGAAAGGGACCAGTCAACTGCAGACAGAAAGTGACGGTGGCAGTCCACTCAGGGATCATCTTTGGTAGCATGTTTGCTGCACATGTCTCAAGATGTTGTTTATGATGGGTTTTACTTCTAAAATGCTAGAGTCTGTGTAAAATTTTATTATTGAAAGTATTTACTTGAAAATGCACTTATTGCTACAGTAAATTTGTTTAAAAAAAGTTTTTGAGGGACCTACAGAGATGGCTCCGCAGCTAAGAGCACTTTCTGCTGCTCTTCTAGAGGACCAGAGTTCGGTTCCCAGTACCTACATTAGGTGACTCATAACCACCTGTAGCTCCAGCTACAGGAGACGTGACACTCTCTCCTGGCCTCCATGAGCACATGGTAAGCATGTTCATACACACATACCACATAAGCTAAACATGTTAATAAAACCAAATCTTTAAAAATAAAAACGTTTTGAGAATTATATCTTATAATTTTCCTTGCATTCCTAGGCACTTCATTTTATTAGTTTTAAGTAAACATTTTTTCCCCCGATAAGGGGATAACACAAAACACAGCTCTTACCTCAAAAGTGATAGAGATAATTTATTCTGGAGGGAAATATGAGTGACCACAGCCTGAGGATACAGATTCAGGTATCCCCAAATTCCACATGCCAATGAGGCGGCCATTTTGTGAGCTAATCATAGTAACAGAACAAATAAAGCCATACATCAAAACACTTTTCAGATACATTGGTGGACACACCAGGTAGGTGGGTTCCATCAAGATGGGAGGACTCTGCTATAGATCGTGGGTACTGCCTTACACTACCCTTGCCCTTTGACTGACAGAAACTAGGGTTTTGTTAAGTTAGTACACCCCAGAAGGTTTTTATTTGTTAGCTGCAGAATGTTGGGGTAGATGCAGAGGTGGGCAAAGAATGACTGTCCAGTGGGCTGAAGATGGTTCAGGATAAACTGTAGTCGGCTCGGGACCTGCGACACTCCAACCTCTCCACATCACTGGTGTTCTGGTCAGGCCACCAGCCTCAGAACACAGTGTCTTTCCAGGAATCCCCATGCCCAAAGGCTTTCCAGACTGTGAAGAGCACCCATGGCACCCAGAAACCCTGCTGTAGGCGGTTAATTGTCATAAGGAATGTCCCAAAATATTTCTCACTGCTGTAGTCAGAGGTGTTCAAGGGTCTTACCTTACTTAGTACTAGATGGGATGCCTTCCCCTCTCCTCGGGGCTCAGGGAGCTCAGCAGAAGAGGAGGCAGAAAGATTCTGAGAGCCAGAGGTGATGGGCGACACCAAGGAAACAGTGTCTTCCAGACAAGCAGGACCGATGCTCATATGAATGCAGAGGCTGGGGCAGCACACACGGGGCCTGCACAGGTTCACAGTGGATGGGGTCCCAGCATTGATGGGGGAGGTGGATATGGACTCCCACCCCCAATTAAGAAGCTATTTGCAAATGATGTATGCTGGCAAAGGAACATATATTTCCTTGATGGAGACTCCCTGGACATATTAACCACACATCAGGGCAGTGTCCTGCCCAGCAGTAGATGGTCTACACAAAACAAACTCAATGCTATTTTTAGGCTGTTTTTTTTTTGTCTCATTTTGCTTTGTTTAGACTTTTTTTGTCTTATTGGTTGAATTTTTTATTGGTTTTGTTTTCCATTTTTTTTTTTTTTGGTTTGTGTGCTTTTTGTTTTAAGAGAGAAAAAAGAACATAAAGTCGGATGAATAAGGAGGTGGTGAGGATCTGGGAAGAACTGGGGGAGAATAAAAGCATTATCAAAATATTGTATAAAAATCTTCAAATTAAAAGAATAAAAGAAAAAAGAGGACATAAATTTAAAAAAAGAGGAGAGATAGGAGTACATAAGAGGGTTTGGAGGGAGAAAAGGGGATGAGAAATAATGTGATTATATTATAATCCCCCCAAAATTAAAAAAAAAAAAAAGATCCAGGTGACTCAGGAGCACAAAGCTTTCCCGTTCTAGGATTCGTATCCTGTTTGGTTTCCTCTGGCTTTTGAGTTGCCCTTTCTGAATTGTGTCCTCTAAAAAGATGTTTCAGTTTTATCTCCTGGCAGCTGAGAATGTGTTCCTTCTGGAAATAGGATCTTGCAGATGTAACCAAGTTTAGACGATGCCATACTAGAGTAGATGGATACTATAAACACGGTCTTCATAAGTGGAACTAAGCAAATCCTGTAACTAGGGTACTTGTGAGAAGCAGAATAGAGACACGCATGTGGGTGAATAGCATGTGACAAAAGAGACAAGATTGAAATGGTACAGACACCAGTTAAGAGGCATGGCCAGTAGAGGCAGAGGTGGGGGAATGTACAGACACCAGTCAAGAGGCATGGTCCACAGAGGCAGAGATTGGGAATGGTACAAATACCAGTCAAGGGGCATGGCATTTTCCTGCTAATGGTTAAAAGCTAAAGGGAGTCAAGGAAGGAGTCCACTCAGTTGCAGAAGAAGGTACTGAGCGAACATGGCTCACTGATGCTTCGGTTGCAGACCTCCAGCCTCCAGAATGGGGAGAAGAACTTTCTGTTGTTTTAAGTCCAGCCTGGAGCTGGGGCTCCAGTGTTAGAACACTTACTGAGTAGACATACAACCCTGGGTTTAATCTCAGCGTTCAACATAACCAAGAAAGATAGTAGGGGCTGGCGAGATGGCTCGGCAGGGAAGGTACTGGCTGCCAAGCTTGCCTAGCTAAGTTTGATCCCCAGGACTCACTTGGTAGAAGGAGAGAACTGACTTCTGCAGGTTGTTCTCTGACCTCCAAGAGTGTTCTGAGACATGGGTGCGCGCGCACACACACACACACAGAGCCAGAGAGGAAGAGAGAAGGAGAGGAAGGGAGGAGAGAGAAAGGAGAGAGGGCGAGAGAGAGAATAAATAAATATAAAACATTTTTTTCTTAAAAAAAGACTCTAGTACTCTGTTATTATAGCTTTGGAGAATAAATCCAATGTATATCAGAGCTTCAATAAAGTAAAAGAGGGTTATAACCCAACTGATATCACAGACCTGGTTGTGTGACTTGGGGGGGCCTATTTCTAATAAGGTGTGGCCAAGCACCAGAATCTGGTCCGAGGCGAGCATTGATTGTTACACACCATCTGGTTGTGAGGTTGTGGGGAAGGAAGGAAATAGACAGCTTCCACCCACGTCCAACTGGCGAATCCTAGAGACACCAAAAATAACCGCACAATTGTTGGGCCCTGGAGATCAGCTCGGCTCAGGGAAAACAGAATGCCGCACTTGGTTAGGGCTGCTCCCATCCCTCAAATATGGCAAGCACGATAGTTTTCTTGTATCTTCATTCACAGCCTGGTCTCTCCTGGAGTCCCAGACTTAAATTTAGGAAAGTCTGGGTAGAGGCCAAACTCATCAATGAAGCTATGTTGGCGCCTGTTACTCTGTCGCTTCCTGGGGATGAGCTCCCTCCCAGGGGAGCTCATTGCCTGTGCAGGGACACGACTGTCTGCAAGATGGTCTATCTTGTCTGCTTCCCAGGAGTGCAGAATTTGACCTTTGTTGGGATTCTCTTCCCTATTAGTACTAAATCAATAATAAAGCCTTCATTACCCAAGAAGGCAAATCTGCTCATCATGTATTTGGGTAACAAGTCAGATGCTCTTAAAAACAAAACAAAAAATCCTTTGACCTGTCAGGCATAAGTATTCATCTCTCTTTTTATTGTTGCCCCTTGAGGCAGGGTCTCACTGTGTCTTCCAGGCTGTCCTGGAATTTGCTATGTCGATCAGACTAGTCTTGAATTCACAGAGGACTACTGCCTTTGTCTCCCTCATGGTGGGCTTAAAGGCAGAAGCCATCTACCCACCCTCTGACCTCCTGGTTTAATGAAGAAGGGGATGTGGAGGATAGGGATAGATGAGGCGAGCCTGTTCAGTTCCCCGGGTTTATAACCCACCAGAGGCAAGTGATTCCCTTGCTCTTAAGTCCTCGTTTTTGTCATGCTTGGATCTATGTCTCTATTTCTAGAATCTCGAGAACCCTTCTGCCATTGAGTGTTGAGCCTTCTGCTCTTATCTTAAATGTATCCTGAAATTTACCGTGATCTCAACAGACTTACATAAAACTCTTATAACACACCAGAGCATTCTAAGAAACTACCTGATTGTCACTGGGGAGATGGCTCAGGGGAGAAAAATGCTTGCTGGGCAAACATGGGGACCAAAGTTTGTTTCTCTAGCACCTACATAAGATGTGACCCCAGCAGGCAGGAAGTGGAGACAGGGGCAAGCTGGCTAGTTAGACGAGCCAAATCAGCAATTGCCGGGTGCCACAGAGATCCAGCGTCCATAAATAAAGGGGAAAACAGTTGAAGAAGGGAACTGACATCAGCCTTTGGCCTCCACACACATGACCTTCACTCAAACATGAGAACATACATAGACAAATGCAGGGCAAATCACACACACACACAAAGCAACTCAGAGCAACCAAAGACAGCACTCAGTCCTTCAGATGTTCCTCATTCTCAATACATTTACTTTCATGGAATTTAATCCTCAAATGTCAGAAAAAACTGTTTTTCAACTTTCACTCTTTAAGAGCCCTAGCTTTCCTGGAACTAGCTTTTGTAGATCAGGTTGGCCTCGAACTCACAGAGATCTGCCTGCTTCTGCCTCCCGAGTGCTGGAATTAAAGGCGTGCATCACCACTGCCCGGCTTGAACTATCTTTCTTTTTAAAGATAGGGTCTGACTATGTTTTCCAGGTTGGCCTGGAAAGCTTCCTCTTCTACCTGAGTGCTGGAATTAGTCATGTATCATCATGCTTGATGGCATTAATTCTTTAGACATTTGTTGGGATTAATAAAGCAATATGGACTAAGATTTTTGTTTGTTGATCAGTTCAATATCTTTTTAAAAGAATTCTTTAATAGCATTTTTTATTTCTTTTTAAAAATATATACCGATTAGTTAATTAATGTCCCAGTCTTGCTTCTTCCTCGGCGCTACCTGCGAGGTGGCTGCCATCTCCTTTGCGGCATCATGGCTGCCCTCCGGCCTCTGGTGAAGCCCAAGATCGTCAAAAAGAGGACCAAAAAGTTCATCCGGCACCAGTCAGACCGATATGTCAAGATTAAGCGAAACTGGCGGAAACCCAGAGGTATTGACAACAGGGTGCGGAGAAGATTCAAGGGCCAGATCCTGATGCCCAACATTGGTTATGGGAGCAACAAGAAAACCAAGCACATGCTGCCTAGCGGCTTCCGGAAGTTTCTAGTCCACAACGTCAAGGAGCTGGAGGTGCTGCTGATGTGCAACAAGTCTTACTGTGCTGAGATTGCTCACAATGTTTCCTCCAAGAACCGAAAAGCCATCGTGGAAAGAGCAGCGCAGCTGGCCATCAGAGTCACCAATCCCAACGCCAGGCTGCGCAGCGAAGAGAATGAGTAAATGGCTTGCGTGCACGTTTTATTTGTGTTTAAATAAAACCACAAAAACTGCAAAAAAAAATTAATGTCCCAGTCCAATCACAGTTTCCACTCTTCCCTCCTCTCTTCCCAGTTCCACTCTCAAGCTCCTATCTCCCGTTCCTCTCTCCCCCCCATCCACTCTGCCTCCTTTCTCCTCAGAAAGCAGCAGGCCTCCCGTGTGTATCACCCAGCCATGGTATATCAAGTTGCAGTAAGACTAGGCACCTCCTCTCCCATTAGGGCTGGATGAGGCAGCCCAATATCTTTAATTGTATAGGTCTATTCAGGTTTCTCTTTCTTCCTGAGTCAGTTTCAGTAATGTGTCCTAAGTGTGATCTCATACATTGTGCTACGTGTATTCATAGCATTTTCTCATAACTATTTTTGCTTCTGTCATGTAGGTAATAATTGCTGTTATTTGTCTCCCGATTTTCCTTTCCTTTTTCTCGGGTCAGTCTAGATAAATAAAGGCTTATCAATTTTAAGTAAAGCCTCATCAATTTAAAAGATTGCACTGTTTTTTTTTCCCTCTGTGTCTGTTGTCTATCATCAATTTCTTTTCTAATTCTAATTTTTGCTTTGCTGTTTAGTTTGTTTCTCTTTTCCCCAGCACTGTAAGATGAAAAATTTGATTTTTAACTTATTACTTTAGGTATCTTTTAAAATTTAGTCACTTGCTGCAAGAAAGACATTCCCTCTAGGTACTGCCTTGACTGCATCCCGTAAGCATGCGGCCATATTCCCATTTGTAGTCATCTCTGAGTATTTTCTAATTTGTGAGTTCTTAGTGTTTAATATCCATTCCCCAAGTTTCTTTGGTTTATTTTTAGTGAACTTTCTTTTGTTTCCACCGACTTTATTTTTGTTTATTGTGCATGTGCGGCTATGTGAAAGCGTGTACTTGTGAACACGGTGCCCAAGAAGGCCAGGGGAGGGAATTGTAACCCCTGGAGCTGGAGTTATGGGTGGCTGTGAGCCCACTAGTGTGGGTTCTGGGTACCAAATTCTGGTCCCCTGTAGCGCCTGCACTACGGTATCCGAGCCGGGGACTAGGCTGGAGATTTAAAACACATAAGATACAGGTAGAGACACAGAGACACAGGCCATCCTTGACACAAGAATGCCAACTTTATTGTGCTCCAGGGAAGCTTATATAGGAATCCTTAACTGATAGCCATGCCCCAGCTCTTGGGATTTCCAGCTGTAAAACCCACCAGAAACCACTCCCCTGCCATCAGGGTCTTGTGCTCAGAGCAGCTGCACAGGTAAACACGTTGTTTTGCTCAGTTCACTCCAGCAGGCGAAGGGTCTGAGGCCGGCAAAGAAAGTCAAGGGGCCAGGGGTCTGCAGCCCCCAACAGTCCCCTGGGGAGCAGCAAGAGCTCCTAGCCTCTGGGCCATTGCTCCAGCCTGTGCATCATTTTAAATAGCACGTGGTCCTCTGCACAGAAGCGCATTGCTCTGCATGTGTGTGGGTCTGTGTTTCCACATTAGCTTGCCCGTGTCCACTTAAGGAAATCTACATTTCCTGCAAGGTGGAGCTTACAGCAACGAACTGTTTTATATTTTATTTCATTACTCAAAAATGTCTTTATTTTGCCTTAATTTTCACAGAAGAACAACTCACAAAATATTTTCTTGGATATAAGCATTATCATGTTGGTCTATATCTCTTTTCTTTCAACACTTCCATCTCTCTGATGGAAAGTAGCTGCTGATCCTCCTCAGGTTTTCCTTGTGTGGTAACTTAGTGGTCTCTGCTGCTTTGAAGATTTTTCTTTTGTCTTTCAACATTTTTTATTGCAACGTTTCTGGGTGTAGGTTTTATTTGTGGTATGTGCATGTGTATGTAAGTGCATGTATGTGTAAGTGCATGTGAATGCACTCATGCATGTGTGTGTGTGCATGCATGCATGTATGTGTATGTATGTATTTGAGAATGTGTGTGTGTCTGTCTTTGTACTGGACAGTCACAGTGCTCCTGTTAGTCCTAGAGGTGCGGTGCTCTAGGGGTGAAAGGGAAGTTCTATCAAGTCAGTGACATATTTGGCTTTGCCAAATGAAGAGGAATTTCCCTGGAGGAGAATAAGAGGAACTTGAGGCAGAGTGTAATGCCCCTGGGAAGGCTGTGTGTGCACACATAATTTCTCTTGTAGGTCAAATAAACAATAATGAGTATCTTGTGGTTGGTTTAGTAGGGAGAACAATGAAGGTCATGTTCCTTTTTTCAGGAAGTTCGTGTCTGGAGACACGAAGCTACAACCACAGTGAACCTGTATGGTAGGAAAATATTACTCAGCATTTAGGTGCTATGGGAATGCCGCATGGTCTCAGTGGTCTAGGGAATGTCTTACCTAAAGGGGAGGCAGATGGAACCTCAGGAGTACAAAAACAAACGTTCAGCTGTTTGCTTCCCAAACACTGGTCAATGAGATAGCCAGACTGGAGGTCAAGATTTATGGAGGAGCCCCATACATGGAAGACTTGGTGCAGCCATTACAGTAATGAGGTCAGTTATAACCTCTGAGATCAATATATTTTACCTAGTCAGTTAATCAACAAATTTCCTTTACCCTCTTTTCTTTCTCGCCAGAGGGGAGAGCTAAGAATGCAGGTCTTTTGAGTAGCAAATAAGACCCAGTGACTGGCAGGCTGCTTTGTCAGCTGTTGCCCCCAGGGTCATGGAAGAACCAGTGCCCTAGCTACAGCATCACGTTCCTGGACACAGCAGCCATTTTTGTGCTTTGGAAACTGTGGATTAGACAGAACCCTTCATGAATAAACTGCGATTCCAGGCGTAGAGGAGTCACCGGTGACATCAAAGCAAGGACTTGATTAAGACTGATAAAGATAACTTTCAGTCATACTGTTAAAATATTAAATTTCAAGCTTTAGTCCAGCTGATTTTTACATAGGCCTCACAGTCAGAGGAAAATAATATCTTAAAATTCTTCTTTCTGTCTGTAGTACTGATTTCCTGCCCCTGGAGGCAACCAGCATTGCAATCTCTTGAGTTTCCTTCCAGAAATAGCTTGTACAGACAAAAAAAAATCATATGTACATTCTTTTCTTTAAATTTTACTTAATTTTTCTATTGTTTGAGTATTTCATACATGTACATAACATGTTTTCATCCATTCCCTCCCCTCCAATTACACCCCTGTCCTCCTATCCCCCACCCCAACTTTATGACCTTTATTTTAAACCCACCGTGTCCACTTTGCGAATCTTGTAGGTGCATGTATTTAAGAGCATCTTCTGGAACATGGGGAGCCTCTCTGAGAACACATCCCTTGCTCTGCCGGCAGCCATCCTTAGATAGTTCCTCATCTAGGGGTGGGACTTCTTGAGCCCTCCCTCTGTCCATGCTGAGATTCAGGCTGATTTGACTTTGCCTAGGTCTTGAACATGTGGTAGTTCTAGCTGTTGTGAGTTTGTGTGTGCACAGCTCTGTCACACTCATCAAACACCGTTTTGCCATAGGTATCTATTACCTTTGTCCCTTACAGTTTTTCCACCCTTCCTTCTCCAATGATCCCTGAGTTTCAGGGGTATGATGTCTCATTTAGAGCTGACCATTCCACAGTCTTTTATTCTCTGAACACCAGCCAGTTGAGAGTTTCTGTATTAATCTCCATCTATTGCAAAAAGAAACTTCCCCAAAGAGAGTTGAAATAATGCCCTAGCCTATGGGTACAAGAATTTAGGAGACAGTCTATTTTGAAGTCCATTTAGGAGACCAATAGCATTAAATTCACACTAATGACTAGTTTTTATGTCTACTTGCCAGAAATTTTAACGGAGAAGAGACTTCCAATAAATTAGCCCACAGGCAACTCTGGAAGGTGTTTTATTCATTGATAATTGATGTGGGATAGTCCAGGCCCTTTTGAGTGATGTCATCCTCTAGGTGAATGGTTGGGGTGTGTGAGAAAAAACACTGGGCAGGTCAGGAGAAGCAAGCCAGTAATCAGCATTTCTCCATGGCCTCTGCATCAGTTCTGCCTTGAGTTTCTGCCCTGACTTCTTCAATGATGGACTGTGATGTGGAAATACAAGAGAAATAGACTCTTTCCTCCCCTGGTTGCTTATGGCCTTGGTCAAACACTAGGACAGCAGCCATGGGCTTTGGGCCCAGGTAACAGTACTACGTCTGAGTTCCATTTCGTGGAAAAGACTAAATCCACTTAGAGAGTAATTTGTTACACCCACAGTGTTTATGCCATTATTGCATGATTGCATATACGGATATGGACAAGCATATATATTATATATTTTTATTTATTTTATTTTCTGATGATTTTAGATGCAATTTTTTTTAGAGTGGAGCATGTCCTTGCCTTGATTACATGTATTTCCAGAACATAATATCCAACTAAAAGAATTTAACTATTTTAAGATTATATCTCCAGTGAAAAAAATTAACCCCACATTGAGTTTCTAATGAGGAGTTTTTTAGAAGACAGAAAAGTATTTTTTCATTAGTAATTTCAAGTCCCATTGAGGATACACGAAATTTGTTCATTTTCTTTTCGAGAAAGAATTGTCACTTGCAGTTTTAAACCTAAGAACAAAGCCACAGATAGGGCTTCAGTTTTGAAAAAAAAAACAACAACAACAAAACCCACATTTTCTGCTGTTTCAACTCTTCTGGGACAAGTGTATATTTTACATCATTGAGACAAACTATTTGTCCAGAACCCACAGCAGCTCAGACACATTAGCTAAAAAGCTTGGAGCGACTGACTTTAAGACAATGACATTTAGTGCGTTGCTAAAAGTGACTTTCTCAGAATGATTCCCCATCTCCCAGAGAAAGGGCATTTTAAAAGATGATGGCCATTAGTTGACTGGAATGTTGCTCATTAGTCTCAGTAGCTTGTCTGGTCTGCGAAAAAACCGTTTCACATCCCTAATGTGGGTTGCCCCGTGTGGCGACAAAGGTGTTTCCAAGGCAAAGAACAAACAAGCCAGAAAACCAGTGGGGAAGGCTGGTTAGGGGACGTTCTATCTGTGAGTGGGTAGAAGGGAACATTTCAAGTCAATATGCCTGTTATGTTGACAGAGTCCCATGACTGGCTATGATGATGTCTATCAGGACCAGAAATATTGAGTGTCCAGTTGCTATGAACGTGATATCAGGGATCACTGAACACTTGGGCTCCTAGCTTTTCGTAAGGGAAAGGTGCATCACTAGGGTAGGGATGGCTGGAATTGAATCTACGGAAAGATGTCACCTTTTATTGCTAACTGTGGATACACTTACCTAGAAAGAATAGGAACAACAAGGGCCTTCCCATTCCTGGAAACTCGTTCTGATCATTATCCACAGAAGGAAGGACTTGCTTGGCTTTGCCTTTCTCAAGGGGGTAGAAAAAGCACTTGTCAAAACGTCTAGGATGCTTGAGACATCATGGAGGATGTCTATCTGTCCTTAGAAGGAACGATACTCTAACTTCTCAGTGGCTCACATTCTTCGCAGTGATCTGGTTATCAGTAATCATAGCCCTGACTCTTTGGGAGCAAGACACAGTCAGAAAAAGCTCTAAGGCCAACTCTATAAATGCAGCTCAACCATGCTTTCCATTGCTCTTCTTTTCAGATTTTATTTTTAAATAGTTGTAGACTCCCAGAAGTTACAAAAGTTAGGATGGGTTCCCTGTGCTGTCCCCTCTGTTCCCCGGGGAGACACCATGTATAATTGCGGTTCACTGTCAAAGCCAGAAAGTTGGCATTGACACTGGCCCTCTGCCACTGCTATCTTGATATTGGAAGGTACAAACCCTACAAATTAGAGGCCTGAAACTCAGGAGAAGGACGAGCCCATCTGCTAAGATCGACTCTTACCAGCTATGAGTTCTCCGCGCCCCGCCCTGTGCAGGCTATTTTGGTTTCAGAACCGAAGTTCCTTGGGTATGATGCTTTCTGGCAGATGTACTGGCTCCAGTCTTGACTCTACCTTTTCTTGTCCCTGTCTCATACAGATGATTTTCCAGATGGTGCTGGACAGGGAAGAGTGGTATCCATGGATGTCTCTCTCGGTGTTGAACTTTAATTTATTCTTCAAAAAATTTTTTATTTAAAAAATTACAGTTTCACAGGAAGTTGCAAAATAGTGCAGGAAAGCTCTGAGCACTTCCATTCACTATCTCCTAACTATTACATGTTCAATGCGCATAAGATGATGAAGTCTTGCTTTGCTTTTATTTTATTATAGAAGTTTCTTGGCTTGGAGAAATGGCTCAGTGGGTAAAGGGCTTGCTGTGCAAAATAGGATCTGAGTTTGGATCCCTAATACCAATGTGAAAAGCCAGAGGCGAAGGCTCCCACCTCTAATGCCAGCACTGAAAGGCCGAGACAAGAGGATACTGGGATCTCACTTACCAGTCAGTGTAGACGATCAGTGAGCCTCAGGTTTAGTGAGAGACCCAGTCCCAACATTGTGCAGTTCAGGCACCCCATCTTCTTATACATTATCGAGGAGCTTCTGCCTCCTGAATGCTGGGTTACATGCATGTTACTGGGTTACTCCATGTCCAGTCTGTTCTTTAAGCTGGCAACACCCATCCTTCTTCCTTTTCGTTTTTTGCTTTTTTATTGTTTTATTTATTAAAATTTAATTTTCATTTATTTCTTGAAATTTTTATACAATGTATCTTGGTCAGATCCATCCCTCTCCCCACCTCCAACTCTCCCCAGGACCACTCATTACATCTTCTTTGCAACTTCATGTTCTCCTGTTATAATTTTTTATTTATGCATTTATTTTAACCAACTGAGTCCAATTAGTGCTGCCCATGTGTACCTGAGGGGCATGGGGGAACTTACCAGTGTTACAAATAGCTTTTCAGCTAGTGGTGGGGCCTTGGCTCAGCCTTAGGCAGGACATTGACATCAGCCCCAAAGGCTCAGGGAACATCACGGAAGAGGAGGCAGAAAGAATGGAAGAGGCAGAGGGTGGGGGGAAAGGTTATAAATGCTATTGTCTGGACAAGACACGGCTGTTGCACACAAGAGCTCACAGACGCAGTGGTGACCTATACAAGATCTGCACAGGATCGAACCAGCCATTCAGATGTGTGCCACCACACCCAGCTCAACTGTAACTATTCTTCCTGCTCAGGGAAATGAAACCAGCCTGATTGTGGGAAGAAAGCAAATTCTAGCTTAGCCTCTCTTATTCAAGAGTTTGTCTGCTTGTTAACCAGTTCAGTTGGAAAGTAGTAAACAAAGTAGCATGCAGAGCTTCATGCTTTATCCAGCTCATCCATCTTCCAGCCTTCAGGTACAAGGTGGCCTTAAAGACTTTAGTAGAAAACTCTGCATCCCAATGTTCACCTTTCTTTATTGTCAGACTCATCTGTGGGGATTATTAATACAAATCTGGACACCGTATGCTGAGAAACATGGAAATTATCTGCTTGCTCATGGCTTCCAAACCTATGGTTCATGGCCCCCATGTGGACTTCAGTGGCTGAATACGGTGACCATAAAAAATGTGATAATGGTAAAGAGTTTCTGCACACGGCAATCGCCAAAAATTAACACAGAAATCAAAGCTGAAATCAATCTGAGTTGCTTCTGGAAGGGCTTTCCTGCCCTGCTTCACATGGCTTTGTTGCAACCTTGGTTTTGAACACACATGTACACTTGGCACTGTCCACATCAGCTTACCATGTAAGATTTGAACCTAAAGTGTGTTATGAATTTCAGAATTTTTTTACTGTTTATATAAAGTTTTCAGCTTCTATAGAAAGATAATGGTTGAATTATGGGAAAAAGGACTAATATTTTTCTACCATCATTCCTTAGCTTGTAAGTATCAAACACCTTTGGAGGGCATTGTATTCTGTTATTTTAATGTTAAAATTGCTATTTGAGATTCTCACTTGCATTTCATTAAAAAAAATCATTAAATGAAGTTTGGCCTGGGCTTAGTACAGAATTTCTAAAATGGTCCTAAACATGCTTCTGCTGTTTTATGCCACACGCTGAGATGAAGTGACATGATCATCACTGCTGGGTATATAATTGATTAATACACAATACATGCTGATTAATTATGAAAACCATTGAAAATGGTCTATGAACCAAACATGGTGGTGCTTACCTGCAATCCTGTCACTTGGGGTGTAGAGGCAGGGGCATCAGGAATTCAAGGCCAACCTTGATTATCTGAGACCGCCCCCACTTCCCTATCTTAAAAGTATCAAGTCAAACCAAACCAAACCAGTCAAACAAACAAACAAAAAAGATGCCATGTAATATCCAATATTCAGCCAAGATTCCTGTGAAAGTAAACATGTCCAACTCCTAAGTATGCATGTTTGCCTTTGTCTTTAATAAATGCTACACACACACACACACACACACACACACACACACACAAAGATTTAGAAAAAATCTTTATGGTGTGTTATAGGTAAGCGTTTGATTTGCATGCCTATTTTATATACTTATGTTCCTCAGGAGTTGTGTAAAAATTGCATGATTGAAAAGGGGTTGTGGTGGAAAATGTTTAAGAAGCCTTGTGTTAGAGACTGTGTATGGATATTCAGTCTGTGTCCATCCACACACTCAGGTCATGTAGGGAGCAGAGAAAGCCCTGAGTGAGTGCAGTCCCGAGTGGATGTTCGCTGTTGACATGAGTTATGCATGCCAAAGACCGCAGAGCCTCAGACCCATAGAGGAAGGGCAAGGCCATGTCTAGTTCAAGTTTAGATGTCAGTGGTGTGTGCAGAAAATGCTGGCATAACTTTCTACCCTCTGATATCCATGACCTGAAGACTGCTGCCCTGGAGACAGCAAGTTCGAATTACTCTGTGTTGTTCGTTTGCTTGTTCTTTCAAAGGCTTCTGACATTTGTCTGACTCCTTTATGTGATGCATTTAATAAAATCTTTGAATGTCTTCACTTTTATATCTGAATGAGAGCGATGCTTTTCCCTTTTCCTAAAACGTATCTCTTTGTGTGTGTGTGTGTGTGTGTTTATTATTTACAGGGCTGGGGATACGGCTCAATGATTGAAAACTAACATATAGGCCTGACAGACAGCCTGAGCATCACTGTGGACCCCACAGGAAAACCCCAGATTCTGACGTGGCAGAGTACTTCCTGATTCTAACACTCCCCTGGGAGAATAATCTGGAAGTTCTTTGGCCGGTTTGCCTGGAGTTCTTAGTGTAGTGACAGGAAAGAGAGGCCTGGCCTCAACAAGGTGGCGGGTGAGAACCAATCCACGAAGTTGTCCTCTGACCTCCATGGGTCTTCCTGCCTCCACAGGTGTGAGCTTAACAACCCCCTCTCCTCCAGGCACTGTTCTGTCTCAGGTGTTCTGTTGTAGCACAAGAAAGTATTTAGAGAGCAGCTAACCTCCGTCTGCTGATTACAACTCGTCCACACGAGCTTTCACAGATAAGAACTGTTTTCTCTTTGGACACCCACAGTTCCCTAACTTAAATCACATAAGGTTAGCCAGCCTGACTGCACTTGAGAGGGAACATGTTTGATATGGTAACGCACAGCCCCCTCGACAAGATCGTTGTCTGCACATGGCTATTAATAGATTCGGCTGGTGGCGCTGAGGTCGCTCGGTTTCAAGTACTCAGTTGACCTGTGAGTAAGTCGGGGAAGTCCAGGTGAGATGGTGTGGGGGCGAGGCCTTCTGCAGACTCACACATTTCTCTCTTCTTCCTAGGCCTACAGACTTCATAGTCCTGTCTCCCTGGCTGGGAGAGCGGCACTGGGACTGAACGTAGCCAAGGGCTCATAAGTGAAAGTGACAAAGGCCTCTTTTAAGTCTGCCCTGTGAATACGAACCCCTCCCACCTGTCACTCCCCAGCTTCCTGTCTCCTTAAAGTTGTTCATAGAGATGGGAGATGTAGAGGAAGAAGGAACCCGGATTCTCAGATGGCTTAGGCCAGTGGTTCTTAACCTTCCTAGTGTTGTGACCCTTTAATACAGCCCCCCATGTTGTGGTGACCCCCAACCATAAGGTTATTTCTGTTGTGACTTCATAACTGTAATTTTGCTACTGTTATGAATCTTAATGTAAATATTTATGTTTTCCCATGGTCTTAGGTGGCCCCTGTGGAAAGGTCGTTCGATTCCCAAAGGGGCCAAGACCCACAGGCTGAGAACTGCTGACTTAGAGGACTAGGGTTGGGGGCCTCTCTGTGAGCATGAAAGGAACTTACATCCCCTGTGTCTGATGCAGTCTGTTTCTGGATTGCCTACTCCAGCAGTCAGGGATCACAGCTGCCTCTCATCTAGTGCCATTTTATCCTCACAGCTGACACTCTCCTTCTCACTGAGAAGAAGACGGGTCTTTTTATTTTTTATTTTTATTTTTTTCCAAGACAGGGTTTCTCTGTAGCTTTGGAGCCTGTCCTGGAACTAGCTCTGTAGACCAGGCTTGGCCCCGAACTCACAGATATCTGCCTGCCTCCACCTCCTGAGTACTGGGATTAAAGGCGTGCACCACTACGTCCGGGTCTTTCTGCAGAGAGTGTCTCCCAAAAGCTTATCAATGAGCATGAGATATTGCCTCTTTAAACCATCCTTTAAAGAGAAATCATCTGAGCATGGAGAGATGGCACCGTTGGTAAAGCACTTGCCAAGGGAGCATGAGGCTCCCCCAAAAGATGGGCATGGTAGCCTTTGCCTGTGATCCTAGTGTGTGAGTGACAGAGGCAGGAAGAGACTTGCTGGTCAGAGCCAGTGTAACTACATGAACTGGTGAGCTCCTGGTTCACTGAGAGGCCTTGTCTTAATAAACAAAGTGGGGGTGTGCAGGCTAGTTTTATGTCAACTTGACATAAACTAGAGTCATTGAAAAGGAGGGAACCTCTGTTGAGAAAATGCCTCCATAAGATTGGGCTGTAGGGCATTTTCTTAATTGGTGATTGATGGGGGAGGGCCCAGTCCATTGTGGGTGGGACCACCCCTGAGCTGGTGATCCTGGGTTCTATGAGAAAGCAGGCCATGGAGATCATGCACTCTTCCGTGGCCTCTGTCTGCATCAGCTCCTGCCTCCAGGTTCCTGCCCTGTTTAGCTCCTGTCTTCATTTCCTTTGATGATGAACTGTGATGTGGAAGCCTAAGTCGAATAAACCCTTTTCTTTCCAAGTTGCTTTGGTTGGCTGAGCAGTGGTGGAGCACGCCTTTAATCCCAGCACTTGGGAGGCAGAGGCAGGCAGATCTCTGTGAGTTGGAGGCCAGCCTGGTCTACAGAGCTAGTTCAAGGACAGGTTTCAAAGCTACAGAGAAACCCTATCTTGTAAACCCCCCCCCAAAAAAAAACAAACCAAGTTGCTTTGGTTATGGTGTTTCATGATATCAGTGACAACCATGACTAAGACAGGGAGCCATTGAGGAAGACACCAGATGTCAACATTCTAGAAGAAAAATTCAAAAAACAAGGTTTCTTTCCACCCAGCTTAGAAATTCTCCTCTTATTATTAGTTATATTCTAATTCATCCTAGTTTGGGGTGGGGAGACTCTCTTCTCGTCTCTCCGGCTCCCGCACGATCAGCACGGCCCAGCTCTGACTCAGAAAGGGGTGTATAAGGGGACTTGAGCACCGGAGACTGAGAAAGAAGCTCTAACCTTTTGCCCACGTTCTGTGCCCTCACAGGGTCACCAGGTGACCTTGCACTAGGAGTAGAGGCTCCTAAGAAGAAAAGGCCGTATAGTCCCATGGTGTCCATCATCTCTCGAGAACCACAGGAAGCGGCTGACCAGACTAAACAAGACTCAAGTCGTTCATACTTATCATTTCAGTGTAATCAAAACCTCATTGCAGGTAACAACCTTTACCAGGTTGTATTCTGTTCTGTTCTTAGTCTGCTGACTCTGTGTGACATGGCTAAGCTGCTCCAGATCTGTGTAAAAGCAACGGGGCATCTCAAAGGTGTTGTTAGTAAGGAAGTGGCAAAAGGCAAACAGGAAGCGGAATAGTTTCGTGTCATTTAAGACTGAAGTGTAGCCAGCACTCTGGAAGCTGAGGCAGGAGGATTTTGAGTTTGAGGCTATTTTGAAGTAGATGGTGTGGTCGAGGGTAGCCTGAGATCCTGTCTCAAAAGGAAAAATGACAAGGAGGAGGAATGTGCTTATTCTTCTGTCTCAGTCCCTTCTTATGTCTCTATAAAATGAGGATGATCATGTTGTCCCCCCAATACCCTGTGGACATATTCTCGGTATTAAATGAGCTAATGGATTTAAAGTACTTAAAATGCTGTTTGCCAATCAACAAATTATAGCTATTATTCATAATGTTAATTCCCTCAAGTAGAAATGAACTCTGTAACTGTCAAAGATGGATGGCGGGTGCCTATGAGCTGTGTTTGAGAGAAGAGCTGGCCAGAGCCTGGAACCCATTTTCTTCCCCAATAATGAATACTGAACTCAACATTACAGCACAGGCATCCCCAGACTTATGACGGTTTGATGTTTGATTTTTCAACTTTCCTAAGCAACAAAGGTCAAGTGCACTGAGTAGGAGCAGTACTGTGGACCGGGAATTTGAACCTTTTTCCTGGGCTTTCCTTCAGGTACCAGACAACAACAGACAGCGAGAGCCTCAGCTCACCGCCAACCCCACTGGCATAAAATGAATTCAACACTCTACAGTGAACTGGGTGCCTCGACTATGTTTTCTGGTCAGCTTGGTAGATCAAATGTATTCCCAACTTACGATTTTTTCAATTTATGGCAGTGGGTTTATTGGGAATGGAATCTACTCTGAAATGGAGAAACAGGCACAGAACCAATGTCTGGACTCCACCCTCCAACACCCCACTGAGTCTCTCAAGGCAGGCTCTGAAAGTCAAGGTGTCCCCCCCCCCCAAGAGTTCTAGCAAAGACTCAGCAGGGCTGGCCCCTTGATGTAGTTCCTTTGTGTCCCCCAAACCTGCTTCCCTTCAGGATTGTGGTTCTATTTTAATTCTTTTCAGATTCTTCCTCATACATACGCACAGTTCCCTCAAATTAATATTTTCTGCTTCCACTGGGTTTGTAAAGTTGAATTTCCTCCTTCATTTCATTTATCATCCTCCCGTCCCTACCAAGGGTTCTAATTAAAGCTATGAGTCCAAAAACAGTGTCTGTCGGGGACCGACTGCTGTAAAGAAGAAGGAAAGCCGTGCAACCCGAAAAGTAAACAACTCAAAGGTCAAATAACCATGGAAGGGTTGTCACGGTCAGAAGGCGGTCACCGAGAGTTTGGTATTGACTAGCTGAGCTCTGAGGCTGGGCAGGTGGAACAGGCGGGCAGGCCTGGGTTTCCACGGGAAGACTTCTGTGCAGGAGCCAATGGGTTGTTACTCCTAAGCTGTGCCAATCCACAGACATGAAGAGGGTGGCTTGAGTAAAGGCGTCTTTGCTCAGAGAGAGAGGCCTCTAAGGGTTAGTCTCTCTTGGAGGACTGGGATTGGGGGCAGTAGGGATGAAGGATGATCTGGAAGTGTGATCTGGACTATGGATGGTCAACTCAGCACGTTAGGCATTGCATTACTTCAGGAACACACAGTCACAGGTATACTGTGACAATGGTCAGTTACTGGTTGAAGGCAGGCCACCAGCTATTGGTCAAAATGTAAGTCCAAATCAAATCTGTCCAAGTTCAGAGCTATGGTGTGGCACTGTTGAAGGAATACCCTGTCCCAAATGATTCTCCAAACAAAAGGGACACAATCCACCTGTAACCAACCAGATTGCAAGCATCAAAACAGTTAGACAAGATGACCTTGAACTTTTTCACCTTTGGCTTTCTACAATTTAAGTAATGTCTACCGTTTTCATCAGAATGTGTGTTATAGTCGTGTGACTCTAATGGACCCCAGTCTACCACAGTGACTTGTGTGGCTGTGGCGAGTGTCCCAGGAACTGGGGGGGGGCATGGGGTGGAGGTGAAGGGGGACCTGCTTGTTGAGATTACTGGGGGAGGAAACTGGGCTACCTGCTCTTGTCACCCCCACAGCCCTTGCAAGGTGTGGACAGCAGGCTGATTGTGGCATTGGCAAATGTGACTGATGTAAGTTGTTTGACTTTGTTTCGGTTTTGGTGGGGTGAATAGAAGCTGTTATTTGTGTAGCCAACGGTATGGGATCTAATAATTCTACAGGAGGATGATTTGTGATTTAGAATCAAACCTTTCACTACTTTTTAAATTACGAAGGCAATAAAACGTGAAGGAAAAAACTGAACCCCTAAGGATACAGTAGACTTCTCTACGGGAGACAGAGTTATTTCCAAGGTTAGTTATCTTTTATTACATCCTTGACCCAAAAACCAAGAAATGGAGCCATCAATGTGGCTTGGCAGGTAAAGCTGTTTGCTATCACATTCAACAGCCTGAATTCAGCCCCATCCCAAAACTATACACTGGAAGAAAAGAACCAATTCTCAAAAGTTGTCCTCTGACTTCCATACACGTGTCTACCACCACACACATTACACACACACACACACACACACACACACACACACACACACACAAATAAACAATCATGTACGTATGTATTGCGAGAGCAAAGGTGGTGTTTTAAGTTTTAATTATCATGCCTAAGAGATCCTTGAAACAAAAAAATGCCTCTGTTCAGCTAGCCCTTGCTCAAGGACAGACAGTTCCTGAAACGCTGGAGGCTGTTGTTTGTGGGAGACAGCAAACCACAGGCTTTTGTTCCTCTAACAGGTTTTTTTTTTTGACCCAACTACACCAGACGTGCTTGAACACGTGTGGGTGAGAGTTACGTGGGCAGGAAATACATCAGAATGTGTACTTGCCCCGGTTGAACCTGATGAAAAATACGGTGACCCTGTGGGGTGACCTTTTCAAGCCTCTGCAAAATGTGGCTCGTGGCCATTTTCTGGGAACCCAGAAATGAACCTGGCCAGAGTCCATCCACCTGGCCAGTTTTTAATTAAGGCTTGTTTCAAATTTGGCTTTAAATTGTGGTAGTGGTCTTTTTCTCAACTGGTAGGATTAACAGTATGTTTATAAAATGTCAACGATCTGCCCAGCTCTTCAGTTTTAAAATCTAAAGCATAATTTAATATCCAAACATTAAGGCAGTACTTGCTTGTGGAACCTTTTCTTAACAGATTTCCATAAGCACAATTTTCTGAGCGAGTGTTTGAAGAATCATAGCGACTCATTTTGAGCCATTTGTAGGTTTGTAAGGCAAAGCTAAAGCATCATTAAGGAGAGTGGAGAAGACAATCCCTACAGCAATAGTACCCGTAGATATGCAAAACCCGCAACTCTCATCTTAAAGGGAGTAGGAGTTTATTCTGGGGCCGTTTTGAGTGGCCATGGCCTGGGAACAGAGATTTAGTTTACCCAAAATTCCATGTTCCAACATGGAAGCCGTTTCATGAAGCTCTTATAGTTTTACAGAACAAAGAAAGTCACAAATCAAGGCAAATATGAAATACATTGGCAGATCCATCAGAGGCAGGGACAGTGAGATGAGGGAAGCTTTCCTGTAGGCTCAAGATGCAACCTGACATTCTTGGTTTTGGATTAAGGGAGGCTGGTCGTCTGCTAGATTAATAGATTCTAAAAGGATCTATTAGTCACAAAACGTTAGTTCCAACACAGGTAGCAAGGAATGGCTGTCCCCGAGGGCTAGAACTAACCCAAGATAAGGCAACTAACTTCTAGACCTGCAACATTCCAGCGCCTCCACAGAACTGAAAATCTAATCTGTCAATCAACCTGGGGAGACACAGCTTCTTTCAGGAGTTTTCTTTCTTCATTCACAATCTCTCTCTCTCTCTCTCTCTCTCTCTCTCTCTCTCTCTCTCTCTCTCCCTCTCTCCCTCCATGGCAGCTCTTTCACCCAGAGTTGCAATGTGGCAAAACTGTGAACACCCCTTTATCTCTGTTAGACCCATACCCCATAAACTGAGCACATGTAATGAACTGCTCCAACTCCACATTTTTTTCCTCTACTGCGTAGCAAAGAAAAGATCTATTTATAACGCTGAGGGGGAAATCAAAACGAAACACACAAGCTGGGGTGATTTGCCTGAAGTAATGTGGGGGAATAGACTATCTTCAGCGGTCAGCATCTCCTGCTTCTGCCTATCTTCTTCCCTTGGCTCCCTTCTGTTCCGCCTGTACTTCTGCCTATCTTTGATTTGTTTGTTAAACTAATTCTTAATATTCGCCACTGTCAACTTTCCCAGGGTCAGCCATAGAGGACGAGCCTTAGAGCCTGTCTCTGTTCTGTGGCCCCTGATTGTCCCTGAAGGTCCCACACCTTCCTTGCAGCCCCAGCTCCTCTTTACTCCTGCAGGGCTCAGGGGTGGGCGGGGCCTTATCCTGAGCCTCGCGGTAATTGGCGGTGTCCTGGCAACCGTAGCGATGCGGTCGTCAACAGAGATTGGATTCCTGCAACCCTGCGCCCCGGACGGGCACCCTTCGCCAGCGCCAGTGGGAGTCACAGCCTTGTCCAGCAGTGGGGCTCTGGCCGCGCCCACCTGCTCGGGTCAGCGAGGCCCTGGAGGGTGTGGGGGGGGGACGCTGCTGAACGCGACCCGCCTGGCTTTGCAACTGACAGAATACCTAGTAAGTGTTGGACACATTTCTTCCAGGCCAGAACCTTCCAGGTTTCCAACCGGTGTGTGTAGGGAAAAACAAGGTTGCAGTCTCTAAGTTGGATCTCGCTTCTGCTGAAAAGGCGCAGAGGGCCAGGTCTGCCCAGTTTGATAACTGGGCTGGTTTTCAGGGTCAGGCTCGCAAACATGTATTGGCCCTTCTTACACAGAGGACTTTCGCCATCCTCACTCCCTGCAGCACCTCAGTCCCTTGATGTAACAGGCTCGTTAATGCATGTCAATCCACAGGCTAACGGTAATCGGAGGGTGGTGCACGCTAATCAGCACGGTAGAAACTTATTTCTAAGAAGCAATGATCAAAACTAACAGCCCAAATCCAATGAGATCTTGAGCAAAAGCTGTTTGCAACTTTCAGTCTGGGGGAAAGCCTCTGCTTGCTTCCAGTTCAATTCTTCTGGGGTCATCACCCACACATTGCTTTCTCTTTTTCACATGGACGTTTAACTTCATGTAGTCGTTCCTTTCATCTTGGGAGCTCGCCATTTCTTTCCTTCTCATCGAAGCACTCAGACTCTTAGATGTTCAATTCTTGGTCCTGTTCTCTCAACAAGTGGGACAGACTATTTCAATCTCCTTAACTCTGCCCACGTTTATCTGAGGCTATGATCTTAGCCAAGCTTTGCCTTTTAAGGGCAGAAAGATGGAGGACTGTTAAGAATTGTAACCGGGATGCACCATGAAACATTAGCCCAGCTTCCTTTCTTCCCAGAAGAATCAGAGTTCAGAACTCCCACAACAAACTCCCCTCACCCCAGCCCAGATTTCCTTTTTTTCAGAAACTAGCAAAGATAAAGGAAGTTCAGAGTTGTTGATCATAATGTTTACCAAGGGTCTAACTTAAATTAATAGAGTCTAAATTAAACTCTTGTCAAGGGCATGGGCAGCAATGGGGTAGCTCTTGGCTTTTCACTGTGGGCAGAAGACCAGCAGCAGACACAGAAGGGCCCTTATTATATTTGGTTGAGCCTTTTGGATTTGTGCAAACCATCCCCATGCCACCATGAGTGCAGGAGTATGTGTTTAGCCCTAGGCTAATTTAAAGCTCACAGTCCTCCTGCTTCAGACTCTCGAGTGTTGGGATTACAGGTTTTGACCATCTTAATCTTTCTCTTTACCCAGGAGCTTTGCATGACCATGGTTTCAGTCCAGGTTATCATTTCCTTCCTACACTCAGGAAATCCTTCTCGCTTTTTCTGAACTCTATGGCTCATTAGACAATTCCAATTTTTAAAACTGAAGCCAGCCAGAGGTACTAGTATATCCTTGTAATCCCAGTCCTCAGGAGGCTGGGGCAGGGGATACCATAAATTCAAGGCTGGCCTGAGCCACATAGTTAGACCCTGTCTCAAAACACCAAAAAACCAAACCCACAAAAACTCTACCACCAGTAACAAATTATCCCACATTGTAGAGTGATATATTCTGACCTTTGGGATTCCCTGCCTCAGAGGAAACTCCCGAGCAATTATACTAAACAAACAGTATAATCACACCCAGGAAAGAGTGTGTTGATGTTTAAAAGGGTGGTTGTTTCCTGATCATAATTTTCCTAGAACCCGTTTTGCCTTGTTTGAAGATAATCAGGATTTTCTCAGTTACTGTGAGTGATTGATTTAACTCAGCATTATATGTAGTGTGTGTTGCATCACAATGTGTCTGAAGAACTCGAATATAGTCTGTCCCTGTAGTCATCGAACTTGCGTTTAGCCTAGAGAGGACAGACCTGTGTCTGAGACCACAGGGATGAAGCCTCATGGTAAAAACTAGGCTTTTGGGGCTAGAGAGGTGGCTCAAAGGTTAAAAAGAGTCACTGTTTTTCCAGAGAACCCAATTTTGGTTCTCAGTCTGTAATTCTGGCTCCAGAGTTTCCAAGGGCATCTTCATACATGTGACAGACAGACAGACAGACACAAAATTTTTAAAAAGCTTGATTTTAAGAGTTGCTCAGAGCAGTCTCAGAGGCACAGTGAAGGCAGACCCCCCTTTTAAAAAATTATTTTTTTTTTAAAAATAGAGCAAACTACCTTTTTTCATTATACATACCAATCCAAGTTCCCACTCCCTCCCCTCCTCCCATTCCCTCCACATACCCTCCCACTCCACCCTATCCAATCCTCAGAGAGGGTAAGGCACATTGCTTTGGGGAAGGCCCAACGGCCTCCCTATTATATCTAAGCTGAGCAAGATATCCATCCAAAGAGAATAGAATCCCACAAAGCCAGTCTATACAGTAGGGATAAATCCTGGTGCCACTGTCAGTGGTCCCTCAGTCTGTCCCAGTCATGTAATTGTCAATCACATTCAGAGGGTCTAGTTTGGTCCTATGCTTGTTCCTTCCCAGTCTGGCTGGAGTTGGTGAGCTCCCATTAGCTCAGGTAAACTGTTTCAGTGGGTGTCCCCATCATGGTCTTGATCTTTGCTCATATTCTCACTCCTCCCACTCTTCAGCTGGACTTTGGGAGCTCAGCCCAGTGCTCCAATGTGGGTCTCTGCCTCTGTTTCCATTATTTGCTGGATGAAGGTTCTATGGTGATATTTAAGATATTCATCAGTCTAACTACAGGTCAAGTTTGAGCCCCCCCCCTTCTATTCCTTAGGGTCTTAGCTGGGGTCATCCTTGTGGATTCCTGGGAATTTCTCTAGAGTCAGATTTCTTGCTAACCCTATAATGGCCCCCTCAATCAAGATATCTCTTTTCTTGCTCCCTTCTCTGTCCTTCCTCCATCTCAACTATCCAATTCCTGATGTGGGATTCCTCTCTGTATGCTGTGAATACCATTGGTTAATAAAGAAAACTGTCTTAGGCCTGTGATAGGGCAGAGTAGATCTAGGCAGGGAAAACTAAACTGAATGCTGGAAGATAGGAGGCGGAGCCAAGGAAAAGTCATGTAGCCCCGCTTACCAGGTTAGCCACAGCCTTGTGGCGATACACAGATTAATGAAGATGGGTTAATTTAAGATGTGAGTTAGCCAGATATACGCTTAAGCTATTGGACAAAGAGTATTGTAAATAATATGGTTTCTGTGAGATTATTTTGGGAGTCTGAGCAGCCAGAAACAAACAAGCGACTCCCTACAACAAACTCCTTCAAGTTCTCCTTACCCCTCCCCTTCTCCCCTCCTCTTCCTCTTCCACCCTCCCTTCTCCCCCCACCCACATGCTCCCAATTGTATCAGGCGATCTTGTCTATTTTGACTTTCCAGGTGGACCTATATATGGTTTTTCTTAGGGTTCCCCTTATTACTTAGCTTCTCTAGGATCATGACCTATAGGCTCAGAAGGCAGACACTCTTGACCCAGGTGCTGAAGGGTAAGACTCTACACTGGACAATGGCTATGAGCGTGGAGAGGAAAGTGGGTGGGCTGTGTAGGAAGGGCGCTTGTTAGGCCTGTGCCCCTGCAGCCTTCCTGGCTCTGACAGCCAGCCAGCCAGCCCTTCATCCCCCCTGCTGGGAGTGCTTTCTCTCTTCTTCTTTCCTCATTTTCTCTGGCTCAATTTCACTTCCAGCCCCTTTCTCTCCAGGTATTCTCAGGCTATAAAACCCCAGGGTGAAGATCTGAGTCAGAATGACTCACACAGCTTCTCAGATCCGACAGAGCCAGTCACATCTTTAAAAAAAAAAAATCAACTGTACAGAAATTCTCCCGAGCCCCAAAGGGGCTGGGACATGTGTTGTAATAATGTGGGTGGATTCAGTTGCTGTGTAAAGGATCCAAGCGTGTGTCCTTTTGAATTTCATGAAAATTCAAGCAAATTAAAGAATCTTCTTTCCCCTTGGCTTAAAAAGCAAAGGCGTGGCCCTTCTTCCTGGCTTTTAAGGTTGTGAGTGTCTGTGAGAAACCCTTATTAGGTTGGTTTGTGTAAAAGCGCTCCCTTTAGTACCCAAGGCAAGTCAGTACCTCCCCAGTGAGAAGGATGGAGGAGGTGACTGTGCTTCTGGGAAGTGAGAGATTAGCTGGACTTGATGAAACAGCCAGGTCATTCACCTTAGCTTTTTTTGTTTCTATAGGAACAACCAGGGCAAGATCTTCAGCTGCCATCTCTGTGGACAGATCTCCAAAAGCAGCTTCAAGCATAGTGGCCTGCCCTTGGTTCCACACTCTCTGATTTCCTCTTGATTTCACAGCCCAGTGTGATTGGGTAGCAGGGATTAGGAGTAGGGATTAGGAAAATCCTTGGAGGGGCTGGGAAGGTGGCTCAGTTAGGACAGTGCTTGCTGTTGGGAAATCCGAGTTTGGATCCTCAGCACCCACGCCCACGTAAGAATCCAGGTGCAGTGGCACTACCTGCAACTCCAGCCTTGGGAGGCAGAGATAGGAGGATTCCTGGAGTTTCACGGCTAGCCAGTCTAGCCAGTTGGTGCACTCGGGGCCCAGCGAGAGACCCTGTCTCAAACAGTAAGGGGAGAGTGATTTATGAAGACACCAACTTTGGCCTCTGGTTTCCATATGCATTCACACACACACACATGCACACACACACACACACACACACCATACATCATGTACACACAGACACACTATACAACATGTATATACATACACACACCATACATCATGTGAGCATGCACACCGTACATCATGTACATACACACACACTATACAACATGTATACACACACACACACACACACACAAAGTGCTTTGTGTATCTTGAAACAAAAACAGTTGCTAGAATAACAACTTTCAGATACTTTATTTTTACATTAGTTCTTTCCAAAATGCTAAGTGCTTGTACACACACAATGCAAACTTTGGCACATTTGTTCTTGGCAGCAGCCTCCAGTTACCGCGTCATGCAGGTGTGTTATTCTAGAGGGGCGGAGTCGGTTGCTATAGTAACAGGACAGGCTTATGCTGAAGTTTGTTAGGAATTTTCTGTTTGATTTTTGTTTTGTTCTTGAGACACGGTCTCATTATGTATTTCAGCTGGCACCCAAATCTCACTCCTCCTGCCCAAGTCTTCCGAGTGCTGGCATTATAGGCACAGGATACCACTCCTGGCTCACACTGAATTTTGATTTGAACATTTCCCTGCGCCGTGAAGCTCTTTAAGTCATCTTGTCACGTATCCAAAATGAGTCTTGTAACCTTGTTCTCATAAGGTAAGAGTCTCCCCAGTCGTATGGATTTGGAGACCGTTGGAAGTGACCCTCTAAGGATAACATAAATTCACAGAAACCTTGTCATGAAATTGTTATCTTTCATGGCTTAAGAGCTGAGCCTGTGTCTTGAGAATCAGGTTAGTGTTCTCTGCCTGAGGACGGGGGAAGTCATACTAGGAATGCACCTCCTTCTAATGGTAACCAGGTGGCTAAGAAATGGCTTTGAATGTCACTCCTGTTGCTCCCTGGCTATGGTGGAACCTGTGAAAAAGCACTTGAAATTCTCAAGGCTTCTGATTCCTCAGCTGCAGGCAGGGTGTTAACACCTTGTAACTGCTGTGTTCACGAGCAGAGCTCAAAACAAAGGGCTCAGCCTCAAGGCTGATTTCAAATGGAAGCTGCTGAAGTGCTTGTTCCTATCATAATAAAAGTCACAGAACACAGACTCCAGAGCCAAAGGGCCCAAACCAGACCCTTTGTCAGTTCTCCTACTAGCTGTGAGATGGTGAGCTGTTCTCTCAAATCTCCCTGTCTTGGTTTCCTCGTCAGTAACATGAGAATAAGAGTCATATCTGTCTTGGAAGGTTGTTTGGGTTGATTTTCTTAGAATTTAGATTAAATATTACATGTATACAGATGTGCCAGAGTGTGGATTCCTGCACATGAGTGCACTGCTCCCTGAGGCCAGAAGAGGGCGTCAGATCCCTTAGAGCTGAAGTTAAAGGCAGTTGAGCACTGTCCAGTGTGAGTGCTGGGAACCTGACTCGGGTCCTCTGGAAGAGCAGAAGGTTTTCTTACCCACTGAGCCATTCACCTCATAAGGCTGTTGAGAATGTATACTATACTGTATGCGTCAGAGCAGTGTTTACTATTCATGCTTCCAATTTCTTTTCTCAAAGTGTTCCTGGCTTGGGGCCACCTGATTTTTGGACTTGACTAACTTTCTATGTCGTAACACTAAGACTTCAAAGAAATTGAGCTTCATTTATTTTTTATTTCTATATATGTTTTAAAGATTTATTTTCACATGTGCGTACATGTGTGTATGTGTGTCTGTAAGTATATGTGAGTAGGCATGGGGACACCCTGGGCCTGTCATGAGGGTGGTTAGATCTGAACTCCTGCCCTCATGATGTGTAACAATCACACTTAACTTTCCAGTTCCTAGAAATCCAGTTTTAGAAATTGGAAAGGAGAATCTATTTGTGATTGAAGAGGCTTCATGTTCTTGGGAGACCATTTTTAAACACTGAACGTTGGCTACATAGTAATTAGAACCTTCTAGCTGCCATCCAGTTACTGATACAATCCGTGAACTCTGGCCTTACAAGGTTACACTTGCTCCCAGTCATAGGCTCTACCCAGTTGTGGTGAGCAGGTTAAGATTATATTAAGGTCTGGACAGTCTCTTCCTCTTGTGTACACTAGCTATATTTAGGCCAGTTGAGATGAGTTTAATACGGCGCATATTGCTTTGAGTCCAGTTGATCCCAGAACAGCTGGTTCCGCCAGCCAGAGCAATGAAGTCCAATTTTAGCGTGAAGCCCCAGAAAACAAAGCATTCGGGATGCAGATCTGTGAGTTCCAGTGGGGCTGAGCTGTTGTCCGCCCTCTCCTCCCAGATGGCTAGTCCACTTCAGGGTTTTGTTTTGTTTGTTTTTAATCTTCTTTATCCTTGGGTTCAAAATATTCTGTGTCAATGCGTGAATATAATTAGCATGCAGATGTGTAAAATGGCTTCCAGGGACCGTGTTTACTTTCCAAAGTGGGAGAGTGAGTCCTGTGTTTTTCTAATTATAAAAACAAATCCCATTTTAGAAATGTTCAAATAATGCAAAAATTGAAACACTATGGAAAAGGCAAAAACTGCACATTAGTGTTAATCTTTCAAGATGTTTCACAGCACACATATATGTAGATATATATGGCTACCACCTGGTAGTATGCGTCTATACTGTAATCTTAATGGGTAAATACTATGTTTTAGAGTACGTCAGTGGTGATGTTGATGTTAGATCTCCACCCTGTTGTGGGAGGTCTCTTGTTCATTTCCTGGCCTTCCAGACTCCCGAAATAATCACATAGAAACTATATTATTTGCCATACTGCTTGGCCAATAGCTTAAGCATATTGCTAGCTAGCTCTTACATCTAGAATTAACCTGTTTTCATTATTTTATATTTTACCATGAGGCTTGTGGTCTACCGGCAAGGTTTCAGTTGGCAGCTGGTGTCTACATGGCGTCTCTTGACTCCGCCTTCTTTCTCCCAGCATTCAGTTTAGTGTTGTCCCCCACTCCCAGCTCTACTCTGCCCTGTCACAGGCCAATACAGATTCTTTATTCATTAACCAATAAAAGAAACACATTCACAGAAGGGCTTCCTACACTACCCCACCATGTTTTCAGGAGCCCTGAGTTTGACCATTTCCCTTACAGGAAGTCCTTCGTGACCCAGGTCTTGGCTTAGAGATGGAGGAATCAGGATCGTCTTCCTCTATTGTCTGGGAGCAATAGCCGCAGAAGCTGGAGAGACAGCACAACACCAAGCAAGGCAGGCATGGCGGAGCACAGTCTTATTTCATCTGAGCAATGGCTTCAGCTGCATGGGCTTAAGAGCAAGAAGCTGAGCTTGAAGCAGATCTTGTCCCAGATTGGATTCCCACAGTCCGAAGGTACAGTACTCACAGGGCCTTCAGGGATCCTACCTCTGCTCCTGAGAAGCCGTAGGCCTCTGCACTTGCTTGGATTCTACATCCCTGCTGGGGGAAATGCTTGCACATGCTCCACCACAATCTATGTACTTCACATAGAAATACAACTGGAACTACATAGATTCAATATTAGGGCTGCTTCACTTCATTTGTGTGTACGTGTATGTGTATGTGTGCATGCATGTTGTGTGCGTATGTGTGTATATGCACATGTGTGTAGGCCAGAAGAGGATGTTGACCTCTATTTCTGTACACCTTATTTCTTCAACACAGGGTCTCTCACTGAGCCTGGAGTTCACAGATTTCCTGGTTAGCCTGGGAACCATTAACTTCCGGCAATCTTTTGGTCTCCTCTCTTTCCCACCCTCAGCACTGGTGCACTGGCTAGTCTCATGTCAACTTGACCCAAACTAGATTTATCTGAAAGGAGGAAACCTCAGTTGAGACAATGCCTCCATGAGAGTTGGCTGTAAGGCATTTTCATAGCTAGTGATTGATGGATGGAGGGCCTAGCCCATTGGGGGTGATGCTGTCTCTAGGCTGGTGGTCCTGGGTTCTATAAGAAAGCAGGAAAAGCAAGCAAGGGGAACAAACCATTAAGCAGCAACCCTCCAGGGCCTCTGCATCAGCTCCTGTCTCCAGGTTCCTGCCCTGTTTGAGTTCCTGTCCTGGCTTCCTTCAGTGATGGACTACAATATGGGATGTCTGATTCCCTGCGGCTCCATGGCATCTCTCTGACTCTGTCCTTCTTTCTCCCAGCATAGAGCATAGATTTTCCTGCCAAGTTCTGTTCTACCCTTGCCATCGGCTCAAAGCAGTTCTTTATTCATTAACCAATTAGAGCAACACATAGACAGAAGGACCTCCCACACCAAGGTCCTGTCTCAAAAAATATAGTACTTATTGAGCAGGGTGGTGGGGTGTGGCAGTAAGAAGAGAAGCCATGGGGGTGAGTTCTCTCCTTTCATCATGTGGGTTCTGGAGATTGAGCTCAGGTCTCCAGGTTTGGTGGCAAGTGCCTTTACCTGCTGAGCCATCTCTCCAGACCTCTCCTTTATTTTTTTAAGACAGGAGCTCTCATTGAACCTGGAGCTCCTGTATTTGGGTAAGCTTGTGGCCTGTGAGCTCTGCAGAACCAGCTGTCTCTGCCTCCCCAGTGCTGGGATTAAAGGTGTGCACCACTGCGCCCCATGCCTTGCCCAGTGCTGAAGATCAGAACTCAGGCCCGTTGTAGGAGGAACAGCGGGGCTGCGTCCCACCACCCGGCTAGCTTTACCCGAAATAATTACACAGAAACTGTATTCTTTTAAACACTGCCTGGCCCATTAGTTCCAGCCTCTTATTGGCTAGCTCTTACATATTGATCTAACCCATTTCTAATATCCCTGTAACACCACGAGGTGTCTTACCAGGGACAATCTTAACCTGCGTCTGTGTCCGGTGGGAGAATCATGGCCACTGCCCTGACTCAGCTTCTTTCTCCCAGCATTCTGTTTTGTCTACTCTGCCTACCTAATTTTCTGTCCTATCAGAGGCCAAGCAGTTTCTTTATTACTTAACCAATGAAACAACAGATAGAAAGATGACCCTCCTCCATCACTGGCCCTCGTGTTTGTTTGGCAAGTACTTTACCAACAGAGTCATAGTCTCAGGCCCAATTTAATTCTTTGTAATGAAAAGGTAGAAATTGTTTTTTTTTTTTTACTCACTCCACAGCAGAGGTCTTGATTATCCTCTGGGATTCGCAATCCCCTTTAAGATTGATTGAAGTAATTGCTTTATTGATTAAGAGAGGAGCTGTGTGCTATCTTAGGAAGAAAGTACATTTTTCCTTAGGGGGCCTAATGGCTTATGGTTTTTATTTTACTTTATTTTTTGTTTTTTGAGACAGAGTTTCTCTGTAGCTTTGGAGCCTGTTCTGGAACTAGCTCTTGTAGACCAGGGCACCACCACTGCCTGGCTGGTTTTTATGTTTTTTTTTTTTAATTTTTAGCTTTAAAATATGAATTTATTGATTTATTCATTATGAGCATATGTCCCTGGGAGGTGATGAGTGTGCATACATGGCGGTCAGAGGACACTTGTGGGTCTTGGCTTTCTCTTTTTCCCAAGTTGGGTTCTGGGGATCCAATTCAGGTTGTCACGGTGGAGAACAAACATGGTCACTGCCGATCCATCTCACCAGCCTGGAGGCATATATTTCTAAATGTTCTCCTTGTCATGTCGGTTCTTATCTCTCAGTAATATCCACTCGCCACCCCTAGGCAGCATGAAATGTGTGAGAGTATTTTCATTTGCATTTTTTTGGATACTGCATTTGGATACTGAAACATGGGGCCTGGGAAACAGGGCTCCCGAGTGTCACTGTGAGGGATAGCCTACTGCACAAGAAGTACTTTCTCCAACACATCTGTAACATGATGCGTGAAGGGTATGTCCTTAGGATAATTCCAATTAGTAGGTGTAACACGATCAATAAAAACCCAGAGACAGATATTGAGGTTCAACCTGGAGGTCAGAAAAGTCAAACAGCGAGCCACTGGCTCTTTACCTCAGTATGAAATGGTGATCCTGCCTTCAGGAATCTCAGAATGAGACTGTGTCTCAGAGCTGTCTCCTCCCATTTTAAATTCCTCTCTAGTGTAGGGATTAAAGGTGTGCACTACTACCATCCAGTTTCTATGGCAAACTAGTGTGGCTACTGTGATTAAAGGTGTGTGTCACCACTGCCTGGTCTATAAGGCTGACCAGAGGGGACTGTTTTACTCTCTGATCCCCTGGCAAGCCTTATTTATTAAAATACAATAAAATATCACTACATTTTCCCTTTTTGTCTAAAATAAAAAAGAAGGCTACAACTAATATAAGAAAACTATATATATATAATAAGTACAATAACTATATAGAGTATATACAGGCAATAATTACATCAACAATGTCTAGTCCATTTGCATTTGATAAATTCAGAGAAAATATATCCATCTTACCTTGATGAGTCCAAAGTCTTGTACCTAGCTTACTTTCTACTATAACTTGCTTCCTGCAGCTGGTAAACAAGGAAAATTATAACTATCTAGTCTTCAACTCCCTCAGAGACCCAAGAAGAAAACAATATTAATTTAGTAAGCAGGAAGTGTGAGAAGTGACTTCCAAAAATGTGAGAGATGACAGAAACAGCTGGCTACCTGGACAGTGACCCAAAGTTCCTCTGCAACATTGGGCATCTATCTTCAGCCAACAGGCCTAGCAAATCCAATAGGCTTTTTCTGTGAAGCAGGATATTCTGAAGGAATATGGTATGTGGTACTTATTCCAAAAATTGAACATTTCCTTTAAATTTTCCAATTTTGTAGAGTATAGGTTTTTGAAGTATGACCTGATTCTTCTCTGGATTTCCTCATTGTCTATTGTTATGCTCCCTTTCATTTCTGATTTTGTTAATTTGGATATTCTCTCTCTGCCTTTTGGTTAGTTTGGATAAAGGTTTGTCAATCTTCTTGATTTCCTCGAAGAACCAACTCTTTGTTTCATTGATTCTTTGTATTGTTTTCTTTGTTTCTATTTTTTTAAGATTTATTTATTTATTATATATGCAGTGTTCTGTCTGTCTGTATGCTTGTTGGCCAGAAGAGGACACCAGATCTCACTACAGATGGCTGTGAGCCACCATGCGGTTGCTGGGAATTGAACTCAGGACCTCTGGAAGAGCAGTCAGTGCTCTTAACCTCTGAGCCATCTCTCCAGCCCTTTTGTTTCTATTTTTATTGATTTCAGCCCTTAATTTTATTATTTCCTGTCATTTACTCCTTCTGGGTGAGTTTGCTTCCTTTTATTCTAGAGCTTTCATATGTTCTGTTAATTCACAAGTGTGGAATTTTTCCAGCTTCTTTATGTAGGCATTTATTGCTATGAACTTTCCTCATAACACTACTTTCATTGTGTCCTACAAGTTTGGTATGTTGTGTGGTCATTTTCGTTCAGTTTTAGGTAGTCCTTAATTTCTTTCTTTATTCTTTCCTTGACCCAGTGGTGATTCAGTTGAGCATTGTTCAATTTCTATGTGTTTGTGGTCTTTCTGAAACTAGTGTTGGTGTTGAACTCTAACTTTATGCCATGGTGATCCAATAAGATACATGGGTTTATTCCATTTTTTTTATCTGTTGAGGTTTTCTTTGTTACCCGAGTATGTGTTTAATTTTTGAAAGGTTCTGTGAGGTGCTAAGTAGAAGGGATATTCTTTTTTGTTTGGGTAGAATGTTCTATAGATTAAGTCCATTTGAGTCATAACGTCTGTTAGTTCCCTTATTTCTCTGTTGAGTTTCTGTCTGGCAGACCTGTGTATTGTTGAGAGTGGGGTGTTGAAGTCTACCACTATTAGGGTATGGGACTTAATGTGTGATTTAAGCTTTAGCGATGTTTCTTTTATAAATGTGGGTGCCGTTGTATTTGGGGCATAGATATTCACAGTTGAGATTTCCTCTTGATGGACTTTTCCTGTGATAAATATAAAATGTCCTTCTTTATGTCTTTTGATTGATTTCAGTTTGAAGTCTATTTTGTTGGATATTAGGATAGCTACACCAGCTTGTTTCTTGTTTTCATTTGATTGGAAAATTTTTTCTCAATCCTTTACATTGAGGCAATGTCTTTGAGGTTGAGGTGTGTTTCTTGTATGCAGCAGAAGGATGGATTCTGTTTTAGTGTCCAATCTGTTAGCCTGTGTGTTTTTATAGGTGAGTTGAGCCCATTTATATTAAGGGATACTAATGACTACTGATTGCTAGTTCCTATTATTTTTGTTTTTGTTGTTGGTATTGTATGGGTCTTTCCCTTTGAGATTTGCTTCTGTGAGTCATCAATTGCCTGTGTTTTGGTGGATGTAGCTGACTTACTTGGGTTGGAGTTTCCCTTCTAGTACTTTTCTGTACAGCTGGATTTGTGGATAGGTATTGTTTAAAATCTGTTTTGTCATGGAATATCTTGTTTTCTCTGTCTATGGTGATTGAAAGTTTTGCTGGGTATTGTAGTCTGGACTGGCATCCATGGTCTCTCAGTGTCTGCCCAATGCCTGTCCAGGACCTTCTGGCTTTCAGTGTTGAGAAAGTCAGGTATAATTCTGATAGGTCTGTCTTTATATGTTACTTGACCTTTTTCCTTTTTAGCTCTTAATATTTTTATTCTGTATGCTTATTTGGTGTTTTGATTATTATGTGGCGAGGGAACTTTTTTTTGGTCCAGTCTATTTGATGTTCTGTAAGCTTCTTGTACTTTCATAGGCACGTTCTTCTTTAGATTGGGAAAATTTTTCTGTATGATTTTGTTGAATATATTTTCTGTGTCTTTGAGTTGGGCTTCTTTTCCTTCTTCTATCCTTATTTTTCATAGGTTTGGTCTTTTCATGGCATCCCAGATTTCCTGGACATTTTGTCTTAAGCATTTGTTTAGATTTAACATTTTCTTTGACCAATGAATGAGTCTATTTCCTCTATCATATCTTCAACACCCGAGATTCTCTCTTCCATCTCTTGTATTCTGTTGTTTATGCTTGTATTTGTGGTTCCTGATCATTTACTCAAATTTTCCATTTCCAGATTTCTCTCAGTTTGTGTTTTCTTTATTGCCTCTATTTCAGTTTTCAAGTCTTGAATCATTTCCTTCATCTGTTTGATTCCCTTTTCTTGGTTTTCTTTAAGGGATTTGTTGATTTCTTCCAATTTTTGTTTGTCTTTCCCACCACTTCTTTAAGGGAATTTTTCATTTCCTCTTTAAGGAAATCATCTTCATAAAGTTATTTTTAACTTGCTGTTTTCTTCCACTTCATCTGTGTTGAGATGGTCATTCAGGCTTTGCTGTTGTAGAACCACTGGTTTCCGGGGGTGCTGTATTGCACTTTATGTTGTTGATTGTATTCTTACCTTGTCTATCCATCTCTTCTTCCAGTCGGTATAGGTGGAGCCTGTCTCCAGATGGTCCCTCTTCCTCCATTTGGTGTAGTTGAGGGCTGTGGCTCTATTAAATGCTCCTTCTGGTGCAGGCAGAACAGAGCCTCCAGCGATGACTTCCCCAGGTGCAAGCAAGAATCCCAAGGCTCAGATTCTTTCTTCCTTTATAAAATGGGTTTTTCCTCCCTCTTCAGAGCTGGGCATTCCTGGGTTTGGATCCTGAGCACCCACATAGAAAGCCAGTGTAGCATCACACATCTGCAATCCTAGTGATGAGGAGGCAGAGATAGGGACTCCCTAGAGTCAGGGCAAGGTTAGTACCAGAGCCAAGAACGCCATCTCTGGGGTTGAACATCAACAACTTTAGCCACATCATCATTATTATAAAGATGTCTCTGAGAAGCCTTGCCTCATCTTCCTCCACCATCATAGTCCATCCTGAGAGGCTCTGTGGTCTACTGGCAATTTCGTGAAGTGTTTAGAAAGGCATTTTAGGCAACACCATACTCTCATCCAGTGTGCACGGCTCCTGACACACAGTGGGTGCCAGTTAGTGCATGCAGCTAGGTGTTTGCACAGCTGAGTAAATAATCCAGTAGTTATTTGACACAGACCTCAGTGTGCATTCCGTTCAGCTACTGAGCCTGCCATAGACCTACATCTCTCAAGCCTCGGCCAGATGCTGTGGTTCTGACACCGTGTTTGGCTCTCCTGGATCAATGACTTGCTCACTTCATTTCACTAAGTCATGAATCAAGACTCGAGCAGTAGGTAGTACCTAAGTTGAAGTTTTACATTTACTCATTATTTTTGGCCAATCGAAGAAACAACCTTTCATTTTGAAATGTTCATTTGTATGTGTGTGTATTGTGGTGTGCGTGTGTAGTGTACATGCTCCTGTGTGCTTACAGGTGTGCATGTGTGTGCCCCCACTTTTGGTTTATTGACACAGGCTAATATGTATTTATGCCAGGTTGGCTTTGAAGTCCTCATTCTCCTACTTCCAACTCCCAAGTGTTAGAATTAAAAGAATGAGTTACCCATGCCTGGTGATTTCTTTTTCAAGTTTTGTAAATTAAGTCCAAACCTTCAGTAAAATTTCAGGCATTAAGCCTTTTTTTTTAAATTTTTTTTTATTTTTTTATTTTTCGAGACAGGGTTTCTCTGTAGCTTTGGTGCCTGTCCTGGAACTAGCTTTTGTAGACCAGGCTGGCCTTGAACTCCCAGAGTAAGCCCAATTTTTATGTTGTGATTTAGAACTCTGCCTTAATTGTTCTAGCTAAAAGTGTAACAGGGCCCCAAACATGAGAAGGTTTTCAAGATCTTAGCATAACTGACTCAATAGAGGAAATATCATTTGGTCTGTAAACTCAGAGTGTAGACAGCCCCATTTTCCAAAAATAAAAACAAGGATCTACTCCATCAAAGTCCATATAGTTCTGGGAAAGTCTCTAAATGGACTAGCCTTGCTTTTTGGCTTCTATAGCTCTGCTTCTGGCCAACTGTTCTTGCTAACTGAGGTATGTCAACCTAGGACATGATTATCATGTTTAAAAGCCCATCCTGAGAAAGGCTCAGGGCTATTCTGGGATCCTGGTTACCTAGTGTAGCTGCGGGCAGGGTAATAAAGACTTTCTATTGGCTTAAACCCATGCCTGAGCAGTCTCCTCTGGTGAACACCCCACACCAAAAGAACCACAAAGTGGAGCCCATTCTTCCTCCCTACTCATTCATGATTTCAAAGATTCTACACTTATATTGGTCCTAGTTCTTGCAAAGGCTTTATGACTTGGGACAGAATAACAAAATTAAAAATTACTGAGAAAAATTTCGAAAGTCAACATGAGAAGCTTTGCTGATTTATCGCCTTGACTTTCTAAAAATACAGATTATGTGACTTCTTTGAGGAGACTCGTGACTTCTCGGTATGCTGATGGCCTCTTCCCACAGTTCTACACAGCAGAAGATGGCAGGTTGTACAACGTAAGTCAGAGTTCTCTCATTGATCAGGTCTCATGGAAAGAGGCCTGAGTCACGTAAGATCCCTGCGGGGGGTGGGGAGAGTAGCCAGGCAGTGGTGGCGCACACCTTTAATCCTAGAACTATGGAGGCAGAGGCAGGTGGATCTCTGAGTTCAAGACCAGCCTGGTCTACAGAGCAAGTCCTAGGATAGCCAAGGCTATACATAGAAATGCTGTCTTGAAAAAACAAAACACACACACACACACAAACAAACAAAATAAAATCCCAGGGGTTAAGGAGATTCTGGCTTCTGGTTTTCTTTGGACACAGGCAGAATGATGAAGTTGTGGTTAAGCAGCAGGGGAACCCCACATCAGACAGAAGTCTGATCTCCAATGAACTCAAGAAATTGGTCACAAAAGAAGAAATAATCCAATAAAAAAATGGATCAACAGAGGAATCTAAAATGGCTGAAAGACACTTAAGGAAATGTTTAACATCCTTAGTCCTCAGAGAAATGCAAATCCAAACAACTCTGAGATTCCATCTTGCACCTGTAAGAAAGGCCAAGAGCAGGAAGCTCTTGATCAGAAACGGATGATCAGCTCTTGATTACTTACCAGCTCTTCATCTTACTTTGAAAAGGAGAGTGAAGAAGAGACACTATGACAGTATTCTCTGCAGTCACCCGACACAGGACTAGGGACAGTGTTGGCAGGTGGAGCTGAGTCCACACATATCACACCAGGACCCACAACTGGAGTTCATGGTCTTGTACAGAAGAAGATGTTCACAAATGTCAAGGGACATCTGTGCGTCATTAGGACTGTTGTGCCCTAATACAGTCATCCCTTGGAGTCCACAGAGACCCTTCCGGGACCCCCGGGTTAGTCACGACTGTCTGAAGAAATAGGATCATAGAAAGAACCTTTCTATTAAAAGGGGACTTATTACAGTGGCTCACAGACTGAGGTTCATCTTGTCAACAATGACCACCTCCTGATGGAAAGGCTAAGAGGTTGTAGTTGTTTTGTCCGTGAGACGAGATGTCTCAGCAGTCCCTGTCAGGTGCTGGAGTCCCGGAGGATTCCTAGGAGATGCTGGTCTTTAGTCCACATTGGGATCCTGAAGAAGTAGGTTGCGACCCCAGCAAAGGAGCGCCTCAGCGTCAGGATAGATGAACTCGCAGTTGAGCGTGAGTGGCCAGTAGGCAAAAACAAAAGCCTCTCTTCAGGGCCCTCTCATGTGGGCGGTTACCAGAAGGTGTGGCCCAGATTTAGGGCGGATCTTCCGATCTTAAATGGTCCAATCAAGAAATTCCCTCACAGGAGTACTAAACTGCTTGGATTTTGGCTAATTACAGATGTTGTCAAGCCTGTTCATTGTCATCATCCATGCAGTTCATTTTTAAAAATATTTTCCACCCTAGGTTGCTTGAATCTGAGAATATTGACCCAATGGATAGGGAGGGCTGACTGTATTTAGTATTTTAAAATTGCTCTTCTGAGTTTGGCCCACTAGAGCCGTTTTTAACTGGTCCACACTAAAATCACCACAGAACAGTAGAACAGATGTCTTCGTCCACATAAATCCACCGCCACAACCCCTGAGATCTCTCTGTGCTGTGACTTTTCTTAAAAGATGCGAACAAACATGTTTAATCTCAGATAGGGTACCCATTACAGACCAAAGAAAGGGTTCCATCTTCGTCTAGCTTAGTGAACCAGTGGATTTGTAGGGGTTACTCAAAGGAGCGTGAGGGTCTCAATGGCAACCGCATCATGGGGGGAAAAGCCCAATGTACCAAGCACGGGTGATGAGCAAAGCTGCGTCCCTACAGCTCGGTTATCAAGTTTCCTCCACAGTGGAGGAAATATTACACAACACGGTCTCACAACGTGGGTTCCGGAAACTGATGAGGTCTTGAAACAGGCAAGGAGACGTATCAGGGGGCTGGGGGCGTGGCTCAGTGGAAGAGCACTTGTTGAGCATGCGCAAAGTCTCTAGACCAAGTTGCGGCGGAAAAATGGTGCTGGCCCTTGAGACGTGAGCTCAATGGGCGACTTAGAGAGATGCAGACTGGGTACGGAAAAGACTTTACCAGATCTTGTAAACTTTGGTTTCTCATAGCACAGGCCACAACTTTTTCGTTCTTCTTTTCTGTTGTCTGCCTCTGCTCTCTAAAAGGCCCTGCGGATTGCCAGGCCTGCTTGAAGGAGGTGTGTACACACAGGAAGTTGCCGGCTAGTCTCTGTCTCCTTTGGGGGCATCCCGAAGGTATCAGTGGCGGCTGTAACTGGGTGAGCCAGGTCCAGGCGAGGTTGGTGTGGGAGGGAGAGGACAGAGTGACAAGTTACAATCTTTAGAATGAGTAACCGAGCTGCTGCTGTTTTTACAAGGAATTGGAGATGCTTGCAGAAATAGTTTGCAGTGTCTTACACAGAAAAAACTTCTTAGTGAGACTTTAAAAAAAAATCTGTCTTGGCTGATTTTTCTTTATTCTACTCAGTTTTCAAAGTGCCTCTGGCCGTTTTCTGGTGTCCTATATATATATTATAAAGATAAAACCCCTGAAAGCTCTTCTCCGCCCCCCCCCCCAACTACAGTTTGAAGAGATCACGTTATCTTTCCGAGAGACTGGAATCTTCCTGGGTCCTGTGGGGTTTGAAGGCCACCTACAGAACCCTTCTAGACGCATGGCTCCAGCTGCGTTACCGTGACTGCGGTTCTGTTTCTTTGGCTACTGTCCGCATTGTTTTTGATTGTTTTCATTCGCGTTTCCCTTCAGCTGACAGCGAAGTCAGAGCTGATCCACCAGTTTGTGGAGCATTTAACACAGGCCGTGGAGAGCTATAAGCAGCGGATGGACTGGCTTACCAGCAGGAGCCGGCAGATTTTTGGTGTCATTTTGGAACAGAGCATCACCATAGTACTGGATCTCAGTGACATTTTGACGGAGGAGCTCAATCTGTGCCAGGATGCGCTGACAATGGTCCTCCAGGAGCAGGTGGCTCTCATCACCAAGTTCAACATCATCTGGTGAGTTCTCAGGGGGAAACAGTGGTCTCCGTGAAACCTCATACCCGACTCGCACGTATTCAGAGTTAAGGAGCAGCGCTAACAGAGTTAGCCTGATGGCAAGGGAGGAGGATTATCATAATTCTGCAGAATGTACAATTTCAGCAGAAAACCCACGATGAATAATGAATCCTAGGGAACTTCTATCTGCTTTTCTCAGGGCACCTTAGGTTTCATGTGGAGAGAGATTTAGAAGCTTGCTTTTCTTCAGTCCACTGGCAGGTCAAAATATGAGAATATGAATTACATATTCATATTATGTATGCGTATATGTGTGTATGTTCTATAGGTGTGAGTCCCATTTTAGGTTGGATAACACGATTAAAGGCCACAACTTTGGCTCTCTTTTCCAGACTGAATCTGTGACACACATTGACCTCTCTTATGAGTTAAACCCCTTTCATTGGAACAGGTGGTTGCCTTTCTAGAATTTCACTTATTTTAGAGTTTTCATGATTGATTATTTATGGATTCTTGGAGCCACAGGAATGTGGGTCGCAGTGCTAACTCCTCAGCCACATCAGTGGCTGTATCTCCTTGACAAGAAACATCTGGATGAGTGGGCAGAGGGAAATGTGCCTGAGTTCTCTATTGAATAATGTACTGTTATCTAAATAGAGGACACCTTTGTGGGTGGGGCTTGACTTTTGACCCAGGTGTGTTATGGAGTTTTGATGTGCACGAAACCTTTCCTTTCTCAGACTCTTTACCATGGTGTATGTGCCACTCAGTCAGACCTCTCAACCCAGAGGAGCCCCAGCAAGGGAACACAGGTATGAGGCAGCACTCCCTGTGACGATGGGGCATTGGCAACAGTCAAGTCAATTTACTTAACGTTATAAACACAGAGAAATTCAAATGGTTCCTCTTACTGAGGTGAGGATGCCCTTCAGTCATTTCTAAGCCCTAAATAAACGGTTTAAACAAATGTTCTCAGGATTTTAAAGCCTGCACTATTGTTGATGCAGAAAGCAGAGCTGGTAAGACTGCCAGGATCATGAGAACAATGCCACTGGGAATAGACTTTAAGTCTAACAACAAGTCGCTACCAACTTGTAAACCGTAATACTGTAAGTTGCTATGAATTTGCGATTGAGAGAAGATAGTTTCATAATCCTTCCTGATTATGAAACTATTTTCTCCTAGTGTTGGTGTGTGGATGTGCCGCTACCTTGTGTGCATGCATGTGTGTGCAGACGTGTGGAGGCTAGAGCTGCCTTTTTCAGTCACTCTTCACTGTATTTCTTTCCCCCGTTTGAGACATCTTCCATGGAAGCTGGAGCTCACGGGTAATGACTGTATGGTCAGCAGGCCCCAGGGATCCTCCTGTCTCTGCCTCTCCACTTTTGGGATTGCAGTGTTTGATGTGGGTGCAGCCTTTTGATATGGGTGCTAAAGAAGCAAACTTTGGTTCTCATGCCTACCCAACAGGCATCTTACTGACTGGCCACCTCCTCGGTCACTCTCTTAGTCTCTTGAAAGCACTTGCACCTTTTTGTTTGCTCCCATGTCACTCCAGTCGGGTCTCCTGGTCCTTACGCCCGAGGGAGGTCATAGCGCTTTGAAATCGCGCATTACACTCAGTACACTTTCCTGAACAAGACTGAATTGCCTGAACTGGCTCATGTATTTTCACGCTAACCTTCAGGGGCCTGGCAGTTTGGTTTTCTTTCTCACTGAGGTAACTTTTGGTTGATAACCAAAGGCCGACACTTCCGTGGTAGCGTTAATCATGGCCTGGTGACTGCTACCCATGATTCCTTTCAGGGTTTCTGGAGAGCCAGTGAAATGGCAGGCGTGTGCTACCTCTGTGACCGAAGACGCCATAGCTGCCGCCATCAGCTGGGTGGAGAAAATGGCTTTTGAGCCAGTGGCTGTGGGAGAGGTTAGCTCCCTGGATGCTCTGCGGGAAGCTGGGAAAGACGAAACTGTAAGTGGGAATCCATGGGCAGCCCAGGTCACCAAACTTAACTGCATACTCTGTGTCTTCCCACTGCTCATCTGGGTCTCCTAGCACCGTCACTGAGAGTACCTGCCTCAGGTTCCTGTCCAGTTGCTATGATGACATACCCCAGCCACAAACAATTTGGGGAAGACATGGTGTAAATGGTTTATTTCTGCTCACAATTCCAGGGTACAGTTGTCATAGGTGGGGTGCCACAGCCACGGGAGCTTGAGGGAGCTGGTCACATTGCACCCACAGTCAAGCGGGGGGAAGGGGGGGACAGACCACAGTAACTCTCAGCTCACCTTCTCTTTCATACAGTCCAGGACCCAAACCTGGGGAACAACGCTGCTCATTTTTGCCTGGGTCTTCCTATATCAATTAATGTAATCACCCCCCCCCCCCATACACACACATTCCCACAGGCCAACCTGGTCTGGATAATCCTTCACTGAGGAGTTCTTTCCAGCTGATTCCAGATGGTGACAAGTAGAGAAAACTAACCAGCATGGTCCCCAGAGCGTAATCCTGTTCACCCCTGGACCCACACCGGTCTAGAAGCAGGTTCCAGGTTTCAGATAGGAATCAGACTATAAGCTTTAGTGATGGCCATGCCATGCCTCTGTAACGTATTAGCTCTATTGTTGCCCTCCTGCTGATTAGAGAAATGAATCCCTATCTTATAAGACATGGAGAGAGCTTGGGAGACTTCTCACAGAATCCTGAGAACAAGGAAATAGGGTTTCCCCAGCACCCAGGTTCTGGATCTTCCCCAGTTCCTTCTTTTCATGAACGGATCTATTATGTGTATCTAAGCTGATGAGCCCCGTATGATGGTTGGCTGTAATTATCCACTTGACACAACACAGAACCACCTGAGTAGGGAATCTCAATGAGGAGTTGTCTACCTTGGGCTGGACTTGTGGGCATGTCTGTGTGGGATTGTCTTCATAGCTACGGGAAGACCCAGCCCACTGTGGGCAGCACGGGTGCCTAGGCAGGGAGGCCTGAACTATGTAAGAGTGGAGAAGTTGAGCTGAGCACAAGCGAGCAAGCATGCATGCATTTCATTCGTCTCTGCTCTTACTGTGGATGTCCTGTGACCAGCTACTTCAAGATCTGTCACCCTGACTTCCTTGCGGTGATGGACTGTAACCAGGGACCGTGAGCTCAAGTAAATGACTTTCCCATCTATGTTGATCTTTGCCAAGATATCTGTATCTCAGCAACAGTAATGAAACCGAGACAGCACCTATGACACATTCTGATATCCTGACGTATGGTTTTTGATTGGGACCTTTGATAATAAAACTTCTCCTGAGACAAGCAAGTAAGAGGTGGTAGTGTCTGGCATCTCTTTCAGGCACAAGGCGTGTTTCTTTGAGTTGCTCTGGTGATGGGACCCTTGAAGAGACTGAGATAAGGGCAAGGGATTTCTCTGGCTGGGAGGAATTCCTTAGCCAGCTTCATCTCCTCCGGAGTGGGAGGTGGAGGTCTGCTTGCCTTTGAGATATAGATGCTAAATACTTGCTTCCTGTCTTCTGGAAGGCAGGGCTCTCTGTAGGTTTCAGTCTTTATGTAGCTGCATCTGGGAGTCCTTTCTTTACAAATCAACAAACAAACAAATGCTGGCACTCCTCCCTTGGCCACCAGCCCATGTTTATCAGCACTAAGGTGATGGTTTGAAATTGGGAACACATTTTCCCCCCTTGCAGAGCCCGCTGAACACATGTTTTCCATTAAAGAAGAACCAAATACGAATCACTTTGTTCTTTGGCCCTTCCAGTCTGTTTTGACATCTGCAAAATTCCAAGCGTCTGGATCTTAATAAGCATTCAAAATGGAATGTTTCCCAGGCTTTGGATGTGCGTGTGTGTGTATGTGGGTATGTGTGCATGCACACATGTGTATGTTTGTGTATGTGTGTGTGTGTGCATGCATGCACGCCTGTGTGTACGTGCGTGCGTACACCCATGAGCATGCACTTTCTTTGTGGACTTGACTGTATTGGTCACTTCTGACTCTGGCCATCTGGTATGACTCCAGTCTCCAGATTACCTTGATTTCCTCCTTTGTTTCTCCTGGGTTCATTCCTACTTTAGAAAATATGAACAGCCCAGTGAGTGCCAGCGGCGTCCTTATAGAAGAAGACCCGAGAAAGGTGCCCGCAGGTACTGACCACCACATTCAACCCATGGCCTAAAGCAAGCACAAAACGTATACAAACCACAGACATCCTTTATTAAGAGTCTCTACCTGTGGGTGATCTCAAGAAGAACCCTAGTAAGCGCTGCTGTCTTGTGTATTAGAAAGTGCCGTACTCTGTGTTGTGTAAGAGTGAAAACCAGTATGCATGTGCATGGTGGGGTAGGTTGGGTCCCCTAAAGGTCCACTCCTCTGCTTCATGCCCCTTGTGACCATCCCATAGTTTCAATTCATCCATGTAGTCTGCTAGGAATAAAAAAGACGAAAATGTCAAGCTACTTTTGGAATAATGACTCTACCACCTAGGCTTTTCCTACTGATGACAACCTACTTTGGATTGTCTTCCTTCATCCATGGGTCCTGAAACTCATAAACATTAATATCCAAAAATTAAATGGAAGCCTGTATTATGTGAGACCCATCTGTGGAGGAGACCATTGGTCTCATTCAGTACTGGGCTTGTAACCAGAAGAACAGACAAGAAGAGAGGACTGAGCATGGGTCTTGGGGTCTAAGAGGAGCCCAGGCAGAGCGTGAGGGTCTGTTTAAACCATGTCGTCAACACTAGCAATGGCAGGGCACAATTGAAGTCTGGGTATCTTGTGCAGAAGGATCTGGTTTGTGGGATGGGCAGCCTGTGAGCTATTGAGGAAACACCAGGCAGGTGAGGACTGGGGGTCCTGAGAGCCCAGCTGTTCTGGTCAGCACAGGGTTTCTGCGGTACCAGTGGGCCCTGGAAACCTGCAGACATAGAGCACACAGGGCCTTTGGAAAGAAAGGGCTCTTCGGCCTGCCTTGGTTGCCCATGAAATCTGTCTGAGGAGTTTCCTTCATGCTTCCAGAAGGCCATCTGCCCTGCACGATGCCTGACTTTGTAATTTCTGTTTATCTCAATTTGCCTTTCATGTACCTGATAGGCACACATTTGGAGTTGGGGGTTTTTAAATCATATTCACAGGGAGACTAAGTGAGTCAATTAAAGATAGAATCCCCCAGTCCTATGAGGGGCCTGCCCTGCTGATTGCCAAACCATCAGTCTGTAAAGCTGACAACTCATTTGTTTCCTCAGAGCAGTCTGGACAGGTGTAAAATTTTTCTATTATGCCCCTGATGCCTACTCAGGGCTGCCGAAATGTTCATTGGTCAGTGAAGGAATGAAAAGAAAATACTATCAAGGTTGAGTTTGGGGGCTGAGTATAGTTCCAAGGGGTTCTGGTCCTAAACACATCACATAGAACCGAGGTTTTTGGCTTTGTTTTGTTTTGGTTTGGTTTTCAGTTGAAGAAACAAGAGACATGGGTGGTGATGAGCTGAACATAGACCTTAAGACCTGGAAGGGCAGATAGTGACGGTCCAGTGGGGTGTGAGGAGGGGTCTAGAACTGACCCCAATACTGACTATAAGGAGGAGTCATCACCATAAAGGGAATCAGAGAATCAAAGTGGCCCAAAGAAGGAAATGTCAGAGAAATGGGGAGGACCGGGAGTTGGAGCCCCGTGTATGGGATGGTTTAAACGCTGCAGTGTTATGAAGAGAGAGGCAGTCTTTGCCAGCCTCCTTGCTGGGCTTTGGGCTGCTTGTGCTTCTTGAGGAGGGAAGATTTTTATGCCCAAGGCTTTGGGATGAGAGCCGGCTTGGACAGGTGGCAGAGAGGGTAGCTGGAGTAGAAGCAGCTGCTCCCTATCTGTGTCTTTCTTTTCTTCCTTCCAAAGCTGATGTCAGAAAGATAGATTCCAAGGTCTCTTTGTCTGGGCAGAATGCAGGTTGCCATGTAATGATCCAGACTGAAACAGGACCTAAAGGTGCCATCCTAATCGTGTGTGTGTGTGTGTGTGTGTGTGTGTGTGTGTGCAGGTGATACACACCTGTGTACATTTCTATGAAGGCCTGAGGTCTTCAGATGTCACATATCTTCCTCTTCTGCTTTTGGAGACAGGGTCTGTGATTGGACTTGGAGCTCTATGACTGACCAGACTATCTGCCCAGTGAACCCTATGGGCCCCCCATTTTTGTACCCGAAGCACTGTGATTATAGGCACTCAGCACTGAGTCTGACTTTTGCAAGCGTGCTGGAGATGGAATTCAGGTCCTCCTACTTGAGCTGCAAGCCCTTTAAGGGCTGAACCATCTCCCCCGCTTACCCTTCTATTTTATGTGAAAGCATTGCAGGAGCTTTTGGCTCACTCCTCAGTGCAGTAAAGGCAGGTTTCAGTTCAATGACGTCTCAAGAGGAAAACATCTCTGTTCGAGAGTCTCCATTGCTTGGGCCATTGCCAGCAGCAGTGAAGCATCCTGGCAGAGACTGCTGGCACAGCCCTCTGCATCTCTAGGTCCTCATCTCCCTTTCGCTCTCACAGACCCTAGAAGGTACTCTGTCTGTTCCTTGTACTCGGGCCATGTGTCATTACAGGTGCCTATGAGAGGATATTCCTACATTAAATTTGGGCACAGGGGCAGCTGGGAAGCGCTTGTGAGCAACCGTGCCTCATCTGTACACCTGGCACAAGGCCTGCGTCACACTAGGAAGAGGAATGGCCTGGGATGCGATCGCTGGAAAAACAAAACAAAGCAATTCAGTCAGCTTAACACTCGATGGAGTGCTGTTTCTTAGATTGTTTTCTTCTGCCTGCTAGATGGCTGGTGGGAAGAGATTTACAGCATTCATTAGGTTCCACTTCCTAGCAGGTACTTCCTGTAAAACTCTGGGAGCTAGTGTTGGCAGACTGGAGAGGGAGAGCTATGGGAGGGGGTGGGGCTTTTCTATGCCCGCTAGAGGAGGTAGTGGCTGAGGTAGTCTGGTCCAGTTTCTCACTCTGGCTATTTAACTCCCAACCTGTGTCCTTGGCTACCCCTGTTCTTCTCGCCCCCTCAGACACCAAATACGCTCTTTCTGCTGCAGACCGAGGTTCCTAACCAACTGGACAGCCAATCATGAGTCTATCCCCTCTACTAGGTTCAAAGTTAAGGGGGAAACATCTGTTGACTAGCTTCAGCTGGTAAGGGGTTGAGATTAAAGCGTAAATAAATCATGGGCCCTAGGATGTCTGCTTCTCACCCTCGCAGTGTGGTTGTGGAGACCTCTGCCCAGTTCTATGTGGAAGTGATCAATCAAGGTGATTTTGAGAGACAGGCTCAGATGGTGTATATTTCTGGCTTGCTTTGATTGGTACTTTCAGAGATTTCTGTAAAATATACATACACACATTAGTGTAGATCCCCAAAGCTCAGAAAACCAAGCCACAAGGATAACTTGCATTGTCTCATTTTGACCTAAAGATAGGTCACTTGCCGGAGTTCATGCATTCACGTCAGGAGAAGATCTGGTGGGTTGCTACTGAGGACACAGCTCATGGGTCCCTTTGGCGGGCTTTACCTATCCCTGGGTTATGCCAAGAAGACTTGTTTCTGGTATGATGTGCATCTCCCAGAATCCCTGGATTAAGATGGACAGACATGTCACTGTGGTCAAGGAAGTAAGTCATTTTCCTTAAGATGAGTCTTGTGTGTTTTCTCTCATAGATGCTCAAACCGGGGCAGGTGCACGCAGAAGAGGTGTGTCTGTTACTTTTCTCATTGCTGTGACAGAATGCTCAATAAAAGAAGGGCTTATTTGGCTCGCAGTTTAAGAAGGGCTACAGTCTGTCACTGCAGGGAAGGCATGGTGGCAGGACTGTGACATGCTTTATAGTAGTCAGGGAATAGAGAGCAGACAGGGAGTGGAACAGGACCATGACATCTCAAAGCCTGCCTCCAGCGACCCACTAGCCTCAGCAAGGCTCTACTTCTTAAGGTTTCTAGAACTTTTCAAAACTGTGTCTCCAGCTGAGGACCGAGTGTTGAAACAAATGAGTCAGTGGGGGAACATTTCGCATCCAATCTACAGTAGGAAGGGGACAAGGAACAAGAGGGGAGATAAGAGAGGGTAACAGAGAGGGTAGAAGTAATCAGACCATATATACCAGGCAGATATATGGAAACAATGTAAAGGAATCCGGTATTTTGTATAATTAATGTATACCAACATATAAAGGTGTATTGCAGTCGGTGTTTGTGCGGTGTGTGTGGTGTGTTGTATGTCTGTGTGGTGGTGATGGTATATGTGTATGTGTGTAATGTTACCATGTGGTGGTTATAGTGCGTGTGGTGTATCTGTAGTATGGTTTTTGTGTGTGTATTATGTGTAGTGTGGTATGTGTCTATGGGGTATGGTGTGTATGTGTGGTGTGATGTGTCTGTCTGTATGGGGGTTTGGTATATATGTACTATGTTGTATGGTGGGGGTATGGTGTATATAGGGGTGAGGTGTGTGTCTGTGTGGTATGGTGTGTGTGTCAGGGGTGGTATGTAGTGCGTGTGTTGTGTTCGGTGTACGTGTGATAAGTGGTATATGTGTACATTATGTATATGTGTGTGTTGTGGGGTGTGTGTGCAGTATATTCAGTGCATGTGTGTGTGGTGTGGGGTCTGGTGTGGGGGTATGTGTGAGTGTGGTATGTGGGTATGCTTGTGTGTGTATTGCTTCTGACTTGGATTGTCCACTGGGCATTGTGCTCTGGCACGGCTGTGTGGAGCAGAGCCAGGTGGGCACACCCTTCCCCTAACCAGCAGCATGGAATGAGGATGGCCTCATCTTCCCAGGTGTGTGTTTCCCTAGTGCGAGAGAGCAGAGGATGAACCAACTGGGAATACACTCTTTCTTCTGCATCCCACCTCAGACTGACAATGGATGAGTTTGTGCTGCAGAATTCTGCACTGCCCGGAGAAGTCGATAATACTGTGCTCCCCACCCTCAGCAGCTGTCTAGGCCAAAACTTTCTTTGCTTCTTGAAAACAACGTTGCCTCTCTGTCTGTGTACCTGTAGGCCTGAGGCAGCTGCTCTCCAAATCTGCCAACTATATTCTTTGTGCAGCACCTAAGGACCATAGTGTAGACATAAGTTTCTTTCCTTTCTAGTCCTGCAGCCGTTCAGTCCCAAAGAAATACACAGAGGCTTCTATTAATTATAAACTGTTTGACCTGTTAGCTTAGGCTTATTATTAACTAGCTCTTACAACCTAAATTAACCCATAATTCTTGTCTATGTTTAGTCACATGGCTTGGTACCTTTGCTCAGTGCAGCATTCTCATCTTGTTTCCTCTGTGTCTGGCTGGCATCTGCTCTCTGCCTTTCCTGTTCCCAGAATTCTCTTAGTATGATTGCTCATCCTATACTTCCTGCCCCTGGCTACTGGCTAATCAGCACTTTATTAAATCAATACAAGTGACAAATCTTTACAGTGTGCAGAAGCATTATCCCACTGCTCCATGGCTGTTGTCAAGAGACCTTGAATGGCTTGCTGGCCTTATGTCTCATTGTCATCATGGGACACTGACCATAGCTTCTATTCGTTCTGTCCTCTCTTTTTTGCAGCAATTAGGAAATGTGTTGCTGATGAGCATAGCACAAGTCTGGGGTATATGGCGGGTCGATAAGCGTTGTCATTTGTGCCTCTGTCTTGCAGATCGAAGCCATTTACTACTTCGTGGTGGGGGATATTCCGGAGAATTCCCAGGAGCATCTTCTCCAGAGGGTTTTGGAGATCCCATATCCAGTCTGCACAGTGTCCTTCAATGCCAGAAGAGAAGGAACTGTAGCTTTCCTAAAAGATCTAAGCACGAAGACCCACAGCAGGTAGGCCGAAGATGGACTCGAGAGGGCCTGAGCGTGAGTGGCCCGCTTACAATCTAGAGGCGTACTCAGTGTGTCCCTGTGCACAGTCCCCATGGCTAGTGTACCCTTTTCTTTATCATACAGCAATCCAGTTCTTTTGTTCTGATGTCTTGGAGTCTTTACGACTGGAGAGTTGCTCCCCGCCCTAGTCAGTTAATCCCTAGAGATAGGAAGTACTGTCTGGAGGTTACAGGGTCTCATGCTCAGGACAGTTGTCACCTCAGTGCCAGACAGGGATGATTGGAGGTAGCTATGCATCCATAGCTCACTACAGTTCTTCACATTAGCCAATCTTTTTTTTTAAACATACAGGTTATTGTATATTAAATAAGAGGAAATTGTTAGTGATATCGAGGCCTGGACTTAGCCTTTATTGACACCAAAGGCAAGCCGGAAATATATCTTTTCACCCACCATTCTGCCTAATAGAGTTGGTGGAAAGGCTGTCCTCGCCCACAGCTCCAGGAACCCCGATTTTCCATGTCTGAAGAGGGTCAGGACTCATCATGTGCAGCAAGACCTATGAGAGTCTGAACTCACCACTCTGGAAACTCTTCAACCACTTTGAAATCACCAGGCACAGGGCTTTGACGCTCTGATCTTAAGTATCCCTAAATACACAGAAGAGGCTCCTCATCCACTCTCTCCGGGGTAGAGAGAAAGACAGCTGGCAGGATTCCCTCTCTGGCTTGTCCTTGCCTCCCATCTCCCAGGGAACTTTCTCCAGGAGGTTCAGCGCCTGGGGAACAACATGCCACAGGCAGCACTGATTCATCTGCTGCATTTTTAGACCGTCTCTTGCAGGGTGGAGGATTTGCATGAAATGGTCGGGGCGGGGGGGGGGCACCATCCTCTGCCTGCTCTGGACCCTCACAAAGGAGCCCAGCACACAACCCTTAGCACATCTCCCTGTTGTAGCACGGGCTCAGACACACCATGCCTTCTGTCGTTCCTTTGTGCTCTGGGCTCCTGGGCCCAGCTAGAGGGCAGTGAATATCCAACTGGAAACAGCATGTCTTTCTGGGTTTAGCTCGCTGGCTGCCTAGGCCATGAGCTCTCCAACTGGACTCTGATCCTCACCTCCCTAGTGTCCAAGGCTGTGTTCGTGTGGAGCCATCAGCGTGGGTGTGGGTGCTGTGATACAGAAGTCCTCTCCAAAGAGCCTTTCACAATTGTGTCTCGTCCCATGAGAGATTAGAACGCCTGCCTGTTCCCTTTTCTAATCTGGAGAAGAGATTAGAGAATAGAAAGTTCTAGTCATCCAAGGCCTTGGCACTCAGAGTTCAGGGTTTGCCAGGACAGGTCGTCCCTCCCCCTCACCACACACACACACACACACACACACACACACACACACACACACACACACACCCTTGACCTATCAGGCGGTCACCAAAGGAAGAAAGCTGGCAGCTGGCTCTTTCTGCTCAGCGAAGTGCCGACAGAAGGCAGGCATAGCAAGGCTGGGTGCCCTGGCTTCAGGGACCTCAGGGCCACAGGAATGAGGCCGTCTTATTCACTGCCACCAAGTCACTGTGCGAGTCTCACCCGAAACTCTAGGAAAATGATAGTCTTTCCACAATCCAGGAGGCCCTGAGACTGCTTCCACTTCTGTTTGCCCATCTGTCCACTCCAAGTGGTCCGGCAGCAGCAGGAATCCCTGAGTTGAATGAGCAGTGACAAGCGGAGGCTGATCTCTGAGCATCACCTGAGAGTCAGAGATCACCTTTGGGAATCAGAAGCTAGTGTCTTATCACTGACTTTCTGGGTTCCAGTAAGCAGTTTCGGGGCTGAGGATGTAGCTCGCTGGTGTATGTGAGGGCCTGTGATCCAGCTGTACAGAAGGGGGAGGGAGAAAGAAAAGAGAGACAGGCCCATCGAGTTGTGCTACACCAGCCGCTGCAAGCTTCGACGTGCAGAACAATCCTCTGGGGATCTCGTTAAAGTTGTGTGCTGACTCAGCAGGATAACAGATCTCTCACCAGCTCCCAGGCGACACTGCTGCTGTTCCTTGGACCACACTCGGAGCTGGCAGGCCCCCAAAACTTGCCCACACAGGAATTCTTTTCATAAGCTCTTAATCTCAAAACCTGGGGCAGTGTGTGTTTGCTGAGTTACGCTTGACTGAGGCCACTTCAGCAATAGGCATATTAGTCAAGGTCGGCTGTACCCCCAGGTTTCAGTGTTGAGCCAGTCGGTGCTACTGGCTGCTAGTGGGGTCCCCCATTTGATGCCTGGGCCATCAAAGCTAAGTTAATAACACAGAGACAAAATAACACAAACTATCATTTTCCTAGCGTCAAGAAATGCCATTGAGTTGGGCTAATTAATATAATGAGAAGCCACATCACCACTAAAAGTCGCAAACCATTCTTGTGCATGTGCATGTAGCTGTATATGGAGGCCAGAGTCAATGCTGGGCATTTTTTCTGGTCACTTGCCACCTTATCTTCTGAGACAGGGTTTTTCAATGAACTTGAAGCTCGCTGATTCAGTTAGGCTGGCTGGCCAGCAAGCTCCGGGAATCGTCTGTCTATATCTCATCAGTATTGAGATCATAGATGTATGCTCCAACCTGGGCATTCTATGTGGGCTTTATAAGCTGGGGATCCGAACCCAGGTCCCCAGGCTTGCTCAACAACAAACTGAGCTGAGCCATCTCTCTGCCTGGCTTTGATCGTGAAAGTTGACAAGACAAGGTGTAGGGAAATCAGAGAATAGGAAGGTCTAAAGAGGCTTGCAGTTGGGTGTGGCGTTGTATACCTTAGTCCCGGCTACTTGGGAGATGGAGGCAGGAGGATTGCTTGAGCCTAGAATTTCAGGGCAACATAGTGAGACCCAATCCCGAGAAAACAAAACAAACAAAACCAAGATTCGGAGCACCAAAGACAGCAAATGGACGGAAGTATTGGTGGGCATGTTTTTAATACAGAACACCTTTCGCCTTTCAGATTCCACGCCTTTGCTGAGAGAACAGAGTGTCTAGAATTCTCTGCATGTTCCACAGAGGATGTTGACAGCGCAGTGACTTGGAATTCAAGGAAACTGAAAGGGAGACTCCCTCCAGGTACCTGGATCCTGAAGGAGCAGCGGCACTTATAACCTTAATCATTTCAAGTGGTGTGCCATGCAGTTTGGAAGTAGAGGCGAAGTAGAGGCCACCCATATCTTTTGTATTGTTTCTGTGGTACGAGGATGCACCCACTGGAATGTCACAGTGAGTGGATATGTCTAGAAACTGCTTTAAATGTCTCACACATGGTGCTTACTGACATGGGAACCTTCCAGAGATGTGGCCCTAGCTGTGCTACTGCTGGGGTTGGGTCTAAGGCAGGCTGAGCCACCCTATTAGCCTGGGTTAGCTGGGGGTCCCTGCGGTTCTCAGGATAGCGCTCTTTGCTTCTTGTGATGTTAGCTGTACTTGCAGGATGAGCCTGTCCTTGTGAGGGTCAAGGCTGAACAGGGACTTTTATGGAGGCTGAGGGAACCTCATTTTTCATTCAGGAATGTGGTCTAGTGAATGAGGTCACAAATCATGAAGAAAGGGAGCTATGATTCAGAAAGCCAATAATGGAATTGTATTCAGAAAGCCAAGAGATGGGAATTCCTTTGGGGCTGATGAAATGGCAAAATGCTAGCCACTCGGTAAAGGCGGGGAAGGAAGGTCCTGTCTGGTTATTACATGATGCAGCACAGCATGGCACCTCAGCTATTTAGAAATTGTTGTGGTTTGAATGAGACATCACCATATCCTCAGGCATTTAGATACTTGGTCCCCAGCCAGTGTTGATGTTTAAAGAGGCTTAGGAGTTGTGGCCTTACTTGGAATAATGTCACCTGGGGTGAGCTTTGAGGTTTTAAAGCCTCCCAGCAACCCCAGTTCACACTTTCTGCTTCCTGCTTAGAGTTTAAATATGAACTCTTGCCGGCTGATGGTGGCGCACGCCTTTAATCCCAGACTCAGGAGGCAGAGGCAGGCAGATCTCTGTGAGTTCGAGGCCAGCCTGGTCCAGCCAGTTCCAGGACAGCTAGGTCTGTTACACAGATAAAACCTCTCCTGAAAATAAAAACAAACCCAAAAAGATGTGAACTCTTAGCTTGCTGCTCCCATTGCCATACTTAACTACCGCCAGCTTCCCCGCCATGACGGTGATGATCTTATCCCTCCAAAAGGATAAGATAAACCCTGTCTTCTCTGTGTTTCCTTGGTCATGGTGCTTTCCCACCACAATAGAAAGAGAACTCAGACAGATGCCAGAGATAGCCAGTGCCTGCCTCTGCCCTCCCACTCAACTGCAGTTATTAAGCAGGCTTCCAGTTCAGTACAAGGTAAAGGTGACTCCTTGGGTGTAGGAAAGAACCTGAAGCGTCCTTGCTTTGCTCAACAGCATTGCCAGGGCTCAGGAGGAGAAGGACGTTTGTGTGGTCAGCTAGGCTATGAGATGGAGCTCATGACAGGATAGCAGTTCAGAAAGCCCATACCCGGCACACACTTTGCGTACTCAAACTCTTTATGTCCTAAGGGCTAGTAGGAGGGCCCAGCCTACTGTGGACAATGCCACCCTTGGGCATGTGGTTCTGGATATAATAAAACAGGCTGAGCAAGGCATGGAGGGCGAGCCAGTAAGCAGTGTTCCTCCATGGCTTCCGCATCAGTTCTTGCCTGGAGTTCCTCCCCTGACTTCCCTTCATGATGGACTTTAAGCTCTGAAGATGAAATAAACCCTTTCCTCCCCAAGGAGGTCATGGTATTTATCACAGCCACAGAAATCCAACCAGTGGGGGCTTCGATCAGGGTGGAGAACATACGCTGTCACCTTCTCCCCAAGCCTTGTCAGCAGTTACAAATGGGACTGGATTTTGACCTGTGCGTTCCCTGGGGTCCTGGTCTGTTTGCTGCTGCTGCTATGCCGGAATACCTGAATAATTTATAAAGGACGGGGATGTAGTTGGCTCATGGTTCCCAAAGCTGAGAAATCTAAGAGCCGGTAGCTGGCACGGAGAAAGGGCTTTTATGCTGCATCCTACCAGGGAAGAAGGCTGAAAGGCAAACGGGGGTGGGGGTGGGGGGGAGTTTGCTTTCATATCCAGTCCTCCCTCACAGTTACTAATCCACACCCACGATAACGTCATTAATTCATTCACGGAGGCAGAGTCCCTTTAACCTGTTCACCTCTTAGCAAGTCCCACCTCCCGTGAACTCGGGGGAGTCACATACAAGCTATAGCACCTGGTATCGGGTGACAAAGGAAACATCTGTCCATGTAGCTAGCGTTTCCACAGCTACCCTCGTCTCAGCCTTGGGAACAGACAACTTGCAGTACAGATAAAAACATTCTCTAAGAATGAAGTGTTCGGCCTGTCTTCATCTTAGTAATCATGTGTTCCAGATTTGGGGGGGACATGTTTATGCAACCTTGCCTCTCCATCACAATGCCCCAGAAATGCCAGCCTTTCAAAGTTGACTTCTTCCACTCAAAAATTGTCCCGAAGTCTTTGACAGATGACTTTTCTTTAGAAAATGTGTGCTTTCCAATTTCACCTGGGCTCCAGTAGCAGTATTTTATTTTATTTTATTGTCGTTCTTCCTTCTCCCCCCTTACCACACCGGTTGCTGTAAGAATTTAACATCATCAGTCTCCCAAACCTCCAACAGGGTGGGTGGAGTCTGACTCCTCGGGAGATTAATTTTATCTTCATTTAGTAGAAAACAGACTTTCAAGAGAAGACTTACACAGCACTACTTAAGAGAACCCACTTGCCAATCTGAGAGAAAGTTCCAGGGGCTACTGACTTTGAATTCTACGTATTTGATTTTTAAAGTCTGGCTCTTCTTCTTGCTCTACCCCAGTCCAGAAACAAAACAAAAAATAAGACAAAAGGACCACTCTGCAGCCAAGATAAAGGATAGTTTGTAAATCATAGAGTATGTGTATGTGTGTGTGTATGTGTGTGTATGTGTGTGTGTGTATGTGTGTGTATGTGTGTGTGTATATGTGTGTGTGTATGTGTGTATGTGTGTGTATGTGTGTATGTGTGTGTGTATATATGTGTGTATGTGTGTGTATGTGTGTGTATGTGTGTGTGTATGTGTGTATGTGTGTGTATGTGTGTATGTGTGTGTGTATGTGTGTGTATATATGTGTGTATGTGTGTGTGTATGTGTGTGTATGTGTGTGTGTATGTGTGTGTGTATGTGTGTGTGTATGTGTGTGTGTATGTGTGTGTATGTGTGTGTATGTGTGTGTGTGTATGTGTGTGTGTGTATGTGTGTGTGTATGTGTGTATGTGTGTGTATGTGTGTATGTGTGTGTATGTGTGTGTATGTGTGTATGTGTGTGTATGTGTGTGTATGTGTGTGTGTATGTGTGTGTGTATGTACACCTGTGCCACAGTGCACATTTGGAGGTAAGAGGACAACTTGCAGGAGTGGGTTTTTGCTTTACTCCAGGTGGGTCCTGGATATCAAATTGAAGTCATCAGACTTGCTGGCCACCTCACCCGGGGGAGGGAAAGAGAAAGATAGAGAGACGGAGAAACAGAGACAGACAGACAGACAGAGACGCACACACAGAGAGAATTAAATTAATTCATGTGTGTGTATGTGTGGTGTATACTCATCTCTGTGTATGGATACACGTTATTCCATGTCCGAATGTCTTGCTCTAGCCCTCTGTCAGGTTCCCTTGAGACAGCCTTCCACTGAACCAGAGCTTGCTAGGTTTTGACTAGACTGATTGGTCAGTAAGTCCTTGGAATCTTTCCTGTCTCCAACCCCTCAATGGTTGAGTTTCAGGCATTCTTGCCTACAACTGACTTTATGTGGGTGTTGGGGAACTCAGTTTCCTCAGTCCTAAATTAATGTTTAATTGTCATTAAAAATAATTATAGCATTTTATATACATTCTTTATTTTTGCTGATCCTGCTTTCCCATGACTCTCCTCCACCCCTACTTCCCTTTCTGGCTAGTTCCCTTTTCTCATGACCATATACATATATACACACATATATAGTAACTAAAAGTCCAGGGTCTTCATGTAAGAGAAAACATGAGTCTGGGTGACTTCACTTAAAGCAATACTTCTAAGCTTCACCCATCCATCCTTTTTCCTGCAACTGTCATGATTCATTTTTTTTTGTGGTTAAATGAAATGTTATTGTGTACATGTGTCACTTTATTTATTTATTTATTTATTTATTTATTTATTTATTTATTTATTTATTTATTTAATGTATGCATTGTTCTGTCTTCATGTATGCCTGAATGGCAAAAGAGGGCACCAGATCTCACTACAGATGGTTGTGAGCCACCATGTGGTTGCTGGAAATTGAACTCAGGACCTCTGCAAGAGCAGCCAGTGCTCTTAACCACTGAGCCATCTCTCCAGCCATCCCCCCCCCCCCCCATGCGTCACATCTTTACACATTCACCTGTTTCTGGACATTTCTTAACTATTGTCAAGAGAGCAGTTGTAAGCATAGATGTGAGCAAAGTATTACTGTGGTGTGCTGAGTTAGGGTCTTTGGGTATATACCCAGGACTGAGAGCTGGGTCCTATGTGGTCCTATTTTAAGTTCTTTGAAGAAACTCCACACAGACTTCCATAGTGGCTGTACCAGTTTATACTCCCACCAACAATAAACAAGGCTTCTCTTTTTCACGCCCTCACCATTTGCTAGTTCTGACTGGGGTGTTTTGGTTACCTTTACCATTGCTATGATGAAACACCACGAACAAAAGCAGCTTGGAAAAAGGGGGTTTGTCTCTCTCCAAGCTCCATATAACATCTCACCATCAAAAGCAGCAAGGACAGGAACTCACACAGGGCAGGAACCCAAAAGCAGGAGCTGATGCAGAGGCCACAAAGGAGTGTGGCTGACTGGCTTGCTCCCTGTGGCTTGCTCAACCTGCTTTCTTTTCTTAAAACTGATTTTTATTGAACTCCCCTTCCTACCTCTCCCCTCCCCTTCAGTCCTCTCCCAAGGTCCCCGTGTTCCCAATTTACCCAGGAGATCTTGTATTTTTTACTACCCTTGTAGATTAGATCCATGTAAGTCTCTCTTAGGGGCCTCATTGTTGTCTAGGTTCTCTAGGATTGTGATTTGTGGGCTGGTTTTCTTTGCTTTATGTTTAAAAACCATCTGTGAGTGAGTACATGTGACAATTGTCTTTCTGGGTCTGGGTTACCTCACTCAAAATGATGTTTTCTAGCTCCATCCATTTGCCTGAAAAATTCAAGATGTCGTTATTTTTTTTCTGCTCTGTAATACTCCATTGTGTAAATGTACCACATTTTCCTTATCTATTCTTAGGTCGAGGGACATTTAGGTTGTTTCCAGGTTCTGGCTATGACAAACAATGCTGCTATAAACATAATTGAGCACATGTCCTTGTGGCACAATTTAGCATCCTTTGGATATATACCCAAAAATGATATTCCTGGGTCTTGAGGAAGGTTGTTTCCTAATTTTCTTAAAATCGCCACACTGACATCCAAAGGGACTGTACCTGCTTGCATTCCCACCAGCAATGCAGAAGTGTTCCCTTTATCCCACAACCTCTCCAGCATAAGTTGTCATCAGTGTTTTTGATCTTGGCCATTCTTACAGATGTAAGATGGAATCTCAGAGTTTCAACCTGCGTTCCTGTAGAACCCAGGACCACTAGCCCAGGGATGCCACTGGGCTATGCCCTCCTCCGTCAATCAATAATGAAAAAAATGTTCTATAATAGTGGTTCTCAACTTTCCTAATACTAGGACCCCTTAATGCAGTTCCTCATGAAATTATTTTTTTGTTACTTTATAACTGTAATCTTGTTACTGCTATGAATCACAATGTAAATATCTATGTTTTCTGATGGGGTTAGGGGATCCCTATGAAAGTGTTCAATACCCTTCGATATCCCAAGGGGTCATGACCCACAGATTGAAAACTGCTGCCTCATAGGCTTACTGCAGCCTGACCTTATGGAGGCATTTTTCTTAATTGAGAATCCCTCCCCTCCGATGACTATAGCTTGTGTCAAGTTGACATAAGATTATCTACCACACTGGGGTGAGATGGAATCTCAAAGTCGTTTTAATTTTGATTGAAGGAATAATAGGTGTGTGTGTGTGTGTGGTGTGTGACATTTTGTTTATCCATCCATTGGCAAAGGACATGTGGGTTGTTTTTATCTTTTGACTATTATAAGATGCTGCCATGAACTCGGGTTTACAAATACATTTTGACTCCCTGATTTTCATTATTTGGGAAATATACCTCCAAAGTGGGATTCCTGAATCATATATGGTAATTCTCTTTGTATTTTTTGAGGAGCCTCCGTATTGTTTTCCACAAAGGTGTTGGTGTTATATATTCCTGCCAACTGTGCACAATTGTCCCGTGTCCTTATGAACATTTGTCACTTTCTGTGTTTTTGATAGTGGCCACCCCAATGGGTGGGAGACGGTGTCTCAGTGTGGTTTTGATATGCATTTCTTTGATACTTAACGCCTATCTTTTCATTAGCTTGTTGAAAGAAATATTATAATATAGTATTTAAAAATTCATATGGATCTAACATATCCATGGTGATTAGAATAATGATCCAGCCTCCTTCTTCCCTGCTGGAAACTATTCCTAGCCATTGTGGGGGATCCCTTTCTTGAGCCCTGGGCACTACCCAGAGATCATTGGCAGCACTGAGATGTCAAATTGCCACTCCTGGATAAGCCACCCCACGATGGACAAATGAGAGGATTCTCTGGAGAGAGTCAGAAAGTGGTGCCAGTATGCAAAGGGCGGGGAAGAACAGTAGTGCTGTTGGGCCTCTTGGCTCAGCACCAGTTTTACAAGATGAAACAGAACACGGTCCAGCTTCAGCTGACCACCCCAGAAGCTGGTAGGCTCCAGTATTAGGGTGTGTAGAAAGTGGCTGCCCCAATGTCTTGGTTTTGTGGGTTGGATTTCTTTTTTTTTGTAAAATTTGTTTGTTTCTTAGTTTGCGTTTTCCTTTTACTTAAGTTTTTTATTATGCCCTTGCTATTATTTTCGGAATCAGCTGATGGGTTTTTCTTCCTCTTATATTTATGTAATTTTGATTGCATTTCTTGTTTGTGGGCTCTTAAATCTCCAGTGGTGCATGTGACTAACCCCAGGTGTATTTCTTCTCCGGCATGCATCCTTCTTTCTTTTTTCCCTTTCCCTGCCTTCTTTTGTTACATTCAGTGATTATTTCTATTTTCACGCCTTCCAGATTTCTCTTGTTTAAAGTCAGCACACGAAGCAATGGGTTTCATTATGTTGTTTTCGCACATTGTCCTTTGTTCTCGCTCATCCACCCTGACCTCTCCACCCACTCGCTGGTCTCCTCCCCGCCAGAATGTCCCCACTCTTGCTTTCATGTCCCATGCGTTCTGTGGCTTCCTCTTTTTTATCCTCCTCCTCCTCTTCTTGCTTTCATGGGTCTCTTTTCTATTTTCATGTCCTACACACACACAACCCCCCCCACAAATGCACACATGCACACTGTATAAATACCTTCAGTATTTATCATTCTGAATCCAGCTGATTTTATTTATATATTTTACTTATATTAATGATCTCCAGTTGTATTTTTGTCCTGAAAAGTCATGATTGATTTTTTTTTCCTTTTGAGCAGAAGAAGCCACCCCAAGGCGTACAAATGAGGGGGTTCTCTGTAGAGAAGAGAACTTTCTCAGGCCACGGGCTGCAAGTCTGGGGTGGTCAGAAATAGGTGTTGGTGTGGAAGGACAGGCAGCCCCTAAGGGGACTGCACAACTCCATTGTTGTATATGTGCCTTATTAGCTCTGTTTGTGCAGCTGCTGATGGACAGCTAGTCTGGTCCCATTTTCCAGCTATTGTGACTAGTGCGGCTGTGGATATATGAATTTTTCGGTGTGCTGGAGTCCTTCCTGGACACCCAGAAATGGCATATTGGGACATGTGGTAGTCCTCCTTGTTTTTTGAGGAACAGCACCAGTTTGCATTGCAGCCCCAGCAGCAGCGGCAGGCTTCCTCTCTCTGCACTTCCTCACCAGACCGGAGCTCTCCGGTCAGGTTCACTTTCTATTTCCTGGAGTCAAAGGATGCTGAGTGCAAGGGAGAATATTTCCTGCCACGTATTTCTTCCTTTGAGAACTGTTTGCTCAGTTCACTTGTCTATTTATTGATTGGATTATTTGATTTTGGCTCTGGTATTTGAATTTTAACATTCTTTTTGTACTTTAGACATTAGTCTCCTTTGGATTTGGATGAGGATCACATTGACTCTATAGATGGCTGTTGGTACTATCGCCTTTGCACAGCATTAATTTTGCCAATTCATGAGCTCAAGAGATCTTTCTGTCTTCAGTGTTTAGATGTTTACATGGTAGAAGTCTGTGCTGGATAGTTTTATATCAACTCAGCAGAAGTTAAAGTCATCTGAGAGGAGGGGACCGCAATTAAGAAGATGCCTCCAAACAGTCGGGCCATATGCAAGCCTGTAGAGGATTTTCTTAATTGGTGGGCAGGTCCCAGCCCATTGTGGGTGGTGCCGTGCCTGAGCTGGTGGTCCTGGTTCTATAAGAGACTAAGCAAGCCATGGGGAAAAAGCCAGTAATCGGCTCTCCTCCATGGCCAATGCATCAGCTCCCACCTCCAGATTCCTGCCCAGTTTGAGTTCCTGTCCTGACTTCCTTTGATGATGAACTGTGATGTGGAAGTATAATTCAAACAAACCCTTTCCTCCCCAAGTTGCTTTGGTCATAGTGTTTTATCACAGCAATGGTAACCCTAAGACAAGATCTCTTGCCTCTTTGGCCAGGTTTATTCCTGGGCGTTTATTTTTCTCCAAAATTTCATCATCCATTCCACCCTTTCTCTTTCTTCCAACTCATCCCATCTTACTGTTCAGATCCACGATCTCTTCTTTAAATGTTACTGTTACACACACACACACACACACACACACACACACACACACACACACACACACATACGATGAGACCATTTAGTGTTACTCACATGTGTGTCTGTTTAGGACTGGGACTGAACATTCTTTTAGGGTGCTCATCCCTGGAGAAGACTGAGTTCTTTCTCTGAGCAGTCATTAATTGCTTGCATCTCCTCATTTAGAGATGAGGCTTTGTGAGACCTCCCACCCCCCCTCGCATCCACCTTAGAATGTCAACTGGTGGTGTCATTATGCAGGTCTTGTTTAGGTAGCCATGGTGTTAAGATTTCATGGGTGCAATTCCTTGTCATATGTAGAAGACACTGTCTCACAGCAGGTACCCTGTGTGGCGGACTTCTTGACGAGTGACGGAAGAACGACCACCACACCAGGATTCCACTCAGATCACGCTTTACTGGAGTGCCCTTGATTGATGGGGAGCAGGAAAGGAGGGGGCAGGAAAACGAGGGACAGGGAGCGAAGGGGCAGGGAGCGAAGGGGAGAGGCAGCAGGAAGCGAAGGGGAGCAGGAAGCGAAGGGAGAGGGCGCACTTACGCAGCCGCTTAAATAGGGAATTGGCACACGGGTCGCCCTGTGATTGGCTGCCACCAACAGCTGACACCAGACCGCATCGGGATAGGTTCAAGAATCCACATCCACAGCGCATGCGGGAAGCGGGGACACGCAGCTCTCAGAGGAATAGCCAAATATGGAGTTGTTTGTAACCAACAAGACAGGATGTCGGTGCTATCTTGTAATGGCGATCCTGTCCGGCTCACTACACCCTGTACTTTTTTTCCTCTGATATTTTTTTTATTACTTTATAAATAATAGGAATCAAAATTTCCACTTCCTCCCCTCCTCCCTCTTCCCTTCCCCTCCCCCTCAAGTCTTAAGAGAGGGCAGGGCACCTTGCCCTGTGGGAAGTCCAAGTCCCTTCCCCCTCCATCCAGTCCTAGGAAGGTGTGCATTCAAATAGACTAGGATCCCCAAAAGCCAGTACATGCAGTGGAAACAAATCCCAGTGTCATTATCATTGGCTTCTCAATCTGCCCCAATTGTCAGCCACATTCAGATGTTCCAGTTTGATCCCATGCTCGTTCAGTCCCAGTCCAGCTGGATTTGGTGAGCTCCCATTAGATCAGGCACTCTGTCTCAGTGGGTGGACCAACCCCTCGTGGTCCTGACTTCCTTGGTCATATTCTCCCTCCTTCTGCTCTTCAACTGGACCTTGGGAGCTCAGTCCAGTGCTCCCATGTGGGTCTCTGTCTCTCCATCTGTCGCTGGACAAAGGTTCTGTTTGGATCCTCACAGCACCCAGGTGCCCTGTTCTTTTGGCTCTAACAATCCTTCCTTTCCCTCTTCCATAATGTTCCCTGAGCCCTAAGTGTATGGGTTATGTTGTAAATGTATCAGTTGGGAACGGGCTCTCAACAATGAGCTCTTCTTGGCATTTTGACTAACTGTGGGTTTCTGTGATGATCTCCATCTGCTGCAAGAAGAAGTTTCCTTGAGGAGGAATGAGAGCCACACTTATCTAGGATATAAGGACATGTTCAGAATGCACTTGAAAATTATATTAATTTATAAAAGTGACTGTGGTAGGTTCTCCTTGAGGGTTCATGACATCTCTAGTCATGAGTGGTAGTCTAGGTTTATAGTGCTAGGTATGGGTTTCCTCCTATTGAGCAGGTCTTAAGTCCACAGCTCTTGGTTATTCCTGAGACATAAGTGCCATTATTGCACCCTTGAGGTTTTTTTTTGCTGGTCATTGCTGTGGTCTGTAAGCTTTACAGCTGAGTTGGACTATTAATTGCTTTTCTCCACTAGCATCTTGTATAGCACCTTTGGATGCTAAGAGAACTAGTCTCCAGGGAGGGAGAAGCTTCTAGGTCAGTTCCACCTTACGATTCCTCCAGTTCTTGTGCCCAGAGATTCTGGTATCTTCAGCAATAGGTCTTACCTTCAAGTTCTGGAAGGCAACTAGGACAATGATAATTGTTCACATTGTTTAAGAAGTCTCTTGGAAGCCGGGTGGTGGTGGCGCATGCCTTTAATCCCAGCACTCGGGAGGCAGAGGCAGGCGGATCTCTGTGAGTTCGAGGCCAGCCTGGTCTACAAGAGCTAGTTCCAGGACAGGAACCAAAAAGCTATGGAGAAACCCTGTCTCGAAAAATCAAAAAAAAAAAAGAAAAAAGTCTCTTGGACTCTCCTGATCCATAATACAAAGGCAAATTTCCCATAGTTGACCCTGGGGTTTTTGTGAAAAAGTGTGTGTTAATTGACTTTCTCCTGTAGTTCACAGAGAGGTCCCTAGTTCACAGAGAGGTCCCTACTCTACCATCTTACTTGGGAGATACACTACCATTTCACTCTTTAGTTCTCAAATTTCCATTTTACAGTCTTCTACAATGGAGATGATGGGCACACAACACACACCATGTGGGCATATATATGTGTATATTTATGTTCATATATGTATATATACACACATATGCCTGTGTGTATGTTAATGCTAATTCATGGCAATGTATTCATCATTTTATATATTCTTCCATAACATTTTTAGTATTGCATTCTTCATATCTACTTAGTTTTTCTTGTTTAATTTCCTGCAATGCCTTATTTGGAATCTGTATTGCATCTTCTTTTTACAACAATTTACTGTATAGAGACAAAATTGATGGGGAAGGTTGGGTTGGGAGGCAGATCTCTGTGAGTTCAAGGCCAGCTTGGTCTACATTATTGAGTTCTAGGTCAACTAGGGCTATATAGTAAAAGCCTGTTGCAAGGAAAAAATAATCCCCCACAGTTGCCTTTAACACACTTGGATTCAATGTAAATAAGTAAGTAAAAAATGTCTGTTCATGGTGAAATTTTGAAAACAGAAACTGTAGAAGACAAAATTCTATGCTCATGGATTAGAATAATTATTATTATGAAAATTGCTGTATTAGCAAGAAGTAATCTAGAGATTCAACACAATAATCATGATAATTCCAATTCTATTTTTTTACAAAAGCTAAGGGGGAAATTTCAACATTCATATACAAGCAAAAAAGACCCCGGGTAGACAAACCAGCCCTGAGAAAATAGAGAATGATGTTAGAGGTCTCCATATCTGAGTTCAAGCTCTCCTACAGTGTTCAGAAGCGAAAATAGAGTGGTACAGCTGTAGGCAGACACACATATCAATGGAATGACCACTGGATAGAAACCTAGACAGCCACACGTTCTGACAAAGATGCTAGGAGTATCCAGAGAAAGGAAGATGGGCTCTTCAACAAACCGTGCTGGGGACACTGCTCAGCCACAGGTACAAGAGTCCATCTAGATCCGGGCCACTCACCCTGCCTGGCAATCAATTCCAAGTGGTCCAGAGTCCTTAGTGGAAGGCCCCAGACACTGACTCATTAGAGGAAATGTAGGGCGAAACACTTCAAGATACAGACTAGGTTAAAGGCTGTCTCCCAAGGATCAGGAAATACGGTCAACAACTGACAAGCGGGCCTTCATGAAATTGAAAAGCGTCTGCACAGCAAAGAAAGCACTTAATCCAGGAGGATCCAGCTCAAGAATGTGAGAGAAAGAGTCCTAGAATTCACGTGGATTATATCCTGTCTCTAAATTATTGCATGAGGGCAATGACATATACGACCCTATGAGTGCCTCTCATAAAACCTATTTTCTCTCTCTCTCTCTCTGATGTGTGTGTCTTTCTCCCATTATAATTAACCCCCCCTTAGTCTACTCTTGTTTTTTGTTTTTGTTTTTGTTTTTTATTTTTTTCGAGACAGGGTTTCTCCGTAGCTTTTGGTTCCTGTCCTGGAACTAGCTCTTGTAGACCAGGCTGGCCTCGAACTCACAGAGATCCGCCTGCCTCTGCTTCCTGAGTGCTGGGATTAAAGGCATGCGCCACCACCGCCCGGCTAGTCTACTCTTAAGTAAGAGTTCCCAAGCATATTTCATACAGCATCTCCTTTGACAGTCATACTGGTCGTGTGTAGGAAGTGACAGAACATCTTCAATTATTTTTCCCGGAGTGAATCAGCCTGGAAGTAATTCTTTGAATGCGCATGGCTGGTGTAGGTCAGAGCCAGAGGTCTGAGCCTGGGCTGTCCTTAGTGCTTGTCAGTCAGTATAGACACTTTGAGAACTCTGGGAAGGCAGAAGGGGCAGGGTTCTTGTTACACAAAGACTTTCGCTGTTAAAGCATTTTGGGGTCTTTCCTCTTAGTCTTCCTGCTGTATACTTAAAAACTAATCAAGACATAACCATCATGTTATTGTATAATTTGAATATTTCACTTTATATTTAATATTATGACAAGTATTTTCTCAAACTAGTATAAAGTGTTTTATATTACAGACATTCAGATATCTAGGACTTTTTTGAGTTGTATGGTATAATTTTTTGTCAGTCTGTCTTTTAGACATTTCAGTAATATTTTAATGTTTTCAATTAGAGCTATTGCATTTACATTTTATATGGTATATTTCCTCCTATTTTCTTAGTATTTAAAGAGACAAATTTCTGGCAGTGAAAACTCTGGAACAAAATGTAATGCTGGACCAAGGGGTAACCTCTTCTTTGAGTTGTTTCAAAATGTTTTGCAATAATACATTCACACCAAGAGTATATGAAAAATATCCACTTCAATTAGCATCAAAATGCTGTCTTACTGTTCCAATTAGACTTTATTTAATGAAGAGATTAATGTCAACTAATAGTGAACATAACGCATTTCGTATTTATTAACTTCTTTTTTTATAAATTACCTTCCTGTCAGGCTTGTGACTTGTGGGTAATTTATAGTAGCAATTATGCTTTCTTTCATGTGGCTGTTTCTCATATGAAAAATTTAAATTTACATAGCAATGGCAGCCCATAAATCTTGTACCTCCTAGCTTCTATGTGATTTTATTTCTATCCTGAAGTGTGTGCGTGTGTGTGGGTTAAACAAAAACAAAAATGCTTTTGGCTAGCTAGATTTATTTTGAAGTACGCTGGAATGGGACAGGATGGGATGGGATGAGTGGACTTTTCCCTGAATGCACTAACAGTCTTCACACCAGTCCGCCTTTTCACTCTGAATGCCATGTGTCTTCTTTGTAGTAAACAGGGTCTCATCTACAATGGGCCTGCTCCTGAACCACCTGCTCTTCCCACGGTCCCTTCCCTTTCTAGTCCGAGGCTATTCATGCATAGCTTTTGACATTGACTTTCCTCACCACCTTGTATATTTATCTTAAGTACGGGAATGGGTTTGGTGTTCTCCAGGTGAGCTGTAGTTTGCTATGTTTCCAGTTGAATATTTTAGGGGGATATAGGCAAGCTGCTACATTCAACCTAAGCTTGTTTTCTGTTTCCATTGATATCCTAAGCTTTTGGGGGTTCTCACCAGACATGTCTTCCTTCCCCCCCTCATTTTACTTCCTTTCCCTCCAGTTTATCAGTCTAGATTTAGCGAGCTGTGGTGCTGCAATCGGAAAGGGCAGAAACAGAGCGGGCGTTACCAGCAGCTTCTCACCGCAGATTTGCTTGTTGTTGAAATAAAAGTACTTGTAGCAACAACATTGCATTTGTAGCCATTAGCAATTGAAACTATAAAGTTATGAAAGCATTCTCTAAATTTTCCAGAGGACTCTGGGCAGCCCTACTCTAAATTATTAGAGCCTGGATTTGTTATAGATAATTTTGTTGATGTTAAATCTGATTTCACGTAATCTTTATGTACTCATGATGATTTGAATGAGAATGTTCCCCTATGGGCTCAGATATTTAAGTAGTTAGTCCCCAGTTGATGGTACTGTTTGGGTATGTTTAGGAGGGACAGTCTTTTTTTTTTTTTTTTTTTTTGCCTTTCACTGATTCGTTTCATTTGGAGTTAATAATAAAGGGGCATTTTCTCTTTGGAATTTATTTTGTTGTTTTTTCTTTTTTTCTTTAAAAAACTATCGTTTCTCATTTTACATACTAATCCCAGATCTCCCTCCCCTACTTCCGCTCCCTCCACCTTCCCCCATCCCACCCTGATCCACTCCTCAGAGAGGGTAAGGCTTTCCATGGGGAGTCAACAAAATCTTGCACATTGCTTTGAGGTATGACCAAGACCCTCCCCATTATATCTAGGCTGTGCAAGGTATCCCTCCAAAGAGAATGGGTTCCAAAAAGCCAGTACAAGCAGTAGGAATGAATTCTGGTCTCACTGCAGGTGGCCCCACAGTCTGTGTCAGCCATACAACTGTCTCCCACATTCAGAGGGCCTAGTTTGGTCCTCTGCTATTTCCCTTCCTATCAGATCAGAGTTGATGGGCTCTCATTAATCAGCTCAGGTGAGCTGTTTCAGTGCGTATCCCCATCATGGTCTTGACCTCTTTGCTTGTATTCTCACTCCTCCCACTTTTTGACTGGGCATTGGGAGCTCAGCCCAGTGTTCTACTGTGGATCTCTGCATCTGCTTCACATCAGTTGCTGGATGAAGGTTCTATGATGACAATTAAGATAGTCATCAATCTGACTACAGGGCAAGGCCAATTCAGGCACCCTCTCCACTTTTGCTTAGGGTCTTAGCTGGGGTTATCCTTGTGGTTCCCTGGGAATTTCTCTAGTGCCAGGTTTTTTGCTAGTCCCATAATGGCTCCCTTAATCAAGATATCTTTCCTTGCTCTCTGTCTCTGTCCTTCTCTCATCTCAACCATCCCATTCCCTCACGTTCTCCCCTCCCCATCTCCCCTCCTCCTCCCTTTCCACCCTTCCCTCCCCCTATCCCCATGCTCCCAATTTTCTCAGGAGATCTTGTCTATTGTCAGGGGGATCTATATCTGTTTCTCTTAGGGTTCTCCTTGTTACTTAGCTTCTCTGGGGTCACGGACTATAAGCTCATTATCCTTTGTTTTACAGTTAGTATCCACTTATGAGTAAGTACATATCATGTTCATCTTTCTGGGTCTGGGTTTCCTCACTCAGAATGTTTTTTTTTGTTCCATCCATTTATATGAAAATTTCAAGATGTCAATGTTTTTTTACCACTGAGTGGTACTCCATTATGTAAACATACCACATTTTCTTTATCCATTCTTCTGTTGAGGGGCATCTAGGTTGTTTCCAGGTTCTGGCTATTACAAATAATGCTGCTATGAACATAGTTGAACAAATGTTCTTGTAGTATGATTGAGCAGTATGATTGAGCATCCTTTGGGTATATGACCAAGAGTGGTATTTCTGGGTCATAAAGTAGGTTGATTCCCAATTTTCTGAGAAACCGCCATGCTCATTTCCAAAGTGGTTATATGAGTTTGCATTCCCACCAGCAGTGGTGGAGTGTTCCCCTTACTCCACATCCTCGCCAGCAGAAGCTATCATTGGCGTTTTTGATCTTAGCCATTCTGACTGGTGTAAGATTGTATCTCAGAGTCGTTTTGATTTGCACTTCCTGATAGCTAAGGATGTTGAACATTTCCATAAGCATCTTTCAGCTATTTGAACTTCTTCTGTTGGGAATTCTCTGTTTAGATCTGTACCCCATTTTTAAATTGTATTATTTAGTATTTTGATGTCTGATTTCTTGAGTTCTTTATATATTTTGGAGATCAGACCTCTGTCTGATGTGTGGTTGGTGAAGATCTTTTCCCATCCAGTAGTCTGCCTTTTTGTCTTATTGACTGTGTCCTTTGCGTCTCAGTTTCAGGAGATTCCATTTATTTATTGTTCCTCTCAGTATCTGTGCTACTGGGGTTATATTTAAGAAATGGTCTCCTGTGCCCATGCATTGAAGGCTACTTCCCACTTTCTCTTCTATCTGGTTTTAGGAGGTACAGTCTAAAGGAAGTCACCACTGGGGGCTGACTTTCAGCTTCCTGTTTGTGGTATGAAATGTGAACTCCCAGCTTTGCCTGCTTCTGCTGCTCTGATTTCCTGCCAAGAGAGTCTCTTCTCCCTCTGAAACTGTAAGCCCCAATAAACTCTCTATTCTGTAAGTTGCCTTTGTCGTGGTGTTTTACCACACCGACTGAAAAGTGATTATGTATTTGTTAAGCAGATATACCTAGGGATTTGTATTTCTTGCAGCAGGTTTTATAAGCTGTAATAATGTCACATATAATAAATTATTTGTGAATGATTACCAAATTTCAGGTCTTGTATTTGGAGATGATTCCTTACATCAGCTTGCTCCCCAGAACAAACAAAAGTTATAGACTGAGAGGAATTTTGCTTTGTTTCTTGCCTCATTGCAAGGGCAAGCAAACACACACACACAGACATAGACATTTATTCATTTATTCTTTGCTTACTTGGCTTGTTATAGATGTGTTAGTTCTTTGGGATTTCTCCGCCAATTTTGATTTTTCTTCCTGTTTGTTTCCCTTGGTCTGGGCTTTCCTTGGATGTGGGAAGCTTCTCAAATGTTTTGATATGGACACTATGCAACTTAGAATGGCTCACTGTCATGTTTTAGATATAAAATGTCCCCTTAAAAGGCTCATGTTTTAAAGTCTTGACCCTAGTGCACACATTAATTGATTAGATCTGATGGGTCTGGCTTCATGAATGTATGAATCTCTTGATGGACTCCGACTTGATGGAGTTAATGGGTGGAGATGGAAACACTGGAAGGCAAGGCCTGGTTGGAGGAAGCAGGTCACTGGGGCCATGCCTTTGATGGGTGCCTGTGTTTCCCAGCCCTTCTTTATGGTCACTCTCCTGTAGCCACGAGGTGAGCTGGTTTGCTCGCCCCTTGTTCCTACTGCGATGGCAGGTCCTTTTTTCAGGTCCACAGCGATGGCACCCAGCTGACCATGGGTAGAAATCTCTGAGATCAAAAGATAAAATCAGCCACTGCTTCCTGAGTTGTGTATGTCAATTATTCCATCACAGCTGTAGAGAGTCTGATCAACACCTTCACTTAATGGTTCATTGCATGTTCAGTTTTCCTTACACAATGCTCAGAGCATCTATGACCTGTGGTTTTAGCTAGAAGGAACGTGAAGACAGAGAACAAGAAGAGGACTATGTTCAGAGTTCCCCACTGAGTCAGGAGCTGTGCTGAGCTGTGGTGCAAAGGTAACTCAGATATGATGGTGGTACCCAGCCTTATTGGTCTTCAGGAGACTTTTATTAGTAGTAGTACCATCCAGTGATCTTTCCCCTGGGACTTCCATGGACTTCTAGGGGAGAGGCACAGCTATTCATCCCATTACCCTCTGGGGTCTTCTGTTTGCCTGCTGTATCTGGTTCTCCATGTCAACCTGGAGGAAGCTCATCTTCCTCCCAGCACAGTCCTGCCCTCTCGTTTCCATTAAGTGGATTTTAGTAGCTGCAGTGAGTGGAGGTGGACCACGCCTTCTCTGGTTCTCCTTTCTTTCCGCCTTCACTTTTTGCAACCTCTCACTATTTCTTTTTAGGAGCTGAGTCCTCCCTATGCCCCTAATGGTAGATTCCTTGCACTTGGAGTACCTTGAGCTTCGCAGTTTATCTGTCTCATTGAATCTGGAGAATCTCAGCCATTACCTAACAAAAGTAGCAGCAGCAGCAGCGGCAGCGGCAGTGGCAGTGGTACCTTGTGGTAGTAGGGATTGACTCTAGAGTCTCACACATGCTAGGCTAGTGCCCTTCCACTGAGCCATGTCCTCAGCCCTCCTTCTACTTAAAAAAAAAAGATTTTTGAAATATGATCTCAGCAAGCTGCCCAGGCTCACCTTGAACCCACTCTATGACCTAGGTAGCCCTTGAGTTGTGATCCTCTGCCTCAGGCTCCCGAGTACCTGGATCACCAGTCTGTGCCACCTGGCTGGGCTCAGTAATTATTTGTCGTCATCATTATTTTAAAGTCACACAGCTTCAGGCCAACTGTGGTTTGATTAATTTAAAACAGACTTATCCTTATTTAACTGGTGCTACTCAGGCCGTATTTTTATTGTGGTGAATTGCATAAGAACCAAAGTCAATCATTTGGACACACTTAAGGCTAGCAGTTCATTGGCCAGAGCTAATCACATGACCAAGTCCAGTGCGAATGGTGGGGCAGACTATTCCACCAGCAGAAAGCTGAGGAGGGACGTGAATAGTGGATAAACAATAATTCAAGCTATCATGGCCTTTCATTCCTGTGTGATTCTGGGTTTGGCCCCAGGAGACAGTGTGTGTTGGAAAATGAATCAACTTTGGCATCAGATCTGGGTTCAGATACTGGCTTTGCCACAAATTATGCGATGTTAACATGTTACCAAAACTTTACGGTTTCTCATTTATAGAATGGGAATAATAACATCTGCTTTATATGAGTGTTGGCGGTCTTAAAAAACAGGCCACGCACAAATGTGCAGCACAAAGCAGTGGTTAATTGCTGGCAATGGCCTTTCTCTTTCTTAGAATTCCTGTAGATGCTGGCTCTGGAACGTGACCTAATCAGAAGCGCATGGCAGCCTCTGGAGTAACAGTGTGCAGAGTCACCGCACTGACTGGCTTATTTGCCTGCATGGTGTCCGCTGGAAACTGGGATTCGGACCAGTGTGATAGGGGCACTGGGAGAGACCACCCTTTGTGGGTGGTACTGGGGTAACTATGAGGGGTTACCATGGAAACCAGGAGCCCACATCCCCCTTCTCCTGGGAGTTGAATTTTACTCAGTGGTGGGTAGGAATGAGGAGCTGGGCCTTTCCTGGGAGTGATTTTACCCACTCCTTTGGAAGAGTGAGCTCAGAGAGAGGCACAACTCTGTCTGGACGTTTGTAAAACTGGACATGATGAGAATGACTAGAGAGAGATAGTCCCCTCTAGAGCCGACTGCTCTGCATATAGGCCGGGTCTGCGCATGTTTTAGAAGGAGCTTCGACTGCTGGTGCTTTCAGAGGTGGCATCCTTTGGGCTGCCCCTCAGGTTCTGAAGGTTGGTGAGCCCACCCACGGTAGAGGTCTGGGAACCCCTCAGTCAGGAAGAGACTTGTGTTAGGATCTGGAGAAGGCTCCATTTCTGTTTTGCTTCTGTTCTTGTTTTATCATAAAAAAACAAGTTGAAATAATGAATGTGGATTTATAAATTAAGACCAGAGTGGAAGTTGTCACTGGGCATCTGTCATTAAAATGGAATAATAATTTTGACACCGATTCAGCTAGCTCAGCCACAGGACCAGTCATCAAAGCTGACAGTGAACTTGTCTCAGAAGGGCCAGAGGTGCCAGGCTCTTTAGGTTGGTAAACTCGAGAGACCTCGGGGTGGCATGATCACTTGGACCATAAGCCGCACTCAGAGCTGTGTGATCCTGCTCCAAGCTGGAGCATCAGCAAGCCAGAGCATCGCATGGTACCAACATCTGCAACATGAGCTAACTTGAAGCTGATGTTATCGACACCACCCGGAGTCCCCAAAGCTTAGAACCCTGTCCTTGTTCCAGGGGAATGGGAAGGGACAACAAGGCACATCTGTCATTTCTAGGCTCGTCTCCTTAGGCAGCTGTCCCTGATCAGACCTGACTAGCTCTTCCTCCTGAGCCTGTCCTGGGCTTTGGCACTCTCAGGGCAGCTGAGAGATCTTAGTCACCAGCCCAGCTCACTGATGAGACGTGAAATGACAGACTGGCTTTGCTGGGATCATCACCAGATCTTGCTTGCCAGATAAGAGGGAAAGATTGTGCAATGAACAAATTAAAAGGAATGTGTCATAGCACAAGGTCGTACCAAAAGGCAGTGATACTTTGCCGGGTCTGTTTTGTTTGTCACTGGTACTTTGGACAAAACTGTACTAGAAAAGCTCCTCTGGGACCAGCAAGGTGGATCAGCAGATAAAGGCACTTGCCGCCAAGTCTGAGGGCTGAGTTTAACCCCTAGGACTCATATGGTGGAAGGGGAGAGCCAGTTATTGAGAGCTGTCCTCAGGCCTTCATGCAATGGGTATGCTCACATGGGCATATAATAAATAAATAAAACTGCAGCAAACTCCTGTTTTTAAAGAATAAAATCTGTTAAAAAAAAGGTTGGTTATTTTTGAAAATTTTCTTTTTTGTGTGTTGATGGCGGGGAAAAAGCATGAGCTAAGATGGCGGGGAAAAAGCATGAGCTAAGGACATACATTTTAAAACTACATTTTATTTACTTGAGCATACATCAGGTTGCTATGTTCAAAGGGAAAAAAGGAGCCGTCCTCGTCTTGGCAGACACATGTGATCTTTAATTAGACGCTGAGTCTAGTGGCCCATCAGTCAGGCCTGGCATCACGCCGCCTTGTTTCCAGTCTCCAATTTAATTTAGAAGCCCTGGTTGGTGCCTGTTTGTAGCTGTTTCCATTGGCAGCAGGAGGTCCTCTCAGAATTCGCCTTTCTTTTCCCTAGAATTGAACTTAATTCAGTGGCAAGGCCAGAGCAGCTGCCCTTCCAAAGCCACTACCACATTATGGTTGATCCGGTGGAAAGATGGGATGACCCCCAGACTTCTGCTCCTCCTGCCTGTTCTGTGCCTTGAATTTCTTATCGTTGCTGAAGACATGCCTCTGGCAGTGAGGGTTTATCGAGCGTCTTCCATGGAACTTAAAGTCTCACTGGGGTGAAGATGAAGAAACTTAAAGAAATAGGTGACATAGCTCTGGACCAAGGGACCCTAGACTCTCCGAGCATCCATTCACTTCTGCTCTGAGACTCAAGTGGCTCCTTCCCTCATTGCTCCAAGAGCACAGCTGATGTAGAACAACCCACCTGTAACTCCCCTTCCTGGGCCCTTACTTCACACATTTGAAGATCCAATGGCTTTGTAGGTTTTGCTCCCTCACTAAGAGTGAGCCCACATGGCTAGGGACCCATGCATTCCTGCCTCCATCCTTGTCCAGTTAGGGCTTCCAGCATCCTTGTGGCCTATTCCCTTGATAACTGATGGTGGCAAGATAAGTTCTAGTCTTAGCTGAGACGCGGCAGTCAAGCCTAGAACTAACCGAAAGGGTGCAAGTATCCAGCAGGCGCACGAGGTGTAGAGAAATTCATCAAAGGTCTTTTCAAATTTAAACTGAGTTGCTAGGAAAAAAAAAAAGAGAGCTCGTATGAATTCTGATTACATTTGAATAACCTTGCTTTGATTTCAGACTAAGAGAGCCCTCCAGATGTGTTATTTAAAAGTCAAGAGCTGTGCTGGGCTCTGGGATATGCTGTGATGAAAAAGGGGGGAATCTCAATTAGAACAGTCTATTTGGAGGTATTAACCAAGAGTCACAGGAATATTAGTTATTAAAAAGAGATAAACTTAATTCCATCCTTAAGGGTACCACAGTCAGATATCTTAGCCAGTTTTCTATTGCTGTAGTGAAATACCCAAGGCTGGGCACTTACAAAACTAACCAAAGACAGCAATAACAGCAGCAACAAAACCAGATTACTGAGCTCACGCCTTGAAAGGTTGAAAGTCCAAAAGGATGGCTCTGACTCATGAGGGCCTTGGCCTGCATTTCGTCATGGCATAGAGGCAGGAATACATCTGTTCTTCGCGTCTCTGTTCTTTCTTTGCCCAGGTCTCCACCTCTGTTCACCAGTACCATCCAGAAGCCTGGGCAGGTGTGTGCTTCAAGAGGACAGGAATGGACAGTTAGCTGCATTTACAGTGTTCTGCTTAGGTGAGGAATAGGAGGGCCAGCAGACAGTTACACATTGTACCTGCGCTTAGACCTCAAATTGCCCATCCTTTGTATTTGGAATTGCTGTTGAGACAACAGAATGGCTCATTATGAAACATACATACTCCGTGGCTCAAGAGAACTCGTTTTCTCTCCCAAATGGTGGGATGACTCTATACTATTTTAAATTAACTCGTGGGTAATTTCCATAGAGTGGGACTGAGTGACGCTCCACACGGGGCCTCAGGCATTAGGGCCGTGAGTCCAGATCCTGCCATCAGATTTTAACATATGTCACACCACCACTTCATAAAACTGCGATTTCACCACCTCTTACATGCATGTAATGTGGCCCTTTTCTCATATCCACTCACTAATCTTAGGTCTCTGGGAAATGTTTATTTTTTGTAAAATATCTTATTGATTCTTTGAGAATTTCACCCAGTGCATTTTGATCTTGTTCACCCCAGTGCCTCCCAGATCCACCTCCACCTTACCAATATCCCAACTTTGTATACTCTTAAATAAATCACTAAGTCCAATTTGTACTCCCTGTATACTTGTGTGTGGACCCAGTCACAGGAGTATGGTCAACCTACCAGTAGCCCGGAGACCGAATCTCCTCCTCCTAGAGGCTGTTACCTGTCCATAGCTCTTCAGTAAGGCATATGGGTTTACGAGCCTCTCCCCCTTCATGCTACAATGTTGACTGGCTTGAACTTGTACACGTCTTATGTAGGCAACCACAATAGGTGTTCCACTCTAGCTGAACGCCCCAGTGACACTTAGCATCTCCACTTCAACCAGTTGTGAATCTCTGTATGAATCATATATGGCACCAAGAAACATCTCTGATGGGGTCTGAGGGCTGCACTCATCCACGTGCCGAGAGAGATGAACTGAGAAGGATTCGCTGTTGTGGCCGTTTGGTAGAATAATAGTAGGGCCCGTGAGGTCTTTGATCACAGGTTCTTGGCCAAAGTTACAGTTCTAGGCCCGTGCTCCATCCTATGGAGTAGGCTTAAATCCAATTAGAAACTGATTGGTTGCGTCCGTAACATTTACGTTATTGCCCTCCCAGGCCACGTCGGTTGTTGTAGTTCATAGGGTTCACAGTGGGGTAAAAACTGTTGATGACTGTTTTTCTTCCACAAGCCTGTGAGAGCTAGCAGCGGGGAGGAAGCTTCCTGGTCGGTACCAACTTCATTTCTCCATGTCCTGTGACCTGTGTGTGCTCTCTTCAGCAATAGGGTCTCGCCATCAAAGTCTGAAGGGCAACCAAGAACAATGGCAAGGTCCTGTATTATTTTAGGAGTCTCTGACCAACAACTAGAGGGGAGGTGTCCCCTACCTGTTGTTGGCCTTTTAATTTAACAGCCTATGGCTTCGGGTAGGAGCAAAATCTCCTTCATAGGGTAACTCTGATCAAGTTCTTCTATATGGAATATATGTGTATACACACACACACACACACACACAAAGCTTATATTATATGAAGTATGAAGTATGTATATATGAGGCTTATAACATAGTAAGTTTCCAACATGTTTTTTCCTAACATCCTCAGTGTTAATAATCCTTCCCCCATCCTATTCCTCTGACCTACCCCTCCCCCATCGCTCTTTCCATTTGAACCCTGCTTCTCCTTATTTCCCTTTGGTCTCTTGGAAGTTTTAACACAGTTTATAATCTTAAAAGTGTGCTGCTTTCTTAAAATAAAACTCTTTGCTATTTTTTCCTGATGCCTGCCGCCTTTGCATGGTCATAGTCAGGCTTTTTCAGATCTTCATGACCAGATAGGGGTAAGAGACCATAGCCAAGCTGCTGCTCAACTGGATCAGACCTTCACCCAGATGAGGAAAGGCAACCTAAGGACTGGGCTGGAGTTTGAGAGTCCCCACAAGTACTTCTGTCTACCACTGTCTTCCAGGGCTGCATTGAGTGTTCCTCAGACTGGGCCATACCTGCTTTCTTTCTGGTTGTTTTCCCCTTCCTGACCTTTGACCCATAGCATTTCAGGTCCTCAAGACAATCCTGCCTCACCTTACTGTAAGACCTAGAATAAGACACAGAGCGACTTGTTTAGGTTCTGCCACAGTTGATGTCTGGATTCCCGAGAGCATAGGCATTTTCTTGAATGACCCCTGGGTTATATACCACTCAGGAGAGTTTCTTGCAGTAATAGTAGCCGTATATTCAGATGTGGGCAAGTCCAGGAGAGAGAAAGGAGCAGGTGGTAAATACGTTATAACCCGCCAAATAGAAGCAAGGAAGGGTTAGATTTAATAACAATTCTTGGTCCTGTGCTGAGTGATATGGAGGGAACACAGCAAGCAGATACATTGTTTCTATGCTCTAGACATTCACAAACCCTCTGCCGGGGTTAGCCTTTGCAGCCAGAGCAGCAGCTAAGCCTGCACAGTGAACACAGGAGCAGGGCTGGAGGCCAGGCTGCAGAGATGAGTTGTGTTACGAGCAGCTGTCTCCTAAATATAAGCTCCTTGTTTGTGAGGGATTGCCTTAAATTAGACTGGACTCGAGAGGATGTGTATACTAACGGCACCAGCACTGGCTCATGCTTCTGTGTGTTTCTTGGAACCGAGGATGGAGTGACAGCCAGGAATACGCTCCAACAGCCAATGGCGGTGTAACAGGTGCAGATCTGAGGCTCGAGAACAGAGACTCGAGTTTCCAGGGTCTCGTACCTCTTTACCATACACTGCACAAAGATGCACGGGAAAGGAGATAGCCTATTAAAGGGGAGATACAGAGGAGCCTGGAGATGTGCCATGCCTTCCCCATGGCCTGGCTCCAAGATGTCAAGAAGGGAGAGGAGGAGGGATGGGGTAGAGTCTGCAGTGATCTTTCATGGTCATTAACATAGTCCTGGTTCTCCAAAGTTGGCATAGCCTGGGCTTTTCCCAGCATGCCTGCTGCCTGAACAAAGCTAGAGAGACTGATAAAGTCAGCCAGGCTTTCCACTGCTGCCACCTTTCATCCTGTTAGTCCTGCGATTTCCTTCTCCTCTCTCCTCTTTTTCCCTCCTGTGTCAGCAGAGCAGTGAGTTTGTCCTGGCAGCAAATGGACGGAGAAGTATTTGTTACGTTCCTTGCTGCTATGACCAAATAGATGACCAATACAACTTCAAGGAGCAAGGGTTTATATTGGCTCATGGTTTAAGGGTGTCATTCATGGTGGTGGGGGTTAAGGCCTGGTGGCCTGAGTGCAGGGCAGAGGGTCACGTTGCAAACACAGTCAGGAAGCAGAGAGGGATGGGTGCTTAGCTCCATCTCTTTTTTTTATGCCATCTAGGACCCCAACCCATGGAATGGTGCTGCCCACATTTAGCATGAGTCTTCTACCCAAGAACCTCCTTGTATACACGCTCAGAGGTTTGTGTCCTAGATGATTCTAAATCCTGTCGAGTTGACAGTCAGTGGTAACCATCGTCGTGGTTGTGAGTAGGGGAGCTCATGTTTACAAAGGTAGGGATGCCACAGGAAGCTCAGTTGTCTGGGTAGCTCGTCAACGATGGATGATGGCTGGGTGAGGAGTAAGCTTTGGAAGAAGGGTGTGCTGAGCAAGTGTGGGTGAGGGAGAACTGAGCACCATGATAGGGAGCATGGGGTTCCTAAGGGCTGGCAGGACAGTGCCATAAGCAGGGCCCTAAAGGTAGAATAATGACGTAATGGGCACCCCTGAGTTCTGGACTCGGGTGCTCCCCTGCTCATCACTATATTCTTAGCACCCATGTAGCACAATCCCCACAGAGTAGGTGGTCACATCTTTGCTGAAGGCAGATCTCAACTTGACTATGACAGCTGGACTCACCCTGCAAGTGGGATGTAGAAGATTTGACAGAGAGGTGATGCTGGGCAGGAGCATGTGCGGTCACAGCAGAGTTCAGCTGTCCCGGGTCTTATTTCACTTGTCAAACTGGCCAGTTGGAGAAGTCGGTGCTGGCTTCTCACTGATCACAGTGGTCTCATGTGTGATACTGCTCCTAGGTGAGGCTAGTGTTTCAACACGGCCCTCCAGATTGCCACCCAGAGGTCAGAGGTTGGGACAAGCATGGGGCTCTCTGGTCAGAGGCTTCTTGGCTATCTCTATGAGATTGCTCATCTTGCTTCTATCTGAGACTGGTCTTGGCTGGCTTAGTCTTCAGAGGTCAGGACACATAAGGCTTCATGCAGATTCATCTCCTCTGGCTCAGCCTGAAGAATTTCCAATTCACAGAACCCACTGAGTGGCCCGTGCTTCATCCTCTGTCCTTTTGTACTTCTATTGGGTGTCACTGTCTCCTAGCTGTAGTTCTCAGATGTCTAGCTAAGCCCTGTGGAAGGAAAGAGCCTCTGATCAGAATGCTAACCCTCCTCCTCTCCTGTGTAGTATCCTGTAGTTAAATGGATACACCCCAAATCAGGCCTTTATACACTCTAGATTTTTTTACCAGCTGGTTTTGTTCCTCCTTCTTTTCCTTTCCCACAAAGCAATTTGTAGTTTAATCACCAGTGAATGTAGAAGTCTATAGTGTCCCGAGTACAGTCTCCAGTCACTGTAGTGAAAATCCCAGTTCCTGCCAGAGAGTGATCACCCATTGTGACCACCCCCGATTTCCTGTCCCTGGATGACCGGAAGCTACCTCCTTAGAGGCTTTTCCTTTGATGTGGCTTTGGGGAGTACTGCCCTGAGACATTAGCAAGAGGAAAGCCCTATCTCATTTGAGACTTTTGCAGAGCGAGTCCTGTGGTCTTCAGGTTTGCATTTGGCAATGGTGTGAGATTCTTCCAGAATCCTAGAATGGAGCTCGGCATACTTCGTGCTTCGCTCCTTGAGCTAGAAATCGCTGTACAGCTGTGCTGACCTCCGTGCTGAGGTCTGTCAGGGCTTGCCGCTCGTATCATCGGGATGAGAGCCATTAATGCCATCTTCCTCCATCTCATTACCTAAGAAAAAGCCGGGACGCTAGCGTCCCTTTGCATCTGTCCTGCCCTTCTTGGCTGCATTTCTCAAATCTGTCTTGACGTCGTCATGCCAGTCCTTTGGTCTGAGTCGAGAAGTAGTCACGTAGGGGCCCAGAGACTGAGTGGTAGCCGGTCTCCATCCCTGGTTATAGAATCTTGGGTTTCTGTCAACGATGATATAGACAGGAGTGGTCAGTGTACACTTTGGGGAGGGGACTCCAGGGCCCATTTCTAGGGAAAGCCAACAAGCCAGACAAGTGATCTAGCTGTATCACTCATTGGCTTGATCCTTGACAAGCCCCCCTCTGCCTCCATTTACCCAGCTGTAAATAGTGAATAGAATTTGCCTGCGGGATTGTGGTGAAATAAAATGGAAAAATACATAGGAATTCCCAAACGCAAAGTCATATAAAAGGGTAGCTTCATGCCATATTTCTCCCAGGTGATACTCATGTTTTAATGAGTTCCAAATTGCTTCTCTGAGGTCAGAGGTCAGTGCAATGGGGGATGTTTGGGCAGAAGGCTCTTTGAGCCCTCTAGAGATATTTCTGTGAACTAGATACTATGTTTTTGGGTGGGGCCGGCCTCAGCTGGGCTGGTCCTCAATGATCAGGACACAGGACATCATGTGGATTTGTCTTCTCTGACTTAGTCTGGTGAATTACCAATTCACAGAACCCAAAGAGATTTCCTGTGCCTCCTCCTTTGTCTCCCTGCATTTCCAGAGGGCCTTTCTCTCACTCAGCTTTAACTATCAGATGTCTAGCTAAGCCTCTTTGCTAGAGTTCTAGAGTTCCTGATCAAAAAGGCCAGGCAGGTATCCTGCAAAGGTGTTTGTCATCTGACAGTTTGACTCCTCTGTTGACTTTCATGATAGCATCACCAGTGGCCCCTGAGCCAACACAGTACATCTGTCAGAATAGAAGGTGGTTTGTGGGCTCAGCATGGATCTTTAGGTAAAGATGTGTTCCATTTGCTTAACCTTGTTTGCCTAAGGCACCTGATTGGTCTAATGAAGAGCTGAATGGCCAAGAGCGAGGCCATAAAGGGATAGGCGAGGCTGACAGGCAGAGAGAATAAATAGGAAGAGAAATCTAGGCTTTGAGGGAAGGGAAAAAAAGAGAGGGACATGCCCTGGGCAAGAAGCCAGGCAGTTGCCAGTGAGCCAGACACAAGAAGCTATAAAAGTAAGATATACAGAAGGAAAGAAAAGTAAAAAGCCCTGAGGCAAAAGACAAATAAAGAAAAATAGGTTAACTTAAGTTAAAGGAGCTAGCCAGAAACAAGCCTAAGCTAGGCCTAGCGTTCATAACTAATAAATAATCTCCTTGTCACAGTTTGGGAACTGGTTCATGGCCCAAAAGAAAGCCTGGTGTGTAAGGTCTCCAGCAATTGTCCTTCCTTTTATTCTTTTTCACCCTCCCCCCTTTTTGGTGTGTGTGTGTGTTTGCATGTATGTACATGTTCACCTGTGTAAGCAAGCACACATGTGCAGGTCAGAGACTAACCTGTGTCCTTCTTGCCTTCCAACTATTTTTGCTAGGGTCTCTTTGTTGTTTGCTACTCTGTGCGCCAGGCTACCTAACTTCTCGGCCCCTCCTGTCTCTGCCCTCTGTTTTGCCTTAGCAGTACCCAGACTACAGATGTGCACGATGGTGTCCAGCTTTATATGCACTGTGGGGATTCAAACCCCACAGCAAGCTCTTCAGCCACTGAGGTATTTCCTTAGCACCCCCAATTAGTGCTTGAAGGAAACATGACTGAGGTTTCGAGGAGGAGCAGAGCAGTCAAGCTCAGCACAGAACGGGTCTCATTAGATGTGGCAGAGGCTGCCAGTTGCCATCTAGGTCTACTCCTTAGGACAGGACTTGGGCTTTTCTAAGGGCCACAGTGCACTTGGTTTCTAGTGGAGTCGGACAGTGCCCTGTGATGAGGCTCTGGCCACAGGTCCGTAGTGAGGCTGCTGTGTAGAACTTCAGGGAACGGTGTCCGAGAGGGAATGACTCCCTAGGGGATAGTTGTCCTGCCTCTGAAGTGTAGTCAGGATGTGCCACCTGTCATTCTAGAAGCCACCTTGAATCTAGTGTGACTTTAGGACAGGGGATCTGCTGGGTGATGCAGCAGCAAGATGAAGTGTGGGCCTTGACTTTTATTTTTAAAATAGTCTTGAAATAATTGTAGAGTAATATAGTTATGAGAAATACAGACATGTGAAGTACCATTTAGAGGGCTTCATCCTGCAAAAATTACAGGAGTTGCCACAGCTGGGATTTTTAATTTGATACACTTAAGGTCTCTTATGTTGGGCTGGAGAGATAGCTCAGAGGTTAAACCAGGGTTCAATTCCCAGCACCACATGGTGTATAACAACCATTTGTAACTCCAGTTCCGAGGGATCAAGCATCCTTTTCTGGCCTCCAAGGACACCGTATGCAAAACCACTCAACCACACAATATTTTTAAATCTCAAAATAAATGAAATTATGTTGTGTTTTCACTGCCGTGCCTATTTCCCCCCTGCTCCTACAGCCTCTTTGACCCCTAGGGAAAGCCTTCTAAGGCCTGAATCGTGGTGACAGCACATGTTGTCCCAGACCTGACCATGAAGACACAGAAGTCTGAATGAATCATATCATTTCAGAAATGTCATACAACCAAACCTCACCCTGCACTAAGACAGCAGACTTTCAGAAAAGAAGGCTGAACAACCATTGCTACCTTAGAGCAAAGGAAAGACTAGTGAAAGCGGCTTCAAGGCGGCTGGATACCTCAGCTAAAGCAAGAAGGAGCAGGAATGTTGCTGTCGTAGATGACTCAGTTCCACTTATGACTGTGGCTTTCATGAGACGCTTCTGCTTTCTTCCCTTATCTTACTGAAGGAGCGTGTATATTTTATGTTAAGCTATTCTGGCTGCTACAATATTTATAGGCACTGGGTGCATCCTAACACTGCATGTATGGTTAATGGGGGTAGCAGCATTTCTCTGGAGGACATTTTTATTTTTCTTTTATTTTGGCTTGGTATTGGTTTTTTAAATAATGGAATACTTTTATTAATTCTTTGAGGATTTCATACATGCATGCATGTATTGTGATCATCTTCACCTCATTCATCCCCTCAGCTCCTCCTGGATCCATCCTACCATCCAGCTCTTGTCAGAGGGAGTTTGCTTGTTGGTTCCCAGCCGCCTGGCTAGCTTAGACCCGAAATAATCACACAGAAACTGTATTAATTAAATCACTGCTTGGCCCATTAGCTCTCACTTCTAATTGGCTAACTCTTATATATCAATTTAACCCATCTCCATTAATCTGTGCATCACCACGAAGTCGTGGCCTACCAGCAAAGTTTCAGCATGTCTGTCTCTGGTGGCAGCTCCATGGCTTCTCTCTGACTCCGCCCTTCTTTCTCCCAGCATTCTGTTTAGTTTCCCCTGCCTAGCTAAGTTCTGCCCTGCTGTAGGTCCAAAGCAGTTTCTTTATTCATTAATGGTAATCACACGTACAGAGGGAAATCCCACATCATGCTCTCCCACCTCCTCCCACCTTTGTGTCTTTTCTCCATTCTTTATATAACACCTAATGTCTAATTTATGCTGTCCCTATACCCATATGTATGTAGACATCTACTGGAGTGTGGTTGACTTAATGAAAACTGCTCTTCCCTCCCATAGAAGCCAGCAAATGCAGAGAACTTCCCAGTTAGGGATAGGGGCTCACAAGTCCCCTCCCCTCTAGGCTAGAGGGTTGACTGGTTTGATCTTGTATGGTCTTGTGGAGGCAGCTATGGCTGCTGTGAGTTTGTGAGCACAGTGGCCCTAACATGTCCAGAAGACACTGTTTTGGTCCGGTCTTCCTTGCCTTCTGGCTCTTAAATCTTTCCACTCCTTCGTCTTTAGTGGTCTCTGAGACTGGGAGGGAGGGGTGGAATATGGGTGCTCTGTCTGTGGCTGAGCACTCCATAAATGCTTACTTTCTGCGCTGTGACCAGTTGGGAGTTTCTTTGTCAATTGCCAAGCAGTTTGAGAACTGCACTAATCTATGAGTCTAAAGATGTGAATTTAGAGGGAGCTTGGTGTTGGTCCTTTTAGCAGTATCATAGCGGTAGGTTCACCCCTGAGCCTGTGAGCTCCCCAGCTACAAATTCTTGGCCAGATTTATAATACCAAGCATGTGTTTCCTTCTGCAGAGTGGACCCTACATCCAAATAGAAAGAGACTAGTTACTCCCATAACACTTCTACCCCTATTGTACCCTTGGCCATATCTTGCCATACTGGTTTTTATTGCCGCTGTCAGGATTCTCAGTTGGGTAAGATTATTGGTGACCTGTAGTCTAAGCTGCCTTTGAATTTAGGGCAGTCCTCCCAGGAACCTTGGCCTCCTGAGCACTGGGATTACAGGTGTATACTACCATGCCTGGAGGGGGGTCCCAGTTCTGGTTTTCATAAAGAGACTAGGTGGGGAAATGTAACTTGATGTTCAGAGATGCCCTCGGTACGTTGATGTGCCATGTCTACTAGGACCCCACAGAGTTTGGGGGGCCTGTCTCAGCTGTTTGCTTGCGTTGTGCTTCCTTTTCCAGGTGCTGGTGTCAGAGAGGATGTGTTTCTCATTTGGAGAGAAATGGAAGAAGCCTGCAACACACTGGTTCAGATCCGGAATCTGGTGGACAAGTCTCCTCAGTCGGATGTGGTCCCCGAAGGCTGCAGTAGGTGCTGTTTATACTGAAGTTTGAAGTGCAAAGTTGTCAGAGATATTGAGGGCTGGGGATGCCAATGGGAGGGGTGGAGTTCCATGCTTCGAAGCAGAATTCCTTAGCTCAGCTCAGAGGTGTTTCTGGGGAGAGTCTCTGGGGCTGTGGGATGTGTGTATGTGTGTGCATCATGCATGTATGTGTGTGCACATATGTATATACACATGCTTGTGCTCATGTGCTAGACAGTAGTTAATGCTATAGAGGCAGGAACTGCCTATAGCAAGAGGAGGAAACAAGGCTTGGTATAGAGCTAGGCTCAGTTCTGAAGACAGCACAGACATCCACAGTGTGGAGTAGAGGGGCCCCATAAATGGAAAATTACTAAGAGGAGACACAATGAATAAGGAGGCTTCTGTCTGGACTGATACAACAGGATTCCTGCTGAAGGCTGGATCAGATATGGTGGGCATGAGGAATTCCATTGAAATATTGAACTTGGTTGTTTATCAGTTGGGGGTAGGGTTCTGGCCATAGTATTTTATTAAGATTTCTGTTAGCTATGCAGAGCTGAATACGGAAGTCCAAAGATTGAGGATATTTGAAAAGAAGACACAGAGCAACTCAACTCAAGCTTACTCAAGAGGCATGTGGGGCTTTGTTTGTTTTCTAGATAGGATCTCTTCCTGTTGCCCTGGCTGTCCTGGAACTCACTATGTAGACCAGGCTGGCCTAAACTCCCAGAGATCCGCCTGCCTCTTCCTCCTAAGTTCTGGGGTTAAAGACGTGCGCCCCTTTACCCGGCAGGGTGTGCGGGGACTCAGTGATGGGTCAGCTAGACTTGGCCCTGCCTACAGACCGAACCACATCCAGACTGACTGTGGCAGGCCACCGTCCACTTGCCCTCATACACCCACAATGAAAGCTGTATTCTAATTTAAGGCAATCCTTCTTTGAGCAGCAGAACACCATTCATTGAAGGTAGACACAGTCTGGAAGGGATAGGGTCGGTGAGGGTTTGTAGTGCCGGTATTAAAAAGAAGTTACTAAAATGTACTTGCTCTTCTCGGTCTTTAGAGACCATTCATGCCCTAGGTAGCCATGACAACTGTTCCGTGACATTATTCTTGGGGACGTGAGCAAATGTCTATTGGCCCAAGATAGGGAGCATGTGACAGACCACAGCAACAACACCACCAAGACCCAACTTGATGAATCCATGAGTCTATTGGAATTGCTTACAGGAACACGGATAACTCAAAGGTGGTGCCTTGTTGAAGACCCACACCAACAATGGTTGACAGCTCACAAAAGCTGGAACCAGGAGCTCTCTGCCCAACTGGCAGTCAGCTCTACAGATCTAACAGTCTCCTGTAGACCACTTGGCTGGTCCTAGGGTCTCCTCAGCAGGTCTTACTGCTTATGTGCTTTCATAACCTTGGGGAGGGAGAGGCTTTGGGGATCTGATAAGTTTTAGGGCCTTCCTGAGACTTATGAATTACTTACTTTCCTAGTCTTAAGGGGGCCCCTTTTAGAACTCCTTGAGTCTTGAGGGTCTTCCCCGAGCACAGGATTTTTCAATCTGGAGGAATCTATTACACAGAGACAACAAGCATCTCAAGTGGGCACCCACTAGGTGTCAGGTACTGCCCCAAGCGTGTGATTAGCTTATTTCATCCTAAATAAAACAAAACAAAAACCTCTAGACTGGATCACTGTTGTGGTATTGAAGCTAAGGGACAGGAAGGTTATGGAAATGTCCAGGGGTCACACAGCCAGCAGAGGAGTTTCTTCTCAACTGTCGCCCTTTTTCAAGTTAGCAGTGACGCTGTGTCCATCTGAGCATCACACTGTCCCAGGCACTACTGTGCCTGCTCTAGTCTGGAACAACAAGAGCTTGCCTTGGTTTCTAGAAGCTCTTCCCTATCACAGAGCATCTTTACTGGTGAGAAACAAGGAGATGACAGAAAATACTTTTTCTTCTACAACCAAATATTGTCTGTAATAAAGGGCTGGAGTTTTATAGCAAGAAAGACTCATTTACTAACCCTGTGAGGGTAGCCCAAGACATTCTCCTTCAATCTTTGTTGTGTAAAATAACTAGAACATTGGTAGTTTTTTATTTTTTTCCTTTTCTCTTTGGGGGCCTGCCATCCAGCTCCCAAATAATGTATGGAGACTTATTTTTACTTATGAATGCCCGGTCTTAGCTTGGCTTGTCTCTAGCCAGTTTTTCTTAAATTATCCCATCTACCTTTTGCCTCCGGGCTTTTACCTTTCTCTATTCTACATACCTTTCTTTTCTTCTTCCTCCCTGTCTGTGCGGCTGGGTGGCTGGCCCCTGGCGTCCTCCTCTCCTCCTTTTCTCACTCCTCCTTCTTCTCTCTCCTCTTTATTCTTTCTGTCTAGCAACCTGTTTCTCTCTCCTGCCTTGCTATTGGCCACTTAGTTCTTTATTAGATCAATCAGCATAACACAGCTTCACAGAGCTAAATAAACACAACATAAAAGAATGCAACACGTCTTTGCACCGTGAAATACATGTTCCACAGCATAAACAAAGGTAACACATCTTAAATTAATATTCCACAACAAACACCAGTCCAGATTTTTGCAGATGGTAAAGAATGTATGATCAGCACCAAGCAAGTCCGCACTATTCCTGTGAGTTTAAGGGGATTGGTGCATTCATTCATCCTCTGTGAGTTCTTAAGTTAGTTGGGAACCTGGTTTCTGCCAGGATGAAGTAATAACAGTAGCTAACCTTACCTGACAGGCACCGCTCTGGGCTCTTCACTGGAAGCTCCTTCTCCAGCTGTCCCACAGTCCTCTGAGAGGGTCTGCAGTGCTGCTTTGGGTTAAGTGGGTAACTCGCCCAAGGTGACGTTGCTAGGACATGACAAACCCTGGATTGGAAAGTTATAAAGTTTTTCCATCTTGGAATCTACTGATGTCTGCCTCCTTCTGCCAGACATTCTTATTTGGTCCACATGTAATGGTACTTGGATTTTTTTTTTTGAGAGAGAGAGAGAGAGAGAGAGAGAGAGAGAGAGAGAGAGAGAGAGAGAAAGAGAGAGAGAGAGTGAGTGTGTGTTGCAGTTGAGAGCCTCCTGCGGAGCAGATTTTGAAGTCCCCGAAAGCTACAGTGTCTCTCTGTATTGCTCTTGTCAAAGAGGCACTATGGACATATACAAAAACATATCACACACATACGCACACACACATGCACACACACACACCACACAAAATAAAAACAAAAAATGGATGAGCTGTGGGTCTGAAATTCTATAATGATCTATAAAACCCTTCATTTCAACCGAACACATTCATAACCCCCAAAGAAAATAACTCTGAGCAGCCATTTAAAAAATAGTCAGGATGTACCTCTTATATTCTAAAGAGGAAATTTGATCACACCCATTCCTCCATTGGTTAGTCATCTAAGATTTTCTCTGAATTTGTCCCCAGCATCTTCATGGAGAATGTCTGACTACCCACCCCCTTCTAGTCACAGCCAGTGATCAGCGAGGCAAAGACCCTGTGTCTGCTTTCTGGGAAGGCGGCAACCATTCCTTCAGCTTGATTGCTCAAGCCCTAAAGACTAAAGGAGATAGGGGTGGGAGATAGGGAAGGGGAAGGCTTGGATTGTCATTTGGGTAGAGTACAGATGAATTAAACAAAGGGTCTCTGGAGCTGGCTGTCCTCATAGTTGTCACTGATTCACCCCCGTACACACCTCCCCTGGGGGACCTGGTGGTTAAGGACCAGTCTGCACATGTAACCATAGGGTGGGGGTGCACTATCTGGCTGACGTGACTCATTAGCCCGATGCCTGGGATAAGAAAGCAGCAAAACCCACACTGGGAATTGATTTGTCTTAATCCCAAGAGCAGGACATAGAAATTCCTTAAGAAAAAAATATCTAACCCCCACTCCAAATATATATAAAACAATGTTAAGATGGTGGACACTGAGCAGCAAGGTGTCCATGAGGCGCAAGGCAGAAGGGAGGCAGCCCTAGCTCTTCACAGTTGATTGCCTTGCGAGGTGGCCACGGGGCATGGAGGATTAAGCCAGGAGGAGCTTGTCAAAACCTGCTAAATTTGCAGAGATGGAGCTGAGAGTCTGGAAGGAACAAGGCAGCTCACAGCCCAGCATGCCAGAATGGGAAGAAGCGCATGCCCAAGGCGGCATGCAGAGGCTCCTCCTTAAGAATTCATCTGAATACCGAGCTCTTCACACATGGAAGAGAGTTGTCTGGCAGGTGGGTGGGTGGAGGGGTGGGCTACTGGAAGGAATTAGGAGAAAAACAGATAATGCTCACATCGCCTGGGGAACAGAGTCAGAGGACTTTGTTAGGACTACTTGGGAAGGTTTTAACTTTACTGGTAGGGAAAGAGGAGCCTCACGTAGAGCTCCGCTCTGGGCACTCCTCAGATGCCATCAAAGTGAGACGCGAAAAGAAAACAAAACCGTTTCCAGGTAACGGAACTACATCTCACAACAGAACTCAGAGACATTTGCATGGCACAGAACTGTTTAACACTCACCAAAATCGAATTCACAATGCTTGGCATTCAGTCAAAGATTATTGTGCAGGAGAAGAAGCAAGAGAAGGCGACCTTTAAAGAGAGAGCGAGAGAGAGAGAAAAAAAAATCAGTCAAAATTGTCAGGGAGAGGCAGAATGATGTTGCAGCCAAGAGAGACGGTCTGGTCATGGTCCCCTGTGCTGGTCAGTATTTTGTCAGCTTAGTACAATGTAGAGTCACCTGGGGGAGAGGTAAATTTAATTAAAGAATTGCCTCTATCAGATTGGCTCGTGGTCATGTCTGTGGGGGCATTTTCTTAATTGTTAATTAGTATAGGAGGGTCCAGTCCATCGTGGGCAATACTTTCCCTGAGCAGGTGGACCTGGGCTGTATAGGAAAGGTAGCTGAATATGTGCCAGTAGGCAGTGCTCCTCTGTGGTCTCTGTTTCAGCTCCTGCCTCCAGGTTCCAGCCTTGAGCTCCTGGCCTGTCTTCCGTTGATATCAGACTATGATGTAGAAATATAAGGCAAATAAATGCTTTCCTCCCCCCGAATGCTTTGGTCAATGTTTTATCACAGCAATAGCAAGGAAACGTAGGGCAACTGGCCCTCATCCCTGCTCCTTCAATTCTGAGTAGCCCAACATGAGATGCCTCCCCGATGGATGGAGGCCCTGGGCTTGGAACCCAGTACAGACCTGCCATAGTGAAATAGTGGTGGGCAATTCTATGTGATATCCACCACCAGGTAGGCCACTACCTGCAGAACGGGCAGTCGCAACTGTGTTAGGCACATAGCTGACTGTTCCTCTCACCCTTACTTTAACCTCAGCTGCAGAGCAGGGATTAAGACGTAGCTTACCATGGGGGAGGGCCAGAAAGGTAGCCCAAAGATTTGTGATAGTGCTCAGGTCCAGGCTCGCTGCATAAGATCCAGTGGCTAGTAGAAAGCTGGAGGTGGGCCAGAGCTCACAGACGGAGCCTCTAGATCAGCTCTAGCCTCAGGAAGAGACCCGTGTACAAATGGGACGGGTGGTAGTTTTAGCCACATCATATCTGATTTTGGAGTGCGTTCGAGCACACCCCTCTGGAGCCATTGCAGACCCCTGTTACTATGGGATTCAGGTGCAGCCCATCTTAGCATCATTGCTGATGGCCAAGAATCTGTCTCGATCATTCTCTCCCCCAGTTCAGGTGGCACAACTGTCATTTCTAAGAGACACCTAGTAGAGACTTGTATTGCAAGGGGACATACTTGAGGTATTTTGGGTTACATCCCTGCCAGCTGATGGGCCTCAGATAGCCAAGACTATGTGGGTTCTTCCAGCTGTGAGACTCAGAGGTAGCTTAGCTTAGCGTATGCTGGGATGGTTAAGGGACTGTATCACCAACATTTCCCCAGCCTCAGAAACCATAGCATCATGGTCAAGATCCCATTTGATGTGAGTATAACCATTGGAATCACAAGATGTTGTCCTGGTGCTGAGTGCTCAGCTGATCAAACCTAAGGCTAGAGATATTCTAGGGACCTCCATCCTAGGAATGCCAGTAGATGGCACCCCTGAGGGAGTTGTAGTGATAGAAGACAACACTGGGACCGCTGTCCCAGCTACCATCTCCTGTGGTGGTGGCAATGGCGTTGTATCAGAGATTCACCGAATCAGTTGGCAGCTCATAGCCGTGCGAACCTGGGTTGTAGCCTAGTAGTTGGACTCGTCTTGGCAGGTTGTTGGTGGCATTGGTAGCCATGGTGTGACCAGGGAGCCATAGCCTGAGACTGATCACTCACTATAACTGTGTTTAGAGCCAGACAGGATCCTCCAGGGTCTGATCTCAGGTTGGTGACTGTGAAATGAGACATGAGGGCCTTTCTAGGTCACAGGGAGGGAGTGACTTATGAGGACAGCCTGCTCACTTGATGTGCTGTCTTGGTTCTTTCTGAACAATGCACCATCAGCATATTCAAGAAGTCCAGGCTTGGGTTGCCCTTTGTTCCTGAAACAGTAGCCACATTCCGACAGCAGACTCATGCTTATTTCTATCTGGGTGTCACCCAGTGCTGACGTGATGAAAGCAGACACATGATTGCATGTGTCCACATGCATCTAGCAGGTGTGTCCAACCTCTTGACATTGAGACATGCAGTTGTCATCCACAAGGTTCATGTTCAAGGTGTTTTTAAATCTCTCTCTCTCTCTCTCTCTCTCTCTCTCTCTCTCTGTGTGTGTGTGTGTGTGTGTGTGTGTAAGGACGTTTTGCCTGCAACTATGTCTATGTCCCCTATGCATGTATGGTGCCCATGGAGTCCAGAAGAGACCATTACATTACCTGGGACTGGAGTTACAGATGCGTATTAACTACCTGTGGGTTCTAAGAATTGAACCTGGTCCTCTAGAAGAGCAGCCAGTGCTCTTAACCACCCAGTCATATCTCTAGCCCCTCACAGTATTTTAAACAAATATCTGATTTGGGATTGGGCTGCATGATAGCACCCAGAGTCAGGAAACTACAACACGATACCTGAGAGGTAAACAATTTACTTTTGAATAAACAACAGACCAAGGATAGAATCAAGAAGAAAATTAGTATTTTCCCTGACACAAAAGAAAAGGGAGACACAACGTCTCAAAGCCTCCAGCAGAAGCCATAGCAAAGTGAGAGTGTATAGCAAGCAAGCTGTGCCCCATCGGAAAAGTGTGAAGGGCTAAGACTACTGCCACTGCCTCTCCAAGAGCTGGGGATGGGAGAACCCACTACGTCCCACGTGAAGATACGGAGAGAAATCAAGATCTGAGCGAGAGGGAGGAAAAAGGATAAAACCCACCAAAGACTGGCAAATCACAGCTGACACTGTAGGCGGACAATCCCTGACTTAGGCTCAGCAAGGACAGGACAGGTGACACCAGTAAACCCGAGAGAGGAAGGAGGACTGACATTTCACAAGCGAAGAGGTCACTGACGTTGCCGGGAACAACTGTGCATCAGCAGGGTTGAGAACCTGAAAGACATGGGCAGATTCCTAGACAGCAACTTACCAAGACCATGGAAAACCAGAAACTTTGATGATTTGATGACAAGAGCACACGAAGGGCCATCTGTAGTATACCTACAGCCAGCAATGAACCTACAGCGAAGTCTATGGACCTTCTCTGAAGGTCTAGAACAAATCAAGCATGCCCGCTTCATCACCTTTATTCAGCGCAGCCCTTGAAGTATGAGCCTGAACCATCAGATAAGAGAAGGAAGCAAAGGTGTTCAGTTTGGAATCCAGTGAGCTCCGGCTTTAGTGAGGGAGCCTTTTGCAAAATAATAAATAAATAAATAAATAAATAAATAAATAAATAAATAAATAAATAAATGAAAAGGTGAGAAGCGACAGAGGATACTCAACACTGGCTTCTGGTCTTCACACACGTGGTTATGCACACACAGACACACACACACGCACACACACACACACACGCACGCACGCACAGGCTAAATACCTGTTTAGACATAAAAGATTTGAGCTTTTCATTAGCACATGCTACTGATGAAGGGATACGTCACCTGACATGAGATCATGACTGACTGAGCTGCGCACTGTTAGCTACAAACAATCACTAGGATTACAAACAATACAACAAAGGAGATGGAATGTGATATCAAATTGAATGGAAATAAAACTCTTAGGAAAAAACTAGAGGAGAGAAAGTGGGTATGGCCAATAGGGAACGGCAGGAAGGGAGTGTTACCAGTCCCATGCTGTTCAGGGGGTGCTGGCTTCCACAAATTAAATGTAATTGGCTATTGTGGTTAATTATACCTCCATACAGAGCTATTAATAAAGCCCAGGAGGAGGTGCTGGCTGCCCAGGGGCACTGGCTCACTCACCTGGGCACTCCCTATATGTAGGATCCAGGCAGAATCTTCACCATGATTGCAGTAGAGAGCATCAAGCACAGTGGACTGTATGTCTATAGATTAGCAAGGGTCATGCCATGAGTGACGTTAAGGAAAGAATTCCACTATAAGTCTACCAAAAATTAAAATGAAAATTAACTCAGTCAGTAAAGGGCTTGTCTCCCAAACAAGCCTGAGTTGAATCCCCAGAACCCATGTAAAATGCCAGGCATGGTAGCACAAGGCAGAGACAAGGGCATCTCTAGCTCAATGGCTAGGCACTTTAGCTTGATGTGAGACCTTATCTCAAGGAAGGGGTGGTGTTCCTGGGGAAAACACTTAAGGTTGTCCTCTGACCTGCACATGCACATGTGCTCACACAGCCACACACACACACACACACACACACACACACACACACACACACGCAGCCACCCATACCTGAACACACACATACATGCAGCCACCCATACCTGAACACACACACACACACATGCAGCCACCCATACCTGAACACACACATACATGCAAAAACACTGAAATACTAGAAAATTTTAATGAAAGCAGCATAAGGATTGTATACTGCAAAAGAAGATACAGATCTTTGAAATTAATAAAGTTGGGCGATATGCTTGTTGAGATGGCTTTCTTCCAAACTGACTTACAAGTTTAACACAATCTCTGCAAGAAACCTCAGCTGGCTTTTTGGCAGAAATTGACAAGCTGTTCCTAAACAAATTTGGAAATGGCAAAGGACACAGAATAACCAGGAATGGTCTTGAAAAAGAAATTGGAAGATATGTGTGTGTCATCTTTAAAATCTACAACAGAACTGTAATAACCAAGGCTGTGTAAGGCTGTCCCAAAATGAATGCATGAAGGCCAGGTATGGTGGCATTGACATAATTTCAGTGTTCTGGGAGCCCGAGGCAGGAAGACAGCAAGTCTCTAATCAACTGGGACTCCAAAGTGAGTTTCCACTGAGGCAGGACTATACAGAAAAACTCTCTGAAAACACAGATGCATAGGTTCATGGAATGGCCCCCAAATAAATCTATATATCTATTGTAGATTTAATTTTGGCAAGGGTATCAAAGACATTTCAATGTGGAGAAAATAACCTTCCAAAAATGGCATGGGAGCAGCTGGATATATGCATACACAGTACTCTTGGCCTCTTATCTCACCTGTAAACAAAAAAAAAAACTTACCTTATAGTGCATTAAATACCTCAATGTAAAAGCTAAATTATATTACTTTGGAATGAACCTACACACAAATATGCATTGTCTTAGGCTTAGCAGCGGTTTGGTTTTGGCTGTTAGCAATAAGAAGAGCAGCAGAGATAAGATAAATGGGACTGTGGTGGTTTGGTTGAGATCTCCATTGAGTGGAACTGTTTGGGGAGGATTAGGAGGTATGGCTTCATTGGAGTGGGTGTGGCCTTGTTTCAGGAGGTGTGCCAGGAGGCCTAGTCTGGCTCACCCTGTCTGCCTGCTACTTCTCCAGCACCATGCCTGCCTGGTTGGCACTGTGTTCTCCACCATGATAAGAATGGACCCACCCTTCGAAGCTGTAAGCCAGCCCCCAATTACAGGCTTTCTTCTACATGTTGCCTTGTTCATGGTGTCTCCTCACAGCAATAGAACAGTGAGCTAAGATAGAGACCTCAGAAATGTGTGCTGTTTCATGCTTCAGTGGGCACTATGGAAAAAAGGAACAGGCACCCAAGAATGGATGTAGTTAGAAATAAGATGTTCGTGAAGATTCTAGGTGAAGAAAAGCATTGAGTGGTTACAGTTTGGAAATAAAAGACTGATAACCCAGCCTTCACTACATACATATGAGAACTTCAGATGTCACAATTACTCGAGCTCCCAAAGTCCCTTTAGACTTTACTCTTTTTAAACTCATCTGTCCACTTTATATTCAAATCCTAAGTTGGTCTATAGATATTTCCACAACCTGGCTATTTTAACATTTTTAAAGAAAGATTTATTATTATTATTTTTCTAAATTTTAGGTGTATAGGTACTTTGTCTATGCACTATGTACGTGCGGTGCCTCTAGAGGCCAGAAGAGAGCATCCAATAGTCATTCGCCAATGTGTGTGTGGGTGCTGGGAATTGAACCCAGGTCTTCTCAATTACACACACCCGCTCCTGTCGTGTAATGGTTAACATTCTAGACTCTGAATCCAGCGATCTGAGTCCGTACCCTGGTGGAACCTGTTCCTTGAGGAAGTGACCTGGTCAGTATCTCTCATCAGCTCAGACCATGAAACCATGTAATATAAACAGACTGCCCACGCGTGCTTCAGCATCGTTGGGGGCCTGTTTCACGTTTCACCTCTCAATTGCTGAGCCATCTCTCTAGCTCCCAGCCCAGTTGCTTTAAAAGTTGCTGTTGGAGGTATAGGTGGGTGCCAGCCTCAGTGGTCCTCAGCTGTTCCCACTTGCGAAGGCCATGGCATGGAGGCTTGTTGGAGCACGCTGCCTGTGATTCTTCTGCAGCCTGGGCTCCTGATAATGTTTTCTTCTTAACCCTGTGCGGGTTTGTCACTGGGCTGAACTGTTGCTCTTCACGCTGAGTAGTCTGTGGCAGGCGTCACGGTTTAGTGTCCTCCTAAAGCTGCCCCGCTCACAGCTGAGAAGCTGCCTGTATTGAAAGCCATTTCCCATGCAGCTCTCAGAGTGAGAAGCAGAAGAGAATGTGAGCAAAGTGTGGCCCAAAGGGTCCTCGTTCCTTCCTGTGTTCTCTTCATTGTTAGAGCTTCGCTTTCTTTTTCAAGCCTGTTTCTTTCCCACCTCATTCTTTTCTCTCCTCCTCTCCTCTTCACTCTCAGGGGATCCTAGGAACTAGAGACCCGAGGGTTGGAATAAACAAATTGGGTGAGTGACAGAGCCCTTCACTGCAATGGAATCATACTTTGATTTTTACAGATTTGAAATTAACAAGAAGGAAGTAAAAAATAAGTAAGTAAATAAATAAATAAAATCACTTTATAGTATTCCAGGGGAGAACAGGCCTAGAACTCCCTGGGACTCCATTTTATTCTCCCTTGAAGTTAAGAGTTTCAAACAGGTTCCTGCCAGCTACCTGATGTTCCTTTCAGAGCAGGGTCGAAAGCTTCCTGTTTGGACCCAGGCACACATCTGACCTTCCACACCAGGGCCTCAACCCTCACGCACAGTGCCCAGGACACCACCGATATTTATCTCCATCTTTGCCGAGAAGCCTCCAGGAGTGATGGTGGGTTTCTGCCCTCAGTCTCCACCCTTCCGCCTGGTACCTGCGAGGTCCTGGGCACATCCCTCATCAGTAGGTGCTCTAGCTTTTCACTGCTGAGGGAGTCACCCCACAAGAGGGACTGGGATTTCCTAGAGTCTGTCTCCCTCTGTTCCCAGCTGCCCTCAATTCTGTTCCCTCCCTTCCCCCTTCCATTGTGTATCAGGCTCTGGTGTGTAGACCACAAGCCCTCCATAATTCCCTGGATAAAGAGACTCTGAATCTAAATAACTTCAGATTCCCAAGCAGGATAACTGGGAGTCCTGTTTGCAGTGAGCCCCATGCTCTGGGGGGGAAAAGTCTTAAAGTCATCAATAATCCCCAAGTTTTTAGTTTCTCCAGCTTTTTGCCTAAGGAGCCTTCTTTCTGAGTAGCAGCAATTGGTACTCAGTGGGGGACAGAGCATATGGCCTTTGCCAGGAGAGCCATCAGATTGATGTTATCTCTAGAAAGTGAGTGCCCTCATTCAGGGACAGCTTGTGGACCTAGCATAGCAGGAACCATGTGGCAGCGGAGTAGCTTTCAGTGGAGGGGGAGAGAGGGCGCAGTTTGGTGGGGGGTGGTAAATCCTTAATGGTACCTTACAGATCTCACTTTGAGGGTAGGTGTATGAGTGTCAGAAGGTGTTGCTGTGGGGGAGGGGGGACTGATAAGCCGTACTCAATATCATTTTGATTATGTCCCTGGTTATACCACGATGCTTTTCAAAAGCATTATTCAGTATGGCTTCATGCCTGGAAAAAAAAAATGTTTTGAGACTGATCAGTAGGACAGTGAGGACCAGGCAAATAAATTCTACAATGTGAATGTGCTCCACGGTCTGCTTCCCTCGCGTGGAGCTCCAAGAACATCTTTAGCAATCTGTCATGTGGAGGTGTGGATGCCGTGTGATCAGAATCACTGTGAGCTCACACCTCTGCCGTAAGCGAAGGCTCGGGAGGTGAGAATTCATACGACACTCTTAATTAAAATAACTGCAGGAGAACTGGGAAAGGATCCCTCAGTGAGCGACGCTAATGAACAGATGATGTCCTTCTCCTTCCCTTCCTCAGGCTAACAAGGCTCAGCCACTAATTGGTGTAATTAGCAGTGGATGACTATGAAAAATACTTCACTCTCCCCTCATTTCTCCAGATCTGGCACGCCGGAGCTCTCTGCTTTGGTTGCTTGGCTGCCTCTGATTTCGTTTATGAGGCTCAGGTTGGAAGGGGTCTTCACCCCCATTTTGATGATAATTGGGAGCCTGGCTCCTGTCCTTAAGTGGCTGCACCTTTGGTCCTGCCTGATGCTGGAAGGTGAAGGTTCATCTTATACTCTTTAAAAACCCTTGCTAGGACTGGTTTATATGGCTTCCAGAAAGTTCTTCTTCTCCTAAGTTTGGATTTATCCTTGATGAAGAACCTTCATCTTTTCCTTAAGAAGGTAGGCCCCCAGAGCAAAAGGATACGTGTTGCTATGGAAATCATTGAATGAAGAATTTGAACAGGAAAAAGGAGGAAAGGGACCAGCTATATAAGGAGGACATAAAGAGGAGCCCAAGATGCAGAGAGTGATTAACAACGACTGAAGACGTCATAGGAAGGCATCTCCAAGGATGCTCATCTCCCCACAGACAACCACATCTTTTAGCTGCTTACAGTGGTGCCAAAAGCTCCCAGGGGAAGCTCAAGGGGCTGAGTGTTCTGGGAGGCAGCTGCTTGAATTCCTTGAGAAGGGTAGGAAGACATTGTGGTTTACATGGACGCCAACGGCTGCCGTTCAGGATGTCGCTCAGAGGGGCTTTTGATGCCACATTGGCTTGAAGTTTGAAAGCAGAGCCTTCCTTCTTTAATCAGTTCCGACTCCAGGAGGTTTCAGAGTGAGTCTGTCGAGGCATTGTTTTAAAATCTGAGGACGATGGCTCAGCTGACACACTCACAGGCAGCCTCTTCACACATTACCAAGGACTAATTGGCTGCAAGCTGTTTTATTTCCCCAGGTTCTGGTCTAATTATATAGCCCCTTACATGTGGTAAGCCTAGCAGTAAGTTAATCTTTCATTTAAAGATTTATTTTTACTAAAAAATTGTGTGTGTGTGTGTGTGTGTGTGTGTGTGTGTGTGCATGCATGCATGTGAGTTTAGGTGCCCTCAAAGACCAGAAGAGGACATTGGAATCTTCAGAGCTGGACTTACAGGCAGATGTGACCTGCTCAGTACAGGTGCTGGGAACCATATTCGGGTCCCCTGCAAGAGCAGTACATGCTGTTAACCACAGAGCCGTCTCTCTAACTCCGTGCTGGCTAGCTTTTGACAACTGGATACAAACTAGAGTCACCTGGGAAAGGGGAACCTCAAAAAAGGAATTGCTTCCATCAGCTCTGCCTGTGGGCTTGTCTGGGGGGCATTTTCTTGATTAATAGTGGATGTGGGAGAGTTCAGCCCACTGTGGGCTGTGCCAACCCCTCAGCACGTGGTCCTGGGTTGTCTAAGAAAGCAAGGTGAGTGAGTCTTGGAAGCAGTGTTTCCCTGTGGCTTCTGCTTCAGTTCCTACCTTGGGTTCCTGCGTTGGCTTCTCTAGATGATGAACTATACACGGTAAGTTGAAATAAACCCTTGCAGTTAGTTCAGTGTTTTTCACAGCAACGGAAAACAAAGCAGGACAAACCCCAGGAGCAACTTTTGTTGTCGGTCAGTGCCTTGTAGTTTTAGGCTCCAAGGACTGAACCGACTATGAATCAAAAATATTTAAGAAAAAAAAAGCCACTGTACCAGCCATGCGCAGGGATTCTGTCAGTGTTCTTTAAACAGTACGGTATGGCGACCGTGGGCAAGTGTTGCCCTGTGTCGGGTTTTACACGGGATCTAGGGATGATCTGAAGTTACAGGGACAAGGGTGTCGGTTTCGTGCACCATCACAAGAAGTTTGAGCAGCCTCTGATTGAGGTGCTCACAGCGTGGTCCTTGAACCGGTCCTTCCTGGAGACGGGATACACTGGTACTGCTGACCTCTGGAAGACAGCAGAGGAGAATGGACCTAACGCTGGTGGACAGCTAGCCTTGTGGGGTGTACCCTGTGAGATGAGAGAATGAGACATTCTAGGTAGAGCGCCAGGCACTTCAGCTGACAGATGAGGTTTCTGAGCCCACAGAGCTGAGGGCCACACTCTGAACAGGGCCTAGCGACCTTTGCATGTTGTCTGACCTTGCCTGCCTAGAGGCTGCATGAGCCTCCTTCTATATCTCCTTTGCGTGAAGCACGCTCAAGTGACTAGGTTTGCTGAATTGCTCTGCTTGCCACAGCAACACAAAATGAACGGAGACACAACTCATGCAAAATCTCGGTCTCTGCCCCAGACCTCATGACCCTCATGCATGTTGCTGGAGTTTAGAAACCACTGATATTGAGAACTGACTATGAGAAGCCCCATTGCCACCCTGGGAACCAAATATCTACCACATAAACTTTTGGGTCTGCTCTCAAGACATTTCTAGATTATATCACTAGTTTACATGAGCTATACCTAAGCCATGAACTAGGTCTATAGGAATTCAGGCATTAGCAGTCCCTGGATTAGTTAACAGTGTGTCAAAAGAAAACCCCACTCTCCTCCCATACTGAATAGAATGAATACATTATATTAATAACCTGGCAGCTTAGAATAATTTCTCCATAAATATAAAATCAGATTCTCCACGAAGGCCAAGCAGATACCGTCTTCCATCTGCAGGTAGAGATATTTGCCTGAGCTTAGAATGGCCAAATGGGTGAATCAACATCTGAGCTACTTGCCTATGGTAGTAGAGGGCACAGCCAGGACTTGAACCCAAAGCTTCTGACCCTGTATTCAATGCTTTCTTGGCCTGTGGTCCTGGTCTCTCAGCCAGAGCCATTCTGGTGTGAGGCCATTTCACACACATAGAGGAGGAAATGAGGTAAAACGAAGAGTCCCGCTGTAGTATACTTCCTGAGGAGATGCTTGGGCTCCATGGTCTTAGCGGGAATGTTCCAGACGGTAAATATGAGGGTGGGAGTGTTGGAGGAACTGGTCATGCGATCTGAGCGACTGATGAACTATGATTCCAGGAGCAACACCTGCCGAGAATAAAGAAAACACAGAAGACACCTGGGATTCTCAGCAGTGGCTCCAGAAATACAGCTTGAAGGCCCAGAAGCTGACCTTTTATGACGTCCTTACTGACTGCTCCTTCCGCCACGCTGATGGAGTCGTTGACATAAGAGCCAAACCGGAAGACGAGTCTGTGCAGACCAGTGCGGTAGGTGAAAGCTGGTGGAGCTGTGGGCCTTCTCTTCTGGCCTGGGGGTGGGGGAGCAGGAAGCCTCCCTTGGATCACCAGCCGAGGGAAAGACCACAGTGAAAGATGGCAGGGAAGGGAATCATCCAGAGTTTCCGTGAAACAGATGTCCCTTTGCCTTCCGCCTTCTTCTCTAGATGGTACCCACGGGAGTAGTCAAAGCCTGGGCATGGCTTCTGCACGTCTTAGTCTGTTTTGAGTGGCCAAAACAAAATGCCTGATGCTAGGTGCTTTTTGAAGAAAAACTTATAGTTAGCTCACACTTTTGGAGGCCTAATACCAGGTAGGTACCATCTATTTAGTCTCTGATGCAGTTCCCTAACTCCTAGCGGTGTCACAGAGAAGCAGAAAGCCATGGGCAGCCATGGATAGAATGAGCTGGCCATGAGCATTACTAGCTAGCCATGGGCAGAACTAGCTAGCCATGAACAGAACTAGCTAACCATGGGGCAGAATGAGCTAACCATGGGGCAGAATGAGCTAACCATGGGGCAGAACTAGCTAGTCATGGGCAGAACTAGCTAGCCATGGGCAGAACTAGCTAGCCACGGGCAGAACTAGCTAGCCACAGGCAGAACTAGCTAGCCATGGACAGAACTAGCTAGCCATGGACAGAACTAGCTAGCCATGGACAGAACTAGCTAGCCATGGACAGAACTAGCTAGCCATGGACAGAACTAGCTAGCCATGGACAGAACTAGCTAGCCATGGACAGAACTAGCTAGCCACGGACAGAACTAGCTAGCCACGGACAGAACTAACTACCCATGGGCAGAACTAGCTAGCCATGGACAGAACTAGCTAGCTATGGGCAGAACTAGCTAGCCACGGACAGAACTAGCTAGCCACGGACAGAACTATCTAGCCATGGACAGAACTAGCTAGCCATGGACAGAACTAGCTAGCCATGGACAGAACTAGCTAGCCATGGACAGAACTAGCTAGCCATGGACAGAACTAGCTAGCCATGGACAGAACTAGCTAGCCATGGGCAGAACTAGCTAGCCATGGACAGAACTAGCTAGCCATGGGCAGAAGGCTGAAGTGCTGATGACTTCATTGTGCTGCAACCAGATCTCATTCCGCGAGATCAGCATGACTTCCTGGCATCAGCAGTCCCCATGATCTTCCAGTCTACCTTGCCTCTTAGAGCTTTCCCTGCTCCCAACACTGCCACCACGGGTGCCTACACCACAGGCCCTTTTGGAGACACACTCAAGATTTTAAGCTATAACAGCAGATAGAAATGAGTTATATCCAAGCTACCAGCTGGGTATAGAAGTTCAAGTCTTGCAAGTTTCTGAATTGTTCAATATTATGTCAGATGAGAGGCTCTGTGTTCTCCCATGTTGAATAGAAGGGAGAAACTGCTGGTGAGCATGTAAGAACCAGGTGTCCCTGTGGTCCTCTTGAATCTCAAACGTCTTGAAGATGCATTACTCCAGTGAGCACCTGCCAGCATATAGTAAATTTCCAGTAAACATAAAATTGGATTCTCCAAAGGCTCCTAGCAGCAGATGAGCCTGTGTTTCAAGCTCTGAGAGATATAGTTCCATTGTGCCAAATGGGTTCCATTGGGATGCAACTTCTCACAGTGTCTGACTCTGGCTCCCAAAGACCAAATTATTCTCAGTTTGAATGCTTTCTAAACTCTCCCATCATGCATTTGAGTCATTAGGTCTGAGGTGGGTACCAGAATTTTACATTAGTTATGTCACGGATGAGAGGGGAGGGGAGAAAAGAGAGAGGGGAGATAAGTGTGATCTGCAATGGTTGGTGGTTCTCAACACGAGTTAGAATCACTGGGAGAAAAAAACTTTGGGCTTACCTATGAAGGAGATTCTAGATTGGGCTAAGAGAGGTGTGAAGATCTACCCTAAATGTGGGTAGCACCAGTCCAGGGCTTGGGGTTCTAGACTGATTGAAAAGGAGAGAGAGAGAGCTGAGCACCGGCACCCATCTCTCTTCTCCCTGACTGCAGATGCGGCGTTGAGCAGCCGCCCCATGTTCCTGCTGCCATGCCCGCCCCACCACGATGAACTGTACCCTCAAACCATGGGCCACGACAAAACCACACTTCCTCCCTTAACTTGGGTTTGCTGGGTACCTTGTGACAGCAGCAAGAAAAGTAGCCCAGGCAGGGAAGCTGATGTAGTTTGTAACAGTCCACTGTTAGGGTAACTAATCCCGCTTCTGAGCCTCCTAACTCATGCCAACAGAAATACTAGGGTGTCTGTTAATCAGCTTTTAAAGGCACCACCTACTGGCACTGCCCTGTTGGGGACGAACACTCAGTACGGTGGGGACAAACCACATTCAAACCATAGCAGACATCCAGGTGAGGGTGAAGGTGGAGGACCTACAGCTGCACACTAGGAAATGGTCATGTGTCGGTGGAGAGCAGGGACCATGATACTCAGAATCAATTATTAATATATCCAGAGATGGACAGAGAGACTAAGCAGTGTCACATTGTGAAGCAGAAAATTGTGTGTGTGAGTGTGTGTGTGTGTGTGTGTGTGAGTGATTCGATTCAGGGTCAAGGCCATGACTGAGAGGCTTGTAGATCCACCAGAGGGGACCCTGCCCACTCTGATGTGTAACTACGCTGGCTGACCACCCAGCCCCTTGCCTGACCTCCCTCCCTGTTCGGGCTGTTTTCTTCTAGCTGTTCAGGTTCCGCTGTGTTGTGCTTTTACCTCCTTACCCCTGTGTGCTTACGATGGACTGCAGGAGGAAAATACATAAATTGAATTAGAAAAATGCAGCATTGACGAAAAGCTTGCTTCCTGCCGTATCCTAGGAGGCCGAGTAATTGCTGCCGCACAGGGGAAATCTCATTAGTGGCTTTCCTCCCGAGCACAGTTTTCTAGCTTTGTAGACATCATTCAGTCATGTTCAGGAAGTCATCCATAACTAAATTTTCACTTAGAAAATATTCAGTCCTGGGTATTTATAAGTATTCAACCTTGCCGATTTTGACATAGCTGCTGTGAGCTTCCGACAATATGGCAGGCTCTGGGTCAGGCTCTGCTATGGACTTTGCCTTCCTTCTTTGCAGTTTCAATGAAATTTGAAGGGCCAGTTTGAAGAAAGAGGCTTACAAATGTGGAGCTTAGCTCATGTTTCCTGTGCTAATGCAAAATAATATGGTGAAGGTTGAGAATTATGCTAACTATTCCTTTTCATAGATGGTGGTGGGAAAACATTGTTCCTTCATATTTTCAGACCCTAGGTCCCAAGTTGGGTTGCTCCCAAGGTTGTGTTATGTAGGGGGACATTGTGGCTGTAAAATGGGTGGACTCTTAGAGTTCCCTGGCAGCCAGGGGGTGAATCCAGTGTATGATTATTTATATAAACATTGGTTTAGATGTGGTGTAATTGTTCACATCTGAGAAATGAATGACTAGAAAGACCTTGGTGTGTAGTGTTTCCAAGATGGATGAAGGGGCGGGGTTCATTTCACTACCAGTAGCTTCCTTCTTTCTGTCTTTAAACTGGGCATTGTCAGGTCCAACTTGGGACCTGCCTGTCTGAGCACAGAGCTTAGCTGGTAGGAGATGCCCAGGAGACACGGTCTTTTCTCTATCACAGACACTGACGTCACAAGTAGAGAATCAGCCCTGGGAGTGCTTTGTGCTCTGTCTCGTCAAGATACTCTAGCTGCTTGTGCTCAGTTTCAAACTGAAGGGATGAGGTTGCTGGGCCTCCTGGCTGGTAGGAAGTCCTGTGACAGACAGAGGCCGCTGCGAATGGGACCCTCTGGGCTGCCACGTCACTGTGCCATTCTGTCACGCTGCTGCCTGGTAGCCTGCCTCCCCGTGGCTTTGTGGCCTGCTGTTGCTTCGCTTGGCTGTGCTTGACTTCCAGGGAAATATCGTGGGACTGAGAGAGAGGCAGGAAGGATGCTTTTGTGGGACAGTCCCAGGGGTGTGGTGGAGAAGAAGAGGAAAGGCACCATGGCGGAGGACAGCTCCCTTCCCACCCCCTTTGGCAGCATATTGCTCACCACTGACCCACCACCTGTCTCCTGGTTCTCATCCCTATGTGACCCTTGAGCTCTTGGGCTGGACTTTCTCTCTTGAACCCATTGGCCTGATGTGGGTGGTAGCCTTCTCTCCTGTTGCTGCTTCCTGATGAGCCTTACCAAGTCATCAGACCTCCTCGGGCTATGCTGAGCCCACTTCACCTGCTCATGTCCTTGAAGATGAGTTTGTTCCTTGCCACTGTGGACTCCAGCCCCTGTTTTCAGTCTTCAGGATGTCAGTTCTACGTGGATGACTCTTACGACACTCTGATCTTTTTTTTTCTGTAGCCCCTCTTCCAACGACTTCCTCCTCCACACCGCCATTCCCCTCCCTGCCGTAGGTGTGCCTTCGACTTAGTTATTATGAAGGTCTGCAAACATAGCCCACACAGTCAATTCTAACCATACCACTTAGATTACTTTTCTAGGACTTTCCCCAAAGCTATTGAAATCCAACGTTGTGCCATTTCCTGGGAATGACCATTGACAGTTCTGGGGAGATCTGGGGGCAAGCACTCAGTGGCGATGCCCAGTTTCACTTTGGATTAGTGCTTCCATCCCCAGGAAAAGTTGAACTTGCTCCTATCTAACACTCCATGCATGGACTCATCTTTGACTCGTTCATTCATTTCCCCCTTTTGCTTTAGGCACTGAATGTTGTCTTCGAGAGCTTTCCATCAGTTTATAAGCATGCATTTTATGATTGTGTGTATCTGCTCGTGCATGCATGTGCGTGCATGTGTGTAGGTCAGAGGTCAATGTCATGCTCTTGATTGCTCTCCTTCTTATTTCTTCTTTTGAGAAAGGGGCTCTTCCTGGGCCAGAAGCTCATCCATTGATTTAGCTAGGCTGGCTGGCCAGTGTGCTGAGGATCTGCCTGTCTCTGTCATTTCTCTGCCGCTCCTCCGCCTGCCAGACTGTGTTTACATGTGTGCTATATGCCCGGCTATTTCCATGAGTGTTGAGGATCTGAACTCAGGTCTTCATGCTGTGCAGGAGGTACTTTACCAGCTGAGCCATCTCCCTAGGCTACTGTATGATATTTGATTACACACAGGCATTTGATGGCTTTTTCCTACTGTGCACGGCTCCCACCCCCTCAGAGTGGTGACCACTAGTATCTGCCTCTGCCTGTGCCTCATCTGCTTCCTTCTGTTTCTCCTTGAAGGCCAACTCTTCCAACGAATGTGATCCATTCTCTTTCTCCAGCTCTTCCCTTCCCTTCCTGTGTCTCAGAATCTACTCTGATTATGCAAAATCCCCACTTCTCCGTGAAAGCTGGGATGTATGAAATTTTAAATTCAGGGATCAATTCCTATTTTCTAATGCTCTTTCCCCTCTCCTTCCTTCCTTCCTTCCTTCCTTCTTTCCTTCCTCCCTTCCTTCCTATCGTCTCTATTATCCCCTCCCATCCCCTTCTCTTTCCATCTCTCTTTGCTCCCCTTCTTTCCTCACCTCCCTTCCCTCTTCCTTTCTTTTTCTCTCCTTTCCCCTCTCCTCCCCTCCCCTTGCAGGAATCACTGGCTTCTCCAAGACACAGATGTGATCACATTTGTACTTCTGACCTTGTCCATGGCCTCCATCACAGGATTGTCTGTGGAGCAGACACCAGCACATGCTTGTTAAGTTTAGACGTGAATGATCTCTCAGTGGAGATGTGTGCTAAGAGGTGTACAAGTCAAGTAGAGATGGGGGTGCTACTTGGCTATTTTTCTTCCTTATATGGTTTCTGAGTGGCCTTGTTATTACAGCGTTAGCCCCAAAGCCTAAGGCCTGGGATTCCCCACAGAATGGGCTCATTCATATCCCATTATTCCATTTAGAGAGGTAAGAGTGAATGATTTCATCAACATGGCTGCTATTCACATTGCAAAGTGTAGTCAAAAAAGTTCATTGACCCCAAAGTCTGTCTTTGGGGTACCGCCTTGAACTGTAGTCTTCGTACAGGAAGAACTGGGTCAAAGGGAAAGGGCTGTCGACTTCAGCTGTCCTGGGCAAACTCCATCTGTTTGATCTTGTCTCAGTTCTGGTTCTGTGAGGTTTGAAGTTGTTACCTCCATTGTTGAGAGGATTGGTTTGTAAGATAGTTAAGGCTGCTGTGTGGGGGAAGGCATCTCATTATAGAGTCATGTATCTTTGAGGCTCCACTGTTCCTGGAATCCGGAGTAATTGCAGGTTTAGCACAGACCTTCAGGCGCCTTTTTGGGTGGTATCAGGGGGGATCTGGAACAGGACTCTGCACAGTGAGATGTTTCAGTTGCTCTTATCAGTATCCTTGCAAAAGGGGCAATGCTAGCCACTGTTACATTATGTCCAGGCACTCCTTTGGAGATTAACATCCCAATGTGCAGATTTACCAGGTAATGGCTTCCGAGGAGACAGATACAAGATGGATACAGAGATGACCAGACTTTATTCAGTTTTTAGTTATTCTTGTGGACCCATGTGAGGAATCGTGGGTTTTACCCCCACTGAGAACCTGTTCGAGCCTGTGACTTTGTCCTTTCTTTAGGACCCCAATAGGAAGACAATCCATGCCAAATACTGCAGCAGATTCATCTACATTCCCTGGAAGGATGGGAGCTTGGTCCACGTCAGCATCACCAAGGAGAAGTGCAGATGGTACAGTGAGAGAATTCACACAGCCCTGGCCAGGATCCAGAGGAGGTTGGTGTGTTCGTATGTGGTCACTAGTGAGCTAGTCTCTCGTGCAATACTGCGTGAGCCCAACTGAGTGAAGTGACCAATAGACGTCATTGTCAAAGAGTCCATCTGATGGTTTATTGATGATATTATTAATAAGAGAGAAATACTAGTATTCAGATTTCGTCAGAAAGAGAACACAGAGTTGTTATTGTGTGTGCATGGTGGGGGGACATATGTGCATGTATGCGTGTGGAAGGGAGACAAAGGTTGATGTCCATCTGAATTTTTGAGGCAGGGTCTCCCACAAAACCTGGAGCCCAGTGATTAGTTAGGCTGGCTGACTAATGCTCCCCAGAGAGCTGCCTGTCTCCCCGGGACTGGGGTTACAGATATGTACCACTATCTCTGGCTTTTATGTGGGTGCTGGGCATCAGAGCTGGGGTCCTCACGCTTTTGTGACAGGCACTTTGTCAATGGCGCCATCTCTTCAGCTTCAAAAGGAGCAGTTTTGAAGTGATGGCTATTAGGAGATTAAGGGGTACTTCTATCTATGCTTGGGGGTGGGGGCAGTTGTGAGGCATGGGTATATTGTAGACTATATTGCATCTATACTCTCTTACAGAACTATTCCAGCTCAAGGCAGCTCTTACATAGCTGTGACAAATTGCAAAATAATCAGGTGCTGTATATATTTTAGAAAACAATGAGAATGCATGACCTCCTATCTGTCTTTGTCCTGTTGTGCTCTTACAATCCGCCATGCTCATTGAGTATGGTGTACTGATGCCATGACCTCAGGGTTGATTCCATGTGGATAACTTAAATTAACACCCTCAGGTATCAGATGTCAGGAGACAGTTTTAGACCATGGAGATCAAATTCATTTAGGGATACTGGCCCTGAAGTCTCAGAGAACTGGAAAAATAAGAAATTAAAAAACAATGAAAACCTCAGCTCTGCCACTTGCTGTTTGGCCCTGGGCAAGTTAGTTAATGTCTTTCTGCATCTGTTTCCTTGGTTATAAAGTGGGAATAGTGATGACATTTGTAAATCTGCTCTGTGGATTATGCCAGATGCTAAATCTGATGGGTTTAAGCCAGTGGCAGCCTGCTACAGCCATTTGAAAATGAACGTCCCCTCCATCCTTGTGCCATTTTTTATTACAAAGTCATAGTATTTATACCCAGAGCCCTAGCATCTCAAAGGCCACATGGTGATGGATTACTCACAGAAAGCTTCCCTGTGTTGAGAGTCTCCCCTGCTATGGCTTCAGAGATGATTCTTCAGTTGTGTTTCTAGTCTTGTAGGGGACATGCTGCTTTCAATGCACTCCAGCCTCTGGGTCCCTTTGTCCCTTGCCTTTCTGGTATCAAGAGTGGGTAGGAGCTCTTTTCCTTTTCTGTTTCCTGCAGAATTCTGAGAATTGTTACCATCTCTACCTTATATGTTTGGCAGAGTTCACCTTTAAAGCCTGGAGTTTCCTTCTCTGTAGAAAGATTTTGTGGTACAGAACTTGGACAACATTAACATTTCTTGGAAAGTAGGCTGTATATGTTAGTTAGATATATAAATTTCATTTTGTTGGTTGTATTGTGCTAGTCATCCATACTGATTTTTTTCTTTAGTTGTTCTATAAATTATTGAGAAATGTTGAAATTGCTGCGTCTTTTCTGTGTGGCTCTTTTAGGTCTATCAACTTTTCCTTACTACTTTGAAATTCTGTTAGTTGGTGCATGTATGTTGCAGAATGTTATATCTGCTTGGTGGATCAGCTCCTTTATAATATGAAATGCCCCGTTCAACTCTGCTAAAATTCCGTACTAGGAAATGTATTTACTCTGATATCTGAGTAGTTAGTGACTCAAGCCTAACCATCATCATTGTCTCCAGGGTTCATCTTTTTCCTTTTCTCTGTGCCTACCTGGCTGATTATTAACTGGGCTTTTTGGAGACAGAATGTGTACCAGCGATGGTAGTGCCACGATGATTCACATTTAACTCGCTTATCATTTATTTTCTGTTTGCTCTGTCTTCTCTCTGCTCACTTTTAAACTTTTGTGTCCCTGTCTGTGGCCTTTTTCTTTCTTCTCTTTGTCTCCACTGTTGCCACATTTGCCCTATCTGCTATATGTGACTATTTGACATTTATGCTATACATATTAACCTCTCAGTCTGCCTTCAGACAAGATCATACCACTTTGTGTATATTATAATATTACAATGTCCACCCCCTCTGTCTTTTCCATAGCTACCACGAACTTTACATCTGCAGCCCCTATGAACTTAGCAACACAGAACAAATAGTCTAATGTCCTAATCTAATGACTAACACATAGAATAAATACATGTTGTATTTGTTCATTTCTATCACTCCTTTATGTAAATCTAGACTTCCACTGGGCATTCCTTCGTTTCTACCTGAAAAGTCTTCTTAGTATCTGTTGTGGTTTGAGTCTGTTAGTGATGGATTGTGTTAGCACTGTGAAGTGAAAACCTCTTTGATTCACCCCCCCTTTAAAGATCTTTTTTTTAAAATTTATTTATTTATTAAGGATTTCTGTCACTTCCCCGCCGCCGCCTCCCATTTCCCTCCCCCTCCCCCAAGTCCCCCTCCCTCGTCAGCCCAAAGAGCAATCAGGGTTCCCTGCCCTGTGGGAAGTCCAAGGACCACCCACCTCCATCCAGGTCTCTTAAGGTGAGCATCCAAACTGCCTGGGCTCCCCCAAAGCCAGTACGTGCAGTAGGATTAGAAACCCATTGCCATTGTTCTTGAGTTGTCAGTAGTCCTCATTGTCCGCTATGTTCAGCGAGTCCGGTTTTATCCCAGGCTTTTTCAGACCCAGGCCAGCTGGCCTTGATGAGTTCCCGATAGAACATCCCCATTGTCTCAGTGTGTGGGTGCACCCCTCACGGTCCTGAGTTCTTTAAAGATCTTTTTGCTAAGCATAGAATTCTAGTTAGAAATTTTGATCAGCTGTTTCTTTTTAAAATCTTTAGTGTATTCTGGTCTGCATGGTTTGTGATAAGAAGACCTTTATTCTTAGACTTGTTCCTCTGCACTGTGATTATTATTATTATTTTGCCCCTTGCTGCTTTTAATCACTGGGTTTCATCAAATTTGTGATGTACTCTGCTATGGTTTCTTCTCTTCTCTTCTGATAGGTTCTTTGATCTCCTTGAATCTGTGGGCAGACTGTTTTCATCAAAATAGAACATTATTTTGAATCTCTTTTCTGTTTCTCCCTTTCCTGTCTGTTGCAGAGCCTAATTACAGACACACTTCTTGTTGTTACCGGACTTTTCCTTTCTAGTTTCCTGTTCCACTTTGAATTGTTTCTCACTACTATGCTATAAGAAATTCTCTGATCTTTTTCTCTGCTGTCTCGCTTACTATGAATGCTGTATAATTTACTTTCCAGTTCAGATGTGTCCTTCTAGGTGTCCCACTTAGGGGGGTTTACATTTTATTATTTATTATAATTTGTATTTATACTTGAGAATTCCATTACATATATGTAAAGAAATAGAAATTTCCTCCTCCAGTTCCACCTGTAACCCCTAACGTGGCAATGCTTTATGCCACTGTCCTCATCACGGACTTCTTTCTCTTCTTCTTTTCTCTTCTCCTTCTTTGTAACTACTAAGACCAGGTAGTGCTGTCCCTATGTGAACGGGCATGGGGCCATCCACTGGAGTGTAGGAAACCTGTCAGCAAGAACACGCTCAAAAAGAGCAAGTCCCCACCCCAGCAGCAATAAACTGTCCATAGTTCCTCAGCAAGTGCTCTCCTGGAGCCTGGGGAGCGCCACCCCACCCTGGCTTGGGTTCTTCTAACTGACTTAGCTTTATGCAGGTCCTGTAAAGGTAACCACAGCTGCTTTGAGTTCACGAGAGCGGCACTACGTCTTGTCTAGGACTCAGCGTTTCTCAGAACTCTTCTCCATTCGCTGTCTCTGACATTCCACTTCCTCTTCTTCAATGTTTAGGACCATTTTACGTCTCCCATTTCTCTTCCTGGTCTGTTCCTGGACATGTGAAACACATTTGTAGTGACTGCATGGCCCCTTTTCTTTTCAGCTAATTCTAGTGTCTGGGTTGCTTGGGCTCTGTTGATCAGCTTTTCACTAATTGTGGATATTTTCCTGCTTTTTGGTATGCCTGGGAATTTTCTTTTTTCTTCTGAATTCCAGGCATTTTGAATTTTTACACTGTTGAATGATAGATTTGATTGCAATTTTATATATATTTTGTGAACGTGTTAAATGGCTTAGAGACAATTTGAGTCTAATCCGTATTTTAAGTTACACAGGTTTAATTAAGCCCACAGTAGTCTTTATCCTAGGGCTGACTCGGCTTTACTAGCGAGGTAACAGCATAGTGAGAATTCCACTTGACACTCTGCCCTGACTGCTGGGGAAAGGAGCTGCTGTTCTCAGGTGTGTACGCTCCAGTGAGCGCTCTTGGATGGTTTTTCTCCTTGACTTCTGTAATTTCTTCACACACATGCCCTGATCATCACTTCACCCCGACCGCTAGTGCACCCTGCAGATCTGGAGTGTGACTCTCCCACCACCTGCTCTGTATCCCTCCCAGTCTCCCTACCTTTCTCTACAGTAAATGAAGGTTGGCATTTTGCCCTACAAATTCCAGTTGCCTGAGACTTGCTGAACTCCATTCGATAAGACATTTTCTCTATCCTCTTTCCTCAGCCCTCACTGCAAGGCTTTTCCTGAAGCCATGAGCTTCAATGCATCCTGTGATGAACCTTTGAGTATTGCCCTGTGCATGCAAACCCCTGGTACTTAGTTGTTTCAGGGTCCTGAGTCCCCACAGGCTTCGGGAGCGAGCTGATTTCGGGACCTCTTGAGTCATAGCTGAGAACCTCCACACAGTAGAGATTTGGAAACTATTTGCTCGTGGCTTTCTTTGCATCTATTTTTCTGTCATATTGATTTTCTTTGTTTTGTTCTGCTTGAATTGGTGATGGGAAGGGGAGTGCCCTGATAAGAGTGCAGTTGAAATGCAAAATTTTCTTTTTAAAAAGATTTCTTTTTATTTTATTTATTTATTTTTGGTGTGTATGTGGTGTTTGCATGTGTGCACATGAGAGTGCCTTCAGAAGCCAGAAGAGAGTATTGGGTCCTCCCTGAGCTGGAGTTCTGGGTAATTGCGAGCTGCCTAATGTGAATGCTGGGATCTGAATTTGAATCCTCTGCAAGAGCTGCAAGTGATCTTAAGTGTGAGCCATTTCTCCAGCCTCAAATGTAGGGTTTTTTTTTTTGTACAGAAAAATAAACAGCAACAAAAACTAAAACCTGAAAGTCAAGAATTCGTTCATCAAAGATCAGGTATAAACAGCGTGGCAGAGTTCTGGTTCTGTAGCCCCGTGTTCAGATGAAGGCAATCCTGTCCATAGTCTCTGTTTACTTTGATACTCTTTCCTGTCTAGGATTAAGACGCTGCAAGATGGGAGTAGAGCCCTCTTTGGGAAAGTGTGTGGAGATTGCGTCTACATCCTCATTGATACATCTCACTCAATGAAGAGCAAACTGGACCTGGTGAAGGATAAGATCATCCGGCTCATACGGGTGAGGAGGGAGTGTCACAGGCTTGTGCTTGGGCTGCTGTTTCATAAACATGCTTTTGGTAGTCCTTGTCCGGAGTGGCTCTGGACAGTGGGCAGGGCCACACTGCACTGCAGCGTTCCCGAGAAAGCCAGTCCAGAAATGCGCCCCTCTGCTGTTCTAGAACTCTCTCAGTGCTCCCTGGCAATCAGACCTGTCCTCTGATTCGGTCCTTTATGTCGCCATCACCCCTGGGTCACTCAGGTGTGTGTCTATACTTTCTGTCTGGAGTTGTCTCTAACCTATGATACACAGAAACCTCTGTTGTTTCCCAGATTTTTATTATCTTGAATTTTTAACTTACTTTCCTATGTCTGTTAGGGAAGCTGTGTGCACCGGCCCCAAAGTTGCAGCTGGGAGGAGGGGAGGCCTATGATGGGGGCACCCGGTTTCTGTCCCACTCACCTGGGCTGCCCCTGAATCATTTTCTTGGAAGCAGGTTGCTTTCTGAATCCAGTTTCCATAGTAACTAGGTCTCACAATATTGTCATGAGTCTGTTGTGCTGAGAGTGTAGAGTGTTTAAGAAATACAAAATATAGCCAGCTTCTGGGGTAGGGGGCGGCGCGGTGTAGACTGATGAAAGACAAGCGAATATGTACGTACCAAATAAGAGCCTTTCCCAAGAGGTAGTGACCGAAATGATGACATTTTGAATATTCTTTTTTTATGCATTTAGCATGCTTATCAGCATTACATTAGTGTCAGTATTAAAGTCAGTATTTAATGTTACAGTACAATATTACCTACATATATGTAGGTGGCATATAATACTAGCAGTACATTCATATATAACATCTGTAGCAGCCAAACATCCAGACTCTATAAATTTGGCTCAAATCCCTTTTGCAGCAGAAACTGTTTTTCCAGTTGCACATACTTCTCAGCTAGCCTCTGCAGCTAAAAATGGATATCCTGGAGATTCACTTCAGCTTTGCTTACATTTGATGGCTTTATGGCTAAATAATAATTGTTTCTTCCAGGAACAGTTGAGATACAAGCGTAAATTCAATTTTGTGGCCTTTGATGGTGAAGCAACTGCTTGGCGGGAAAAACTTGCTGAAATCAATGAAGATCATTTGGAACAGGCCGAGTCGTGGGTTAGAAACATCAAGGTAAAATGTCTAGGCTGGGAGATGCCTGAGAATGTCTCGTGGTGGTAAGTTCACTCATGGGCTAGGAGTTGTCGAGGAATGGATTGAGCTCTGAGAAAGGCAGTGTCTATACATGGGCAGTTATTTGGCTGCAAAGGTCACATGCATCCAATCTCATTAGTCAGATCTTAACATCTACATAAACATCTATTTATAGTCATCATCCCTTGGTATCCATGGGAGCTTGGTTCCAGGACCTCCCCCGCATCCTATGAGAGCCACAGATGCTCAAATCCCTAATATAAAATGCTGTGAGATTCGCAGAGAGCCCACACAATCCCCCCCCCCATGTGCCAAAAATTATCTCCCCACAAACCCACAGCTCCCAGTGCAAGTGACGGGTATTATACTGTATCATTTAAATAATAAAGATGGGGGAAAACCTGTATAGGTCCAAACAGATAATCTTTTATGTATATGAATTTACACATCGTGTGTATGTTATGTGTGTGTGTCTGCAGATTTGTGCCTGTGAATGCAGGCATACATGAGCTTGTGGAGGCCAGAGAACAGCCTTGTGCATTGGCCCACATCTTCTGCCTTGTTTTAGACAAGGCCTCTTTGTTATTTGCTGCTTCTGTAGCTACCCCATGGGATTCTGGGAATTCTCTGCCTTTCATCTTACCATAGGAGTGCTGGGATTACAGATGCACACAATTGCACCCAGCTTTTACATGAGTTCTGGGCATTCAAACTCAGATACTCATCATTTACATAGCAAAGGGTTTACCCATTGAGCCATCTCCCCAAGCCCAGACACAATCAATCAAAAGTGCACAAACTGTGCGAATGAGCATGTGGGTGTGTAGTGATAATTTCATTTAATAATAAAAGCTCGCCTGAAGTTCAGAGAGTAAAACAGCCACACTGATTAGCCTTACAGACCAGGCAGTGGTGACACACGCCTTTAATCCCAGTAACCACACTGGTTTGCCATAGAAACTGGGCAGTAGTGGTGCGTGCCTTTAATTCCAATACTGGAGAGGAATATAAAACGGGAGGAGACAGCTCTCACTCACAGTCTCATTCTGAGATTCCTGGAGGCAGAATCGCCATTTTGGACTGAGGTAGAGGTAAGAGCCCATGGCTGGCTGTTTTGCTTTTCTGACCTTCAGGTTGAAACTCAGTTTCTGTTTCTGGGTTTTTATTAATCGTACTACTACATGTGTGCGTGTGTGCACATGCATGTGTACTCATTCCACAGTTGGTTGGATTTGTGGGTGTATAACCCTTGGACAAGGCGAGGTGGCTCTCTTTCCAAATCTGTCCTGGGCTCAGGTTGCAGCCTCTTGATGAAAACAGATTTCAGCAGATAATATTTTGGGTGCTCAGGCCTTCAGATCTGTCCCATCTGACGGTCCATCAGCATTTCAAAGGCTCTGAGGGGCCATGCAGCTGTTCCTACTGAACTTTGTTCAGAAGCAGTGAACTCCTGGGCACAATACAGTCTGAGCAGCTAAAGCTGAGAGCAAGAAGAGAGAGGAGGAGGAGGACCCAGGGAGACAGTGAAGTTATTTCTCAGGTCTGCGTTTTTCCTGGACACTGGAAAGCTGTTATTTCTTGTCACATGGGCTACCGGGAAGGACTTTCTTCTTTTAGAATTTTCTCTTGCCTTGAGCTTCTCTTAATCTCGAATATACTCCAGAACCATATGGCATTCCAGATATTTGAGAGACAGTTATATATCTGAGACAGGGCTGTTAAAAAGTTGCTTAAAATAGCTTACTGCTTGAGTATAGAGTCCTAGATTTGCCCAGCAGCCACACCAGACATTACTGAACTCCCTGAATCTGGACTGATCAAAGCAGGCCCAGGCAGACACTGGAGTGTCCCAAGTTCTTTAGGGGTTGTTTTTAAAATGGAAAAAGAAGGCAGTATGTTGAATAAAAAGATAATATTTTTAAGTAATTGGCCACCTTATCCTGGGTAGAGTGTCAAGGCTATACTCAACTTGTTAAGTTTCCAGTATTACCAATGTCCTCTTTTTACAAACTACCAGGAATAGGAGGTCAGTTGTTAATGGAGCGCTCACTGTCTACCGAGGTATTACACATTCATTCTCTTTGGGTGAGAGCATCTGTGGATTCTGCTCCGCTCACACTGGTACTATTAACAGAACGGTAGTGCAGCTTAGTCAAAGCCCATCAGATTTTCCACTTAAACATTTCCAATTGCAGTATCTCCTTAGTCTCCCCCAGTAGGAGAAAGCTTCTTATTCTTCCTTGGACATGAATGATCTTGACACTTTTGAAGAACACTGATTGATATTTTCTAGAACGTTTTTCAGATTTTTGACTTTTTGTTTTGTTTTGTTTTGTTTTGTGACACTGGGAATTGAATCAGAACATCGGAACATGCCAGGCAAGTGTTCTCAGTGAACTCCATCCTTCGCCCTTTAGAATCTTCGGTTTGGGGTTAGGGTTGCTAAGTTGCCTAGGCTGGCCTTGAACTTGCGGTCTTCCTGTCTCAGTCTCTTTAGCTGGGAGTACAGGTGTATGCCACCATTCCTGACTTCTTCTGAGGCAGTCTCTTGTGTAGCCCAGGTTGGCCCAAATCCAGCTTCCCATTAGCTTCCCAAGAGCCAAGATTATATCAGGCATCACTGTCCCCAGTTTTAAAAACAGCCACCCTGTTGTTAGTTTTCTGTAGTGCTGGACTGTTGAATCTCTCTGATTCTGCTCCTGTATCCTTTCTATTTCTGCTTGCTCTGACTGGGCATTGCTCTTCTTGTTGAAGGTTCTTTAGTCAATAATACAGTTTGCTTTTGGAGGTGTTTCCATTGTTCCAGCGTAAACTACTGTGGGCACAGATTTCCCCACCAGTATGGTAGTAACTACATTCTATAGATTTAAGTGTTTTACTTAATTTTCCATAATTTCTAGTTAGTTTTAATTTTTTGTGTTTTCTTTTTTTCAACCATGAATTATTTAAAACCTATTATTTGACTTCCAAGTATGTGGTAATTTTCAAGTTGTCTTTCTGTTATTAATTTTGATTCCATGATGACTGAAAGCAAACTTGGCATGATTTCAATTATTTTTAAATTTGTAAAATGTTTCATTAAAATGGAAAATTTACTAGAAATTATGGAAAATTTAGCAAAACACTGAAATTTATGGAAAATAGCTCCCACGGTTCTGGCTATTAAAGAAAATAACCATCATTAGCCATTTACCTATTGTTTCCTTCTTCAACTTCATCAAATTTTGCTTTGTGTGTTTTGAAACTCTATTGTTTGGCGCTTCTGTATTTAGAGTTGGTCTCTTTGTAGACTGAGCCTTCTTCGGTCATTATTTAATGTGCTCTTTGGTCCCTAGTAATTTCCACTGCTCTAAAGCATAGAGTGAGTCCGGCTTTGCAGGACATGCATACCCCAGCACTTAGGAAGTGGAGGCAGGAGGATAATGAGTTGGAACCCTTCTTAACTGCCTAACAAGACCTAGTCTCAAAAGCAAAATTAAAGCTCCAAACAAAAAGCAACATCCCTACCCCCCAAACCTAAAGTGTGCTGTTAACATTGCCATTCCTGCTTAAAAGACTATTATGACAATGTATCACTTTCATCCTTTGATCTCAGGCTTATCCATGTTTCTGTATTTGAAGTGCCCCCCCCCCATAGATGTTAAGGGATCTGCTCAAGACTTTGTAAGTTCTCCGATCCCTGTCAAGTAATGGAGTAGTAAGACGGTGTGTGGGTGTGTATGTATTATTGATGTCTAAGGCTAATGCCTACCATTTGGTTATTCCCTTATTGTGGAATCCTTGGTTTCATTGTTTCTCTTGCCTTCTTGTGGGTCTTTTGGGCACTTTTAGTGTTCCCTTGTAACTCTTCATTTCACTTTTTACTGTAGCACTTCGTGTGGTTTTCTGAATGCTTGTTCTAGTGGCTTTCCATACGCAAAGTTGTCATTTATCACAGTTCCTGATCTGATGTGCTCTGACTTCAAGGAAGCAAACCTGATATTAATTTACACCCTGTGTGCTCCATACATACTAAAAGTGTAACGGAGATGGCTCTTCTGTATCCAATCATTATCGGCATGAAAGCTTCTTAAACTGTAACACATGACTTGGGAACTTTGGGGAGTTAAGGATGGTCTTTTCTGATGACTTTCATGTTCAGGGTTTGAGTTTCTGTTACCGTTTCTTTTGAGTCGTAAGCTTCCATTAGCCGCTCTTTAAAGATGAGACTCCCAGCCACAGAATCTCACAGTTCTCCATCGGCCCTGAGTAGATGTCTCCACCAGATGTGAGTTATGACGGGAGATTCAGTCCTTTCAACACCCGAAGTAAGTCGGGTCGCTTCCTTTTGTCTCTGTGCTTTCAGATGAGAAGTGGCTGCCACCCAAATTGGAATTCTTTAATGGATACTGTAATATGCTAATTCTCTTGGGCTGTTCTTAGGGAGTTCGTTTTGTTTCTTTAATTTTCAGAAATTTGCATACAATGTATCTAGCTATGATTTTCACAGATTTTTTTAAACCTAATTGGGGGTTTTCTCAGCTTCTTGAGTTGCAGTTTTTATAATTTCTGCAAATTTGAGGATTTTTAAATTTTTATTATTTTAAATTATGTCTACGTATGTATGTATGAAGTGGGATTATGCATACAAATGTGATGCCCACATGGTCAGAGGCATCACAGCTCCTGGGGCTGCCACACAGCTCCTGATCTGACGTGCTTTGACTTCAAGGGAGCAAGCCTGATGTCAGTTTACACCCTTTATGCTCCACACATACTAAAAGTATAACAGAGATGACTCCTCTGTATACAGTCATTATTGGCATGAAAGCTTCTCAAACTGTTTGTGAGCCACCCAGTGTGGGTGCTGGGAAATAAATTTGAGTCACTGAAGAACCGTACACACTTACAAGCCCCAAGCCATCTCTTGAGCCCCTTGGGGATTTTTTTAAAAAGCTATTATTTTTTTAAAAATATTTTAAAATTCCTCACTCTCCCCTCTCTCTTTTTCTGGAACTCTTACAGTATTAATGTTCCATCTGCTTTATTGTCTCAGGGATCTCGGAGGGCATCAGTTGGACCACTCTCCTCAGACATTATACCTCTTTGTATAATGAGTGATTTTTCTTTATTGCATTCGGGGAAATTTTTATTATTATATCAGGAGGCACTAATCCCATTGAAGTCTTCTCATTTAGCCAGCAGACACTGTATTTAGGTTTAGCCTGTTCAATCTGGTTTACATTTGTGGGCTTTTTGCTACAGTGATAATTTAGTTTTCAGAGCCCCCCCATGCTACTGGGACCCCCATTCAGTACCCACTTGGTGCTGTCACAGGGGTGCAAGGCAAATCCCTGGGTTACCTGTTTCTGGTGGGTGACCTTCTGGGGATGCGAGAATAGAAATTGCTAAGTCTGACCGCAGGGTAAAAATGCAGGAGCTGTAGGTACCTAGCCCAGGATATACTCAGCAGAATTTTCTATTATCGTCAGCACTGCCATGACTTTCCCAACAGTTTGCCTCATGTGGATGCTATAGTGATAGAATTACTTATCCTATCCTAAACAAAACAGGAAGCAGGGCTTCCCATCATCGTCTCTGTTTGCCTGCTCATCCATCCATCTTTTATTAGCCTTCCATGCCAGCTCCACCTGGAGGTGTCTTTAGCTATGCACTCAGCTAGAGTAACGCAGCCTGTGCTGGGCATCACTAGAGCAATGTTAGCACAGCGCTGGGGTGTGTATCCAGGCTCTTAGCATTGCCCAGGAAGCCCTCTCCAGACAGCGTTGGCCTGGTCCAGTCAGGTGCGTTTGAATCCCAGCATGATGCATGGCAGGAGTATTGGGGCTTATTATTACCCGTGGAAAGTTAGTGGAGGCTGCTGGAAGAAGCCCAGGGGGGAGAAACTGCGTGGGAGGAGTCATTGCACCCCCACCTGTGTCTGGGTTTAAGCAGGTCCTAGCAGAAAGGGCATTCAAGGCCCGCTGCGAAGCTTGACAAGATTTGAGTATGGGCTGGATACTTCCATTCCTTTGGCCCACCGTCTCCATCTTCTCATCCTGATTCCAGTAAGGGCGGTAGAACCTGCTCACCATATGGAAGCGGAAACTCTGGCCTCCATTCAACTCAGGAGGAAGTACGAAGGCACAGGCACACAACCTCGGAGTATCCTCCCTGAATTTGAGTTGAGAGTCAGTGACTTCAGATGGCGGGTCTACCAACCATGACAGTGGTGGCATGTGCAGACTGGCGAAGCTTCTTGGGTGGCAGAGGCAGTGGGCTGCTGGTCCACCTCATGGCGACAGTTCCCTGTTTGGTGTGGCTAACCACAGCATCTGGTGTGCTGGTGGTGTGGCAGTGGGGCTCCTGCCGAGCAGGCTTGCAGCAGGACTGGGGCCCCGCTCCATGGTGTGAGGTCCCAAGCTAGGTTTTCCTGCCAGATGCTAAGACTGCAGGCTATCCAGATGCCCTTTGCATAAATTCTTCTTGCTTGGATCAATCACGATTGTTTTTCTAGCTTACAACTCTGGCTGAACTGATACCCTGGGTCTGAGATGCGGGGGATGGCTTAAGTAGGCTTTGGAAATCTTGAGGTCCCGTGTGTCTTGCGGACAAAGATTATTTCTTGGTAAGGCTCATTTTTGTGTGTTGACTCAAGTGCACTCTGGCGAATCTAATTTATTTGATTTCTTCCCATGCTAAACTGAGTCATGAGATTTTCTAATTTATAACTGTTTGATGTGTTTGGTGACATTGTTAAAAACCTATCATTATTTCCCCTTGACATGCAATGTTTATCTTTTTTTCTTTTTTGTACAAACAATTGTGGTGTTATGATTAATGTTATATGTAAGAGAGAAAATAAATCGTAATCTATTCTCTTTGATTAATTATGATTTTAATTTATACAGTTAGCCCTCAGTAGCCATGGGGAAGTGGTTCTAGGATCACCCTCCCTCCCCACGAATACCCCAATTGACAGATCTTGCTTATATAAAATGGAGCATGTTTGCATATGAATATGCATATCCTTTTATATCTCTTTCAATCACCTTCAAGTTACATGTTTGTAACATAATACAGTGCTGTATATAGTATATATGTAAAATAGTATAGTGAATGCTTACAATAATATATTACTTGGGGAATAATGAATTTTTTTTTATATTCAGTGTCTGTGTAATATTTTTAACATGCTTGATTGACTCCCAGGGGTATGGAACTCATAGATCCAGGCTGCCTGCTATGTCTGTTTATTTTCATCATACACAAAGCAGAGCATCAGGACCCCATGCATTCACATAAGTTCCAATAATATGTCATGCGATTTAAGGTCAGTGTTCCACCCTAACCTTTGTAGGTTGGATTTATGCTAGAAACATTCGTGTGTTCATCATTAGGCCAGCAATAAGACCACACTCGAGTTTGCCGAATTCTGGGTGGCACAAATAAATCCTGAGTTGAAACGAACATGATCCCAACCGGGATGCATTCAGGCGGCTTGATCCAACTCTGCTGACAGCAAAGCCAGCCTTGAGTGAGTGAGTATATCACACAAAAACACAGACGAAAATTGCATTAAGACCCCAGTTGTCAAGACAGGAAACCCACAGCCTTGGCTCATAGCAGATCTTGAACTACCTGGTTAGAGACTGATGGCACACCTGGGAATTTGGTTTCTTGAAATCCCTGGTCTTAAGTCATTTTCTCAATGAAATTTTGTCTCTTATTTCAGATGCCTTTTTGCCCCCCCCCCCACACACACCCGCACTGAGCAGAGAATACACTTCACTTGTTTGTGCAAACTGTTTTGACTGCCTCTTTTCTTCCCCCATAGGCTGGAAGTTCCACAAATACCCTGAACGCCCTGAAAATTGCTTTTGCCGACAGAGAAACAGAAACCATCTACCTTTTGACGGATGGGAGACCCGATCAGGTACTCACTAAAAGACTAATGAATACCAGTTGAAGAATGTCGTGGGAAGGGAATGCTGAGAGGGGGAATGAGACCTTTCCAGGGGACATCACGAGGCAGAGAAGCTGATCTTGGTGACTCAAACCTGCCCTCCTACTTACACAGGAGGCCGAGGCAGGAGAATGACAATTTCAACAGTTGCTTGGTTATAGAACGAGTTCAAGACCAGCATAAGCAACTTAGCAAGAACCCCCGTCTCAAAATTTTGTTCCGAAAAAATTTTAAAGAGGGTTAAGGGTATATAGCTCAGGGTTGAGTACTTTTCTAAGCATTCAAGAAGCTCTATGTTCAATATCCAGAGTCCCCAGCACCACCCCAACAAGAGCTATCGAGAGGTATGTCCCTGGCATAGGGAAGCAGAACTGAGGTACGACAAGACACCAAGGGGCAACCGTGTCTTCTACAACTGAGGAACATTTATGGGCATTGTGACGGTGATGATGTTTTATGTTCAGTGTGACCCATATTCGCAGGCCTGGAGGCCACACCAGGGAAGGAGCCGCTGCATTCCACGGCACCCTGGCTTATGTTTATGACAAAGGAGGACCGCCGAGACTGCCTTCCATTTCTTTGCTTTGAGGACTCAATCTAAACATGTCACTGGGCCGCACCCTTGGTTCTATCCCTAATTTTAGCTTCACCCTCACTTAAACAAAAGCAGGCCTTTCAACTGAGACATTCTTGGCTTTGTTTAGCCTGCCTGGGAAATATTTGAGACGTTTTAGAAGAGTCTGTTCTGTTTCTTTCGAGCTTTGTGAATGAAAGACGAGGACTCCCGGCGTTAAGTAAATACGAGGATTTTCCAGGCCGGCACAATGTAAATTGACTGCTAAGGTGAATTAGTATCAACATGTATCCTGCCTCGGAAGATGTTTATATGTGCAGACTGCCTGTTCTAAAGTACCGTGTCAAATGACTCAGGGATTAAATACTAAAGCCACCGGATTTTACTACTGCATTAGATTCATGGCGGAGAAGTGGCATTTCAGGGAAATTGAATTTGGAAGGCTTTCCCTGTCAACTTCATTGCGGTTTCTATTCAAAAGCAGTCTGTCACTCTCATGTGTGTCCTGGGTGGTGCCAAGGTTTGACTGATCCTCGCCTTAGGGAAGTTTACCTTTAGGGAATGCGCTAGAAGTATACAGTCTGTTTTGATACAATCCAGGGGCTGAGATTGTCTGGTCTATGTCTAGCAGCACAGAGGGATGGATTTAGCTATATAAGATGGGCAGAAAAACCAGGGAGGGTTCTCTAAGTAGAAGGGGGGCATTCGTGCTGTGTCTGGAAAGAAGAGAAAGAACTTTCTGAACAGAAGAAGCCGAATTGTCCTAGGTGGGAGGTACAGAAAGGTGGGCATGAGGGTCACGCTTAGAGAAACAATCAGGGCATGACGGAAGTGTGCACTGTTTGTTGTGGGGATGTTGTGCAGGTTAGAAGGTCACCACAGTGGGGACCTTTCATAGGAACAGAACTTATCACCCCTCCCTAGTTTGGAAGCATGACGCCCCAATAATGCCAAGGACATTCCAGCTATGCCAGAGCTTCTGCTGGGACCTCAACAAGGGCCTGTCAGCAGTGTCAGCTGGCAGCAGGAGAATTGGGAAGGAAGGGACTTCCTTTAGAGTCAGTGGGACTTGGTGCCTAGCTTGGTAGCAGGCAGTGGGGGAGAGGAGAAGGCAGAGGAAGTTGGAAAGGGATTAACTGCTTTCTGGCTCATTGTGATATTACTAATGCAAGCAAAGTTTCAATTAAGAACAGACAGGGTTGGGGTTCTAGTGAGCATATTGTTTGTGTGCTTGGGCTACATGGATGCCCAGAAGCCCCAAGAAATACGAGGATGGTTCAATAGCTCAGGGTTTCTCACAGCATAGCATTCCAGGGTCCTGAAATCTCACATTAGTATATCCAAATACATTCATGTAGCTTTCTAAAGACGAGTAGCTTTTCTGAGAGAGACTGTGGTTCATTTGAACACAAAGGTGACAGAGTCCCAAGAATGACGATTACCCAAACCTAACCCTATAAATGCGTCAAAGCGTTTGGTGTTCGTGTTTACCTTTTCACACTCGAGTCTCTTCTGAAGATTCTGTCAGAAAAGCAAATGGATATCAGATATTTGTGTTCTGTGTAAAATATATTAAGGAGCCCCACCAAGCCTCCATGTTTTCAGTAGTGATAACAAGTTTAAGCTAACACTGGCCCAAGAGCCCCAGGCTCTGTCAGGACATTCTTCCTATGAGTTTAGCTGGGGGGGGGGGGAGGCTTGGGAGTGGGAATGGGGTAGGTTCATTCTCGTTTGCCAGTTCTCACTACCTTTGAGGAAGCTCACTGTGTAGGGCCAGTGCGATTCAGAATGCTCAACAGTGTTTCCTTATTGGACGACCATGTGGACAATCTAGATCCACCGGCATCCACTTACTGTTCATTTCACAGTCAGGCCAGCATTAGAAGGTGACACGCTCTAAAATTCATCATGTTCCAAGAATTCTAGAAATGTCAGTCTTCATAAAGTAAAAAGGGTCCCATTACACAACTGTACTCTTGGTGGGCATGGGCAAAGTTTAGTCCAGCTCTGGCTGTGGTTATTTTAGGACTCCTTCAAAGTCAAAGTCTTTCCAAGTGGACGTGACAAATACTTTTGCATCCTTCTAAGATGAGAATAATGGATAAAGCCTAGCACAGGCCCTATGGAGTCTAAGGATGGCGAAGTCACAGGCGAGGAGCCTGCCCAGGTAGACCTTAAGGTAGCAAGGAAACCCAGGGTCCCACTTTCCTGCCGCTGCTCTGGGTTGATGATGGAGAGTTAGCTGCGCACCTTGCTCAGCCTTCTCTGAGGGACTGGAGAGAGCTGCCGGCCTCTGTGAGGAACCCGGAGAGAGTCCCTGGGATGACAAAAGCTTCCTCACTCTTCCACAAGAGTACAAGAGGCTATGGCTGCTCCACTCCACAGCCCAGAGGACCCTGTCAGGAAGTCTCTGTGGAGAATCAGAGCAAGCCAGGGTGTTGTGGGAAGAGCTTGATGCTGACCTTCAGAGTCTTCCTCTGCGGTGTTCTGAGGGTGTAAACCAGCTGAGGCAGTCTTGAGCAGCCAGAAGATAGGAATGGCTGTTGCATTGCGTGGAGTTTGCTTTCCAGTCTAGGGCACGCCATCCCTCCCCCCAGCTGTCTAGTGCCACAGGGGGGCGCTGGAACACCATGTGGGTTTAGCATTTTGGGGTCTGGGGCTGGGTGCAGATGGTGGGCTATCTTGCTCTAATGTGCTTTTCAACTGGATAGAATATCTTAGAGGTGGAAACCTGGGTTAGGAACTGACCCAACACTGTCCATCAGAGCATTCTTAGACAAGAGTCCCTCAGCTGTAGTTTAAGGCTAGTCCTCCTTCCTCGCGGGGTGGTCCTGAGAAAACAAACGATACGGTATTTCCATAAATGAACTCCATAAATATTGACTGAGTACCAGGGCTTCTCTTCTCAGCCTGAAGCTATAAGAGTGAGCAAGATGGAGAAGGGGCTGATCTTCGATGAAGCTTTTAGTAGAAGGAGAGGCAATGGGCAAATAAATGCATAATGTCACGTAGCTAACAAGGTGGAGGCGCCTGCTATGGTTCCCAGCATGCAGCTGGAGCTATAGCACCGTTGTTTTCCTTCCCCTCTCGGGTGTATCAGCTGTAAGTCAATGTAAGGGCGGCCCTTGCTGACGCTGTTTATTTGGTGACCCAAATAAGGAGGTCCTGTCTCTTGTCTGGTGTGTAGAGTCAAGGAGCAGAGGCTGGGTGTTCCTAGTAAGAAGTGAAGCCCTCATCCCTACCTCAGAAGGTTGTAGAAGGATGCCAGGGGAAGCCTGCTAACATCTAGGAAGCCCTCAGAAAGGGGAGCTGAGCCAGGAGCAGGCGGGGTGGCGCCCTTCTCTCAGGCCCTGTAGTTGGCAAGAGAAACGGGGGCTGCAGCTTGTTGGTTACATTGAATGGATGTTTGGCTAGTAAGCCAGCTGACGGTCAGAGGAAATTATGAGTAAGCATGGGCTCAAGGCTGGAGCTAAATAGACTGAGGATGTGTATGAGTGATGGCTTACAGAAGCTCAGTCTCTGGGGACCATTTAAACAGACGCCTCCTCAGGGAAGGCCGGCTAGCTCTGAGTACAGTCCCCTCTTGTTCAGCACCCTTTCCCCCAGGGCTTCATGGGAAAAGGATGAGGCAAGGTTAAAGGGTGAAGGGCAAGAACCACAGGTAGAAGATGGAAGTGGTCGAAGGATGATCAGAGAGAAATTTGTGACACCGAGAACAGAAGGCAGTGTCCTGGGACAGCTGGGGACAGTCTCTGAAGGCGCTAGTTGGGCGGTAATGGGGAGAAAATGGCAGGGGAATTCTTTCCTGGGAGGTAAGCAATGGTACTGCTAGTTGATGGTGGTCAAGAGGCGATCTCTGCCATCCTCCAGGGGAGTAGGTCCTCTGCCAGCACTCCTCCAGTTTGACCACCCGAGAACTTGGTGACATAGGGAAACCTAACCGTACAGAGCCTTAGTTTCTCCACCATGAAATGGAGGTGCTGGCTATGTGTCACTTGGAGGGAAAACTTGGGAAAGGCTGTATCACAGGCAAATGGCGGCCGACTGAGAGCTTCCTTTGCAGGGGTGAGAAATCCAGCTGTAGCCGGCCTAGTTCTACAGTGACCGGCATGTGTCTCAGAGAGCAGGCGTTCTCTTGTTTTCACACTCCATCTTCGAATATATGCTCCATCCTCGTGGTCACAGCTGCTCCAGGGAGAGAGTCCATTTCCCAGGAATGGAGAAGGACGTTAGACTCCTGTCTGTCTTTCTATTGAGAAAGGGAATCTCTCCCTGAGAACTTCTAGGTCTCATTAGTCAGAGCTGGGTGGTTTGGCTACTCCTAACTGTAAATGGTAGATTTTACTGTCTTATTATTGATGATTTTTGTGCTTTTTTTTAGCTGACAATATTACTATCATGGAAAGAAACCCAGTGTTTTTATAGCTTAAAATGACAAGAGGAATGGATAGTAGTGGGGGGGGGGGCGTCATTCTTTCCAAAGCTACCCCACAAAATGCTTGGAAGGAGTAACTGGTGGTTTTAAGGAGGAGCTGGGAACTTAAGCCCTAAATGAAGTCCCCAGTGCATGGACAGACCTCTAACAAGGGGGTCTTTCTTTTTTCTCTCCCTCTATCTCTGACAAGCAAATTGCCTACAACATGGCAAAAGCTGAAATTACTCTTTTGGTAGAGATGTTTGGAATCCAAACTGGGAAACCAGGCACCCACTGTGTGGGATCCCAGTGACCAGGATGTACATGGGGCTCCATCTTAGTACTCTTTGTAGTCCAGACCACAGCCCAGCTGGCATGGCCTCCATGCGTAGGTATGTTTCAGGTTGAGGTGATTCTGTTAGACAAACGTTTTTCCTAAGTTCCTTTTCCTACCACAGAGTGAGAGTTCAGAGGGCCAAGACTATGGCCTTTGGGTCCCCATGATTTTTAGTAGGCTGTTTACATATGGAAGTGAACTAACACATAGACAAAGGGTCGCTCACCGTGTAAGCTATTCCAGCCTCAGAATCTGACTGCCTATGGCAAATGCTAAGACTGTGTCATGTGATACCATTTTCTTTCTCTTCTACCCTTCCACATTTCCCCTATTTGTCATTTCAGCCACCAGAAATGGTGATGGACCACGTCAAACTTTTCCAGAATATTCCTATCTATGCCATCTCCTTCAATTACAACGATGAGGTTGCGAATGAGTTCTTGAAGGAGCTAGCCTCTGTGACCGGAGGAGAGTTCCACGCTTATAATTTTGGCTGCAAGGATCTCATCCCCCAGGATATTCAGGTGGGAACTTGGTGCACTGAGGAAAATGGTTCATGCATTCATTTGAGTCTCAGAGATCAGGGGCAGCCCCCAATTTGGGAAAACGGCAGCCATATACAAAACCGTTAAGCAGCTGGTACATTAAGATGTACCAGTGTTTCTCCAAATGTGGCCCAAGGATCTCAGGATACTTGTGATCAGAGGGAGCTGTGCTCTGAGTTCCCCCAAGGCTGGGAATAGTGATGCGTTGGTCAGAGAGAATGGGAAACCCCGTCCTCCCGTAGGTATTTGTAGAGTACATAAAATGGCCATGCTCCCTTAGTAGAAGTCTGAAGGACAAGGCTTGGAAGGATGAAACTGTTTCCAAGTAACTTAACTGCATGTATTATAGAACAACTCCCCCAGATAATAATAGGGAAACCAAAATATCTACATTGTCTGGAAATCAATCAAATATTTTCAGGCATACAGAACAGCAGGAAAACATTTACCCATAATGAAAGGGGAAAAACACTGTAGCTAATGTGTGTGTGTGTGTGTGTGTGTGTGTGTGTGTGTGTGTGTGTGTGTGTGAAGCTGTACTGTTGCAGACAGCATGGCTTTGGTGGAGGAACAGCTGCATAGACCATTAGAACAGTTGCAGGAATACCCAGTGAGCCCCTCCTGACTGCTTTTAGACAGAGGCTCAGAACAGTTCAGAGAAGGAAAGATCACCTTTTCGACAAAGAATGGGAACAGCTGACCAACCACAGGCAAAATGAGGAACCTCAACCTAAATGCTGGTCTTCGTGCGCATATAGATAGATTAGATCATGCGCATGCAAAGTAGACCATGGGCTTGAATATAAAACACAAAATTATAAAAGTTCTAGAAAGAAGCTAGGCCTTGTGACACAGGCCTACCTCTAATCACAGCTTCTCAGAGGTTGAACCAGGGGGATCAGAAGTTCCAGATTTGCCTGGGTTATGTTTAATCCAAGACCACTGTGCTGGCTAGGGTTTTTCTGTTTGTTTTTGTTGTTGTTTTTATGCCAACTCCACATAATTCAGAGTCATCTGGGAAGAGGAAACCAAACGTTCTTCCCAGATGGAAGGGATTGCCTCCATCAGATTGACCTACGGGCAAACATTTTCTTGATTAATGATGAATGTGGGAGGACCCAGCTCACTGTAGGCAGTGCCACTCCTGGGCAGGTGGACTTAGGAGACATAAGAAAGCAGGCTGAAGCCAGGCAGTGGTGGCACATGCCTTTAATCCCAGAACTCAGGAGGCAGAGGCAGGCGGGTCTCTAAATTCGAGACCAATTTGGTCTACAAGAGCTAGTTCCAGGACAGGCTCCAAAGCTACAGAGAAACTGTCTTGAAAAACAAAACAAGACAAAAACAAACAAACAAAAAAAAAAACAAAAGAAAGAAGAGGGAGGGAGGGAGGGAGGGAGGGAGGGAGGGAAGGAGGGAGAGAGGAAGCAGGTTGAACAAGTCAGAGAGAGGAAGCCAGCAAGCAGGGTTCCTCCATGTTCTCTGCCTCCAGGTTCTTACTTAAGTCCTGCCCTGACTCCCCTCAATGAAGGACAGTGACCTATAAGACAAAATAAACTTTTCTGACCCAAGTTGCTTTGGGTCAGAATGTTTTATCACTGCAACAGAAAGCAAACTATAATAGTCAGCCTGGGAAATTTAACGAGACCTTTAAGAAAAGCTTAAGAAGGTCTGGGGAGGCATAAGTCAGTGGTAGAGCGCTTGCCTAGCATGGACAATATCCTGGGTTCAATTCCCAGGGCCATAGAAACAAAGAGTCCACTTCGAAAACCTGCAGAACACATGCAGACATGCTACCAAAGAGGCTCCGCGGGTGTGCTGAATAAGCACGCAGAGGGGCTGGGTGTCACCCGCCTTAGAGGAACACAAGCTGAACTCTGGGCATTGCCATGCCATGTCTATCCGAGTGCTGACAAGATGAGCAACCAGGCCACTAGCTCATTGTTGGTGGGAGTGCAAAATCCAGACACACTGTAAAGCAGTCTGACGTTTCTATAAATGCAAAATATTTAATTACTGTATGACCTTGTCCTTGATCTACCAGGCATGCATTTCAGAGAATGAAAGCTTATATTCATATAAAGTATAAGTAGCCCTCTATCTTCAGGGGAAAAAAAAGAGTTCATAGTTAAATGGGTTCCTCAAAGGTGACTCCAGAGGACTTCCCTGCTGAGCTGTACCAGACATTTAAGATGAAAGGAAGTCATATCAGCTCAAGGGCTGAAGGTACAGATCAGTGGTAGAACATTTGCTTAGCACGTGCAAGGATCTGGGTTGTAGAAAGAGTTTTCTAGAACTTTGAGAAGAGGGAGCCCTTGCCCAACCCTCCTCTAAGACAAACACTGACTGATACAGACACCTAGCTGGAAGCTGATGTTCCTCGGGTGGAAATACACAAATCTTACAAATGAAACTGAACAACAGTCAATACATAAAACACCCGACCTACCTGACCGTGTTGGGTTTAGCACAGAAATGCAATGTTAGGGTAGCATTTTAAAAATCAGCATAAACTCACCGTCTCAACACGCTTATTTTTGTTTTTATTGTTTAATTAACCGGACTCTCTGAACATAGCGGACAATGAGGACTACTGAGAACTCAAGAACAATGGCAATGGGTTTCTGATCCTACTGCACGCACTGGCTTTGTGGGAGCCTAGGCAGTTTGGATGCTCAACTTACTAGACCTGGATGGAGGTGGGGGTTCCTTGGACTTCCCACAGGACAGGGAACCCTGATTGCTTTTCGGGCTGGGGGGGAGACTTAATTGGGGGAGGGGGAGGGAAATGGGAGGCGGTGGCGGGAAAGAGACAGAAATCTTTAATAAATAAATAAATTAAAAAAAAAAAAAATAAAAAAAAAAAAAAAAAAATGAAGACCTCAAATGGGTCTTAGAAAGTCACGCATCTACCTTTCCTCTTAAAACATGAAGCTTAATGCATGTGCAGTTTCTAAAGTGGAATCTAATGGCAATAAAAGTCAATTGGCCCCATCAGCAAAAAAAAAAAAAAAAAAAAAAAAAAATCAGCATAAACTCACCGTCTCAACACGCTTATTTTTGTTTTTATTGTTTAATTTTACATGGATGAGCATTTTGCCTGTGTGTGTGTCTGTGCACCACATGTATGACTGGAGCCCTTGGAAGCCGAAGGAGGGCATTGGATCCCCTGGGACTGGATCACAGATGTTTGTTCCTCTGGGAGAGCAGCCATTGCTCTTAACTGCTGAGCCATCTCCCCAGTCCAATGTTGTTATTTTTATTTATCCTCTGAAAATTTCATACATGTACACATCCTTCATGATCCCCTTTGAACTCTCCCAGGGCCCACCAACCCACCTCCCTCAGGACTTCATGTCTTTTTAAAAAATATTACTAACTTTCTGAGTCCAATTAGTGCTGACCATGCATAAACAGGGTCATCTATTGGGTCATGAGCAACTGTTAGCAGCCAATAGTTCCTCAGCTTATTAAAGACAAAGCAAAACTCAAGGCTGGAGAGATGACTCGGTGATTAAGAGCACTTGTTTCTCTCCCAGACGACCCAGGTCAGTTCCCAGCAGCCACATGACCACCAACTATAACTCCAGTTTCAGGGGATCACACACCCTCTTCTGGCTTCCACAGGCACCATGTGTGCAGGTGGGACACAGACATACATGCGGGTAAAACAATCATACACATAAAAGTTAAGTAAAAATATAGCCATTTCAATTTATACACTATAAACTTTTTGCCAGATTCAATGAACATTTCTGTGAGAATTAAATCCTCAAATACCAGGCAAGGTGCAAGGGTGCTTGGTCTGCCACTTTAACATGTCAGAAGCAGAAGGGATGTGAGGCACCAGAGTGGACGGAAGACTCTGCTTATTTTTAGTCAGCATCGTCATCAAGTCAAAAAATACTACGGAATACACAGTGGAGTTATGGAACTAATCATTTACTTAAGCCAGATTATAAGTCATAAGACGAAATGTACAAAAACTTTGTTTCTACCTACTAGCAAAGAACAATAGAAATTTTATTTATTTTTTCAAATATTTATTTATTATGTATACAATATTCTGTCTGCATGTATGCCTAAAAGCCAGAAGAGGCACCAGACCTCTTCTACAGATGGTTGTGAGCCACCATGTGGTTGCTGGGAATTGAACTCTGGACCTTTGGAAGAACAGGGAATGCTCTTAACCTCTGAGCCATCTCTCCAGCCCCTATTTTTTATTTTTTAAAAATTATTTTTATTGAGCTCTACATTTTTCTTCATTCCCCTCACGTGTTCTCCCCTCCCCTCCTACCCTCTCCCATGGTTCCCATGCTCCCAATTTACTCAGGAGATTTTGCCTTTTTCTACTTCCCATGTAGATTAGGTCCATGTATGTCTCTCTTAGGGTCCTCTTTGTTTCCTAGGTTCTCTGGAATTGTGAATTGTAGGCTGGTTTTTTCTTTTCTTTATGTCTAAAAGCCACTTAAGAGTGAGTACATATTATATTTGTCTTTTTGGGCCTGGGTTACCTCACTCAATATGATGTTTCTTGCTCCATCCATTTGCCTGCAAATTTCAAGATGTTATTTCTTTCTACTGTGTGCACATTTTTCTTATTCATTCTTCGGTCATGGGGCATTTAGGTTGTTTCCAGTTTCTGGCTATGACAAACAATGCTGCTATGAACATAGTTGAGCACATGTCCTTGTGGCACGATTGAGCATCTTTTGGGTATATATCCAAAAGTGATATTGCTGGGTCTTGAGGGAGGTTGTTTCCTAATTTTCTGAGAAATCGCCATACTGATATCCAAAGCGGCTATACCAGTTTGCACTCCCACCAGCAATGGAGGGGAGTTCCTTTTATCCTCTCTAGCATAAGTTGTAATCAGAGTTTTTGATCTTGGCCATTCTTACAGGTGTAAGATGGAATCTCAGAGTGAACAATAGACATTTAAAATAGACTTACTGTCAATAGCATCAGAGATTAAAAAAAGGAGAGAAAGAGGAGGAGGAAAGGAAGGAAGGAAGGAAGGAAGGAAGGAAGGAAGGAAGGAAGGAAGGAAGGAAGGAAGGGAAAAGAAGAAAAAGCAGAAGGAGGAAGAGGAGGAGGAGGAGGAAGTAGTGGTGGTGTAGGGATATGTGAGCACAGTGAAACACTGCCAAGAGGTGCATTCTGAACATGTGTTGGAGGACTTGACAACATTAAGCTCTCCATTCTCTTCTAATGGATCTGTTACTCAATACAATCCCAGCCAAAATACAAGCAGGGTTTATAAAAAATTAACACACTGGGGCTTGAATGCATAAGAGTGCATAAGAGTCCCTGTTCTGCAATCATGAGGACCTGAGTTTGAACCCCCCAGTACCATGTAAAAAGCCAGGGGTTGCTGCAGACATCTACAACTCTGGCATTATGGGGCAGACACAAGTGGATTCTGAGAGTTTACTGGCCATCAAGCATAATGGATAGCCAAATTCTCTGTTTCATTGAGAGCCTTGTATTCAAGGCAGAAGTCAGAACTCCACGTGCCTGCATCTACACATTCACATGCATCACATACGCGCACACACACATGTACACACATACATACACATACATGCACACACACATACACACCCACGCACACACATGTACACACACATACATATACACATATGCACACACACATAAATACACACCTATGCACACACACATGTACACACACATAAACACATACACACACACACACATATCAACAAACTGATCTTATGGGTAGGCCAAGGATTTATTATTACCAAAATAACCTTTCTGAAAAACAAAATTGTAGAACAGGGTCTTGTTATGTAGCCCAGGCTGGCCTCAAACTCTTGGTTCTCATACTTTTGGCCTCCCAAGGGCTGAGGTTACAGACACGTGCTACAATGCCAGGCTGAAAAAAATGTATAAATATGTATACATATCTAAAACATATTTAGATAATATATACATGTTTTAGATAATATATAAAATTGTAATCTGTAGATGAATAAGTTGATCATTTGTAATAAACCAAAAAAACAAGCTTCTCTGAAAAGACTGCCACAATATAAAAAAAAATGCTGTGGAGTAGGAGAGAAAGATTTTCAAATTCTATGTCTACTAAATGACTTATGCCCAGAATATTAAAAAATTCTCAAAATTCAATAATGAGGAAACTCAAAATATGGGCTGACTTTTGGAACAGACATTTTCTCAGAAAGAGTATAGATGGGATCAGGTCATGGGGTGCACACCTGTAGCCCCACTCCTGAAGATGCAGTCAGGAGGACCACGAGGTCGACGCTAACCTGGGATATACAGCAAGACCCTGTTTTAGGGAAAAACAAAGCATTAACAAAAGAATATGTGCATGATAAATAACACGAAAGGATGCTCATCCCGATTAGCATCAAGAAATCCACATTGAAATCACAGACACAGGCAAGGGTTAGAATGGGGGAGAGTCATCGGCCAGCCATGCTCCATACTTGCAAAGATCTGGAGGGTCTGGGACTCAGACCTTACTGAACAATCATTTTGGGAAACAGTTTGGTAGTTTGTCCTACACAGTGACATCACCATCCACGTGATCTAGTTATCCAAGGTTCCTGTTTACCAAAAGTAACCAGAAGCTTATGTCCACACAAAGGACTCATACACAAGGGTTCATAGTTTTATCTGCAGCAGCCCAAGTCTGGAAAGAGCTCAGCTGCCCATAAGCAAGTGAACGGATACATGTTTATGTTTATTATACAGAAGAAAACTACTTAACTCTAAAATGAATGAATGGGGGGGGGGTCACACTACAATATGAGCGAATTTCAAAATAAGTATGAGTGGAGGGAGCTCCCGAGGATCTGAGCATTTATTGTATGATTCCATTTGCAGAAGATTCAAACTCATGTGTAGTGGCAGAATATATTGAGTAATTGCTTGGGAATGAAGGAGAGGGGTTGTGGGAAGGAGACCAGATTTACAAACCGGGGTAGAGTGCTCTGGGGAGGCGGTGGATATGCTTACCACTTTTGTCGTGACAACGTCACAAGTGTGACTGCGTAAATTCTCTTTGTCATAGGTGACTAATAGACCATAAAGTCGGTTGGACATGGGATGGTGAAAGAGCCCATGAGATGCTTTAGGTTTTGCTCGGCCTGATGCGGTCTGTGTCCCAGGTGATGGCCCGTGACTGTCCACTTCTCACTCAGCAGGATGAAGACATGAACCTTTTGATCCAGGAGATGCAACAGGGCTACAGCGACCTGGAGAAGATACAGGAGCTTTACTCTGAGTCCTTGGTCATGGACTGGTGGTACAACGGAGAAAAGGGGGGAGGCTTCAAGTGAGTTGCCAGACCATTTCCCTTGCCTCCCCACTCTGCCTCACCCCTCCCTGCTCTCTCTGCTCCCCCAGCTCCCCATCTAACCCTCTCCCCTGCCTGCCCCACTCCCTCCGTTTCTTCCCCCGCTTCCACACCCACTCTACCTCACCCTTCCCTGCTCCCTCTGCTCCCCCAGTCCCCCATCTACCCCCCCTCCCCTGCCTGCCCCGCTCCTTCCCTGCTCCCTCCAAATTCCTCCCTGCTCCCCTCCCCCCATCTGCCCCTCCTGTGCTCCCCTTTCTGAAGGACTTTGGGGAATCTAGTGTAAGAAGCATGTAGTCTAATCATGTTAGGGTATTTTACAGAAAGAGAATGGTCTAGTACCTGGGCTGAGATCACATGTGCACTCTGTATTTTCTATCCAGTATAGATCCCACCACCCCCACCTCGAGCAGTGACAGGCAGAGATGGGTGTCTGAAGTGGAGACAGCCCAGGGCTCAACAGCCTGAGGTCTGGGCTTCAGTCTGTGAAGCACTGATAGGCACTTCACTTCCTCTCACACCTCTCCATGCCCCGGATCTGTTTCCTGATCAGGCTGTGGTTGCAGGTTGGGGAGACACCCTTCTTCAGTCTTCCTCCAGCCTGTGCTTCTGCTCATGGTGATATCAACAAAACCGCAACTGATTCCAACGCTCAGGAAATGAGTCAAATCTTATTAAAGTGATTTAAGGTTGTTTGTACAGATATTCATGCCCATCCTGCCAGGAAAATAGCTAATAGGGAGATAGCAAGCGGAAAGACTGAAAATACATTTATTAGCCAGATTTTTTTTTAATTCATCTAAACAAAGTCTTCCAATTAATGAATTAAGCATTAACACAGATACCAAGTTAGGAGAAAAAGAGCCTGTCCTATAGTGAGTTCTCTTAGAAGGAGATTGTGCAGAGCTTTGAGAATTTGGGGAAACACAAATGTGTTTCTAAACTTCACAGATAAACTGACAATCAACTAAGCAAGCATCCCTTGAGTATAAGCTAGCTTTTCCCTTCTTTCGGCCAGCACCTTAACTGCCTTCCTTGTTTAAACAAAGAAAACCTTAGACAGAATGACCAGCTGGTGCTAGAACTTGGATTTGGTCTGGTGTCTGACTGAGCAGTGACCGCGACAGTTTGTGTTTTCAGTTTCGAGGGCTGGGAGGACCGCAAGCTGGATGGAGTGAGAGACATCTTACCGCTGCAGCCTTCTCACTTTGGGCAAGCGGCTTAGCTCAAGGAGCCTCTGTTTTCCTGTCTGTAATGTGGGAAAGGGCGGTGATAGGTGGTTGGGTGTATGCCTGTGGCTCACAGTAGGAACCCTGACTTAACAGAGAAAAGAGCAGAAGGTGGTGGCTCAGCCTACAGACTATTGCACTGTTTAGTTAACTGCATTAGGAAAGTGATTTCTTCCACTTAGCTATCATCAACCACAGACTACTGTTTTGAAGTTTTCCATTAGAAAAAAAAACATATTAGCCTCCAAATATTTTATTTATTTATTTGTTTATACACTGAGGACAAACCTTGCTCCAGGAGAAATGGGGGCATGAGTCCTGGTTCCTTTCTGCTGTGGGGTGCACAGTGTGGATGTTTTCACACAAAGGACAGACCACAGGACCTCTACTATGAGCCCCATGCATCCACATACCTGTGCCGTGGCTGCTCTTTTCAGAGCCCAGACACAAAAGTGTCTGGGCAGAGACTTGAGCTTTTCTGGATCCCTCCTGGTCTCTACAATTGTGTGCTGCCATTTTTGGCTGGCATGGGAAGTCTAACCTTGCGCAAGAGCTTGGTCAATGATGCTTTGGTTAGAGAATTGGTTTTTCATAACTGGCGTGTTGACTCACATTTGTCCCCACGGCAGTCCTGTGTAGTCGGTGCACAGATGAAGCTCCTGAGCGATCGGTGACAAAACTGAAGAAACTTAGTGACTTCAATGAGGTCACACACCTGTGATAGGAGTCACGCTGCCCCACTCAAGGGCTGGACTTGACACTCTCTTGTGTCCGTGCACCCAGGAGTATTAATGCTTAGTTTGATAACGGGAAGACTGGGTCTTGATCAATACGTTTATTTTAGCCTGCCCGTTATGCTGGCCCTCTTAGTTAAAGGGGCCTCCTTTTGAGAGGGTAGCTCACTTCTTTAAGTCTGCAGTGTTCAGTGTGAATGTATTAATCTGCTTCTCTTTCTTATTAATGGACATTTTCTTTCACCCTCCTTTTTATTGGTCTACTTAAAAAAAATCTGAACTAAACAGGCATCAAAAGGAAATCTGCTCCATGGTTTCAACCCCAGAAAATTGTGCAAACTCTCAATCAGATGCTGACTCAAAGGCTGTTTTGCCCCTAAAAGTGTTTAAAGGACCATGGAACGTTTTGAATGGAAAGACACAGAAAAAGAAACTCCTGCATGCAGGTACTTGTGCCCAGAATGGCGTCACTCTTGGCTGGCTTTCCTCCAGGGAGATGGACTAAAACCAAACCCACATGGGATTTCTTTTAAGACCCTAATTTTAAGTGTTGTTTGTTTATTTTGGTGCCTTGCTCATTCCTGGCAAACCCACCACTTCTGAACCTCTTGTGCATGTTTTTTAAATGAATTTTATTAAGACAATTTGCATAATATCATAGCATTACCCTATAGACGTCCTCCCATGGTAACATCTCATAGACAATCACAACCAGTATAACGACACTGGTAAAACCAAAAGGTTTTATTCAGATTTGTCCCAGCTATTTTTGTCTGACTAGGTTTTTATTATATGTGTAGGGATGTAGGGGAATTCCATCACCATGAGGGCCCTATAGGGCTCTTTTAAGGTCTCACCCACACAATTCTATACCTTCCCCTGGCCTTTGGGAATCACTATGCTTTCTTTCTAAACTGTTACGTTTCAAAATATTTTAGGGACAGAATCACAGAATTGACTGTTTTCTCACTTAGCATGATTTTATGTAAATGCATAGATTTTACATGTGTCAACAGTTCATTCCTTTGTATTGATGAGTAGTCCAGGTGATAGGTGTGCCACAGTTGCTTTAACCGTGCATCTGTTGATTAATCCAAACTACTTCTAAGTTCAGTCTATTATAAATAAAGCAGATTATGAGCATGCATGTACAAATTCATTGTATCCTTTAGTTTTCATTTATTTAGGATAAATAGCCAAGAGTTTTATTGCCAAATCCCATGGTAATTCACCATTTCGCTGTGAAGAAAATGACCGAACAATTTTTCCAAAACAACCATGCCATTGTGTTTGAATGAGAGACCAGTTATTTTACATTTTCAACAGCATAATGTTTTACCATTGTTTTTTAAATCTCCGTCTTTCTGATGGTCATGCGATAGCTCACAGTGATTTTAGTTTGCTTTTCCATAGTTGCTAGAGGTGTTGATGTCGTTATGCATTTCCTTGTTTCTGCTGTGTGCCAGTTAATGTGTATTTCTAGTGAAATGTTTGTGTGGTGAGTCTTCAAGTGAGTGTGCAAAGAGTTCTCATATGTTCTCGATTGATGGGATAGCAGTATCACAGTGATTTCTTTAACGCTTTTATTCTAAAGACTATTTCAGTTATTCTAAGTCTTGATGTTTTTGTGTGAACTCTAGAATACATTTGTCCATTTATATTATAAAACTCTCTGGGATTTCTCAGTAATTGCACTAACTGTATGATTTCATTTGGAAGATCACCCAACTCATAAGCATGGCATTTCTCTCTATTCATTTGGGTTTTCTTTGATGTCTAACAGCAGCATTTTATAATTTTCCACATATCCCATAAAAATATAGTAGCTTGTTTTTGTTGAATCTGTAACTGGGTACTTCACTGAAGTCAGTAGTATGAAGAGTTCTCCTTTGGGTAGATTTCCTATCATGTTCTATATGGTCACACTATACACTATGTAAGTAGGGACACTTTTGTATTTTTTTCTGGCTTCATTTCACTTTCTTACCTCATTTCAGTGACTGGAACCTCTAGTACTATTTTGAATAAAGGTAACAGTGGTTGTCATTTTCTTTTTCCCAGTATTTGGGGGAAACAATTTTTTCCCAATTAAATACGACATCAGCTGTGCAGATTCTCATCTATTCTTTATCAAGCTGGGAATGTGCTCCACTTAACTTTCTGGAAGATTTTTATTTTTCGTCATGAATGGGTGCTGGATTTTGTTAGGTGCTTTTTCTGTGTCCATTGTTATTGATTTTTCTTTTTTGATCTATTGATGGACTGATTGCATTGTTTGTTTTCAAATATTGAAGCAGCCTTGTATATTTTTTCTAGCTTAGCTTGCTTTCTGTTGCTGTGATTAAACACTCTGGCCAGGAGGAACTTTGGGGAGGAAAGGGTTTATTTCTCTCTATAGTTGACCACTGAGAGAGCCAAGACAGGAATTCCAGCAGGGACTTGAGGCAAATCCACAGAGGAACACTGCTTGCTGCTTTACCAGGCCCATAGTTAACTAGCCTTCTCACACAGATCAACTGTACAAGGGATGTGTCACCCGTCAACAACGGGCTGGGTCCTCTTACACCAAGCAACAATCAAGACAGCATCCCCCCCCCACACACACACTCCCCAACTCCTCCAGGTCAATCTGATCTGAGCAATCCTTCAGTTGAGATTCCCTTTTCGGGTGACCCTAGGCTGTGTCAGGTTGTCAGGTGAAGCTAACTAAGACAACACCTTAAATGTTTCCTAAATCATCTCAGTGTACAACGGTTGTAATCTGTCACTCCAGTTCCTAAAATATTTTGAGGACTTTCTTGCCAAGGTTGACAGAAGTTACTGGTCTGCAGTTTCCTTCCTTCTGAAGTCCTGTTTTTTGAATTTTCATGTCACGCCAACACCATCCTCATCAAATGGGTTGATGTTTTCCTTCTCTTTCTTTCTTGGGAGAAAGTGATGCAATTTCTGCGTGTTGTGTAAGAGTCTCACGAAGCCAATTGGACCCAGAAATCTCTGAAAAGAGATTTTTCATTCTGAGTTTGATTTTTTGTGGTTTTAAGATAGTCTTATCATGTTTCATCTTGTCTGGTTTTTGGAAATTCCTGATTCTTTTTGAGAATTTGGTCACTTTTTTTCTAAATTCTCACATTATAAGGCAAAGTTCTTCATCATATTCTTTCATTGACTTTCAGTTTCTGCAAGATCTATAGTTATGTCCCCCATGTCTTGACATCATGATTTGTGTCTTCTCCTTTTGTTTTTACTTAAGTCTTATTAGGGAATTTATCAGTTTTTTCTATTTGTTTATTTCCCCTATAAATTCTCTTAATTTATATTTATTCGTCAAATTTTTTTTAGACAGCTTCTTTGAATTTCTTATCAAATAATCTTAATTTCTGGTTTCCATTGATGATATTTTGTTGCCTTTTGTTATTCAAGATGTGTTTTGACACAGAAGAGTGAATTTTTGAAAAATATTTATTTTTAATCATGTGTGTGTTGTGTGTATAGTGCTGTGTGTGTGTTGTATGTGTTGTGTATATAGCATATGTGTGTGTGTATGTGTGTATGTATGTGTGTGTGTATGTATGTGTACATGAGTGTAGGTATCCACAGAAGCCAGAAGAGGGTGTCAGATCCCCTGGAGGTGGAGCTTACAGGCTGCTGTGAGCTCTCTGACATAGGTACTAGGAACTGAACTTGGTCCTCTACAGGAGCATCGTGGGCTTTTTAAAACTACCTGAGCCACCTCTGCAGCTCTAAGTGATGGTTTTTTAAAAAATTTATTTATTTATTAAGGATTTCTGCCTCCTCCCCGCCACTGCCTCCCATTTCCCTCCCCCTCCCCCGATCAAGTCCCCCTCCCTCATCTGCTCAAAGAGCAATCAGGGTTCCCTGACCTGTGGGAAGCCCAAGGACCGCCCACCTCTATCCAGGTCTAGTAAGGTGAGCATCCAAACTGCCTAGGCTCCCCCAAAGCCAATACGTGCAGTAGGATCAAAAACCCACTGCGATTGTTCTTGAGTTCTCAGTATTCCTCATTGTCAGCTATGTTCAGCTAGTCCGGATTTATCCTATGCTTTTTCAGACCCAGGCCAGCTGGCCTTGGTGAGTTCCCGATAGAACATCCCCATTGTCTCAGTGTTTGGGTGCACCCCTCGCGGTCCTGAGTTCCTTGCTCGTGCTCTCTCTCCTTCTGCTCCTGATTTGGACCTTGAGATTTCTGTCCGGTGCTCCAATGTGGGTCTCTGTCTTTGTCTCCTTTCATCGTCTGATGAAGGTTAATATTCAGGAGGATGCCTATGTGTTTGTCTTTGGATTCACCTTCTTATTTAGCTTCTCTAGGAACATGAATTATAAGCTCAATGTCCTTTATTTATGGCTAGAAACCAAATATGAGTGAGTACATCCCATGTTCCTCTTTTTGGGTCTGGCTTACCTCAATCAGGATAGTGTTTTCTATTTCCATCCATTTGTATGCAAAATTCAAGAAGTCCTTGTTTTTTACTGCTGAGTAATACTCTAATATGTATATATTCCATACTTTTTTCATCCATTCTTCCCAATTATAAAATGGGGCACTGAGCTGAACAGAGAATCTCAACAGAAGAAGTCCAAATGGCCAAAAGACACTTAAGGTCATGCTCAACTTCCTTAGCGATCAGGGAAATGCAAATCAAGACAACTTTAAGATACCATCTTACACCTGTCAGAATGGCTAAAATAAAAAACACCAATGATAGCCTTTGCTGGAGAGGTTGTGGAGAAAGGGGTACACTCACCCATTGCTGGTGGGAATGCAAACTTGTGCAACCACTCTGGAAAGCAGTGTGGCAGTTTCTCAGGAAATTCGGGATCAACCTATCCCTGGATCCAGCAATACCACTCTTGGGAATATACCCAAGAGAGGCCCTATCATACAACAAAAGTATATGCTCAACTATGTTCATAGCAGCATTGTTTGTAATAGCCAGAACATGGAAACAATCTAAGTGATGTTTTTAAATCATACCATGCGCATTCTGCTATGTTAGAGACACTGGATCCTATTGAGGTCTTTTATTTTGGCATGTTGCCACTGTATTTGTCAGACATGTTGACTTTGGCCTGTTTTTGTGGGTTGGTTCCAATGATTTAGTAATTCTCATTGCATTTGTGACAGGTTGTGTGTGTGTGTGTGTGTGTGTGCGCGCGCGCGCGTGTGTGCGTGTGCGTCTTCTGGTACTGCTGGAGGTAGCAGCAGTGGGCTCTTCAGACCAGAATGCTAAGTGTATCTTAGGAGCAGAGTGACTTCTCCCCCTGCTGTCACGTGGTGTCTCATGAGTCTAGGACAAGGCAGTCAGCCCTTGAGCCTCATGCGTGTCCTGTCTGCTTGATTTTGATGACACTGTCCAGAGGAAATAGTCTAGGCCTGTGGAAACAAACAGGCTCCATTCCCATCCTTGGCCGATCCTTTGGCACCCTATCTCCGGTGAGCCTGACTTTAGCTAGACCTGCTAGTATATACTTCTCCTAAGTGTCTTAATGACCTTCTGCCTCTTTCACCGCATCACTTAGACTTCAGATCCTGGATATTGACAGGCGGCCGTGTACTAAATTTAATTTTACCTTAATGTTTAATGCAGAAGAGAAATGGAACATGAGGGGGAGTGGACCATGTGGGGAGCAGTTACACCACTGCCAAATACAGCTTTTCACTGAGCTCTCTCCTGTGATTCATTGATCTCTTTCCCACACACTCCATTCCCAAGAAAAGGTGTCTTTTTTGTTTTTAATTCCTGGCTAAAGAAGCAGCCAAGATAGGCTTCGCCCTCTAGTTACTTAGAAAGCCAATGAGCTTCATACAGCAAGCTCCCTTATCCAGTCATGGAACACACTGGGGTTACTATTGTGTGTAAAAGAAGAGGAAAGAAAACCTGGCTATTTGAAGATTTCCCACTCTTAATCATTCCTGCTGTCTTGTGGGGAAGAGTGAGTCCAGGTTGAGAGCACAGGAGGTTCACCAATGCCTACTTGAAGTTGTGGGTCCTTGTACCTCCAGCTTGTAAAGAGCACCGAATATATCTACCACCAGTGTGTTTATCAAATGTGCAAAGTAACCAAAATGTCTTGCCATTTGCGCATTGTTCCTTAATGCATACAAGTCAGTGTCAGTATCTGATAAATGTCATCCTCCAGTGGCAAGGACCAGCGGAGGGCACAGGGTAATGTAATGTAAATGGCCTGGCGGCAATCGCGATAATCAACATTTGTTAAATGACCTAATAGAGATATCTCGCCCTACACCACACAACTCTTGCAATTATGGATTATGTTGTGTTAACCTAAACACAAAGTTATTCTGGTGGGTTTAGTATGACCACACAAAATCCCTTTAAAAATGGGAGCTTTCTCTGGCTGGTGGCAGAAGAGAAAGTCAGGGAGGGGAATTTCATGCACCGTGCCTGACCTAATGATGGGGACACACGTGGTAGGCTATATGTACAGCATCTCCAGGGGCTGAGAAAGACCCCTTGCCTGTACGGAAACCTGGACCTCAGCTCTACAACCTCAAGGAACTACACCTCCTCGTTATCTCCCTTCTCCTTCCTTTCCTTCTCTCCTCCCCCTCCTCTTATCTGAATGAGTTTGAAGCAGATTCCTTTTCAACAGGGGAATAGAACTGAAGAATGCAATCAGTATGGCAGACCATCCTCTGAAAAATGGAAAGCTAAATATGTATATATGTGTGTGCGCGCGCATGCATGTGTGTACGCTTATGGAGGAGACAAATCACCTTTGGGTGTTCTTTTGCTTTGTTTTCTTGAGGCAGGTCTTTCATTGGCCTGGATCTCTCCCACCAGGCAAGACTGGTGGATCAGCAAGCCCTAAGGAGCTGTCACATGCCCAGTGAGAGGATGACAGCCCCGCCTAGCATTTTTGCTTTCAAATGGTTTCTGAGGAAGCAAACTCAGGTTTTCGTAAGTGGAGAGCAAGCACTTCATTGACTGAGCCACGTCTCCAGCCTAAAGTTACACCACTTTAACAAAGCAGTTCTATCTAATCAAACATCTCCTTCCACTCCCAGCTCTCTCTAACCCCTCTCTCTATGATGTCAACAGAATCGACCAGAACCAGCCTACTCAGAAGCCACATAGCCACCTCCAAGAGCTGCAGTTACACTAAGGACAACTCCAGCCCCAGCATCTGCGTCACCACTGCTCCGAGTGACAGAGGCAAGCTCAAGACGGTCCCTACCCCAGCGAGCCCCATTCATCTTCTTTTGCCCACTGTTTGATGCCTGAAAGACACGGGTGGGATCTGTTGGGGATAGTAAAAAAAAAAAACCACTTCAAGTGTTACAGATTCCTCCCACAAAGGCTGGCGTGTAAGTCAGGAATACCTACTTAAGTGCACTCCATTTTCCTAGGGCTGGATTTGGGCTACTCGTGTCTGGGTGTTTGGCACACTCGTGGCTGCTCACTCGACTACCATGTCAAAAGAAATGTTTGCTACTGTGTCCTTTAATTCTAAAACTCTTGCCACCCAGTCAACCTCTTTCTGGTTCCAGCTGTCAAACTTATAAGGCTAAGTATGAGGAAGGTAGAACTTGTCCACGCAGTGACTAAATTATGAGATGACTTTTCTTAAAACAATAAATTGAATCTTATAGTGCATGCTCTACAGTTCAGTTAGTTACTAAATCCTGTGCCCAAAACACAGTCCCTTATGTAGTGAAAGCACCTGAGTGACAATTGTGCCCCTGCGTTAACTTGTCGTGGTTGAGTCAGATTCTGCTTCAGGGCCACTGTGTGGGGGACCTTTCAACCTAGCTTGCATGTCCTCAGCCAGCTACATGCAACCTGCTAGCTTGCATACCCACAGTCGGTCATGTGCAGCCTGCTAGCTTGCATGTCCTCAGTCAGACACATGCAGTCTGCTAGCTTGCATTTTTTCAGTCAGACACATGCAGTCTTATAGTGTCCTCAGCCAGACACATACACCCTGCTAGCTTGCATGTCCTCAGCTGCCTACATGCACACATAAATCCATTCATTATGGGACTTAGCATATGACGACTAGAACACGGTTTCTTAAGCATTTAACCAACGCACACCTCGCCTGCTTCCCTTCCAGCTGCTGCTAACTCAGCGAAGGACTACTCCTCTCCATTTAGACATCCAAGGCTATATAGAAGGATATACATTTAAAACCCCAAATACTAATTTCAAAATTTGAACTTAACGATTCCACAGACTCTAACAGTCTTTGGTTTCCCTCACTAACCTGAAGAACTATGAAAAAAAGGGTCCGGATTGAAAAATGTCGATCAAGTCCCTCCGCTAGTAGTTGTGTCTGTGTGTGGTGGTGGTGGTGGGGCTAATGCTGGTAAATCATAGTCTTGTTAAACGTTTTAAACATGGATTTGAAGAAAGGGACTGTGTGTGTGTGTCTGATTCTTCTGTGGAGAGAGCGCTCACTGCGTAGCGGGTGGGGAGTGAGGGGGTAAGGCAGGGCTGTGTCACCTGGGCCTGGCTGGGGCTCTCGGGGAAGCTGCTAATGCATTTTGCCTGAAAGCCTGCTCTGGTGGGTTAAACTATGGCCTCTGAAGTGTGGGCTGCCATTAGCCCTCCATCCGAGCAAGAGAGATGGATCCTTGATGTCAGCCCCCATATATATATCGCTGCCGTCTCGCTCCACAGAAATGAGCACCCTGTGCATGGATAAGCACCTAGATGACAAATTGTCTGAAAGAATCGCCAGAAATGGAAGCCACATTACTGGCCAAACGTGAGTGCTTTAGTCTAAGGAGGACATTTTGTTCTGGTTTTATTTGTGAACGCCTAAGTTGCGGGTTTTAAACTCTAGGGTCTTGTGTTCTTAGCTCTGCAGACATGTCCTCTAAAAACTGGCTCCAAACGCACAGCCTGGTGGCCAAGAAGCTCACCATCATGGATGCCTTGGCTGGGACGGTAGTGCCCCACAATGCCACGTATGTCCCCATCCTGAATAAGCATGTTGCCTCCAAGGTCTTCGATGAGGTAATGTGATGGATTGTTTGTGTGCCCCTCCCCACTGCTCCCCCGCTCCAGATGATTTTTTTATTTTCTGCTCATATAAAAAAATGACCTGCTTTAATTTCTTGAGCGATTGTAGAAGAGGTATTTGTCTTGGAAGATTTGTGTAGAGACAGTAAATGAGGGAGAGAAATGGGGACTCTCACTCATCCCTCCCTTCCAGGGCAGGACGAACTGGCCTTCGCTGAGCTGGCAGTTTGCAGCCCCTTGCTGCTGTGGGGATGTGTGGAGCTGCAGAGATGTTGAAAGCTCCCCAGAGAAAGAGTGGGCATCCAGGGACCTAGGGACCAAGGACCAGGGAGGAGGGAGGGCTTTGCCAGAGCGATGAGGCCCCTTCTTTTCCCAAGTTGAATGACACTCTCTCTATTATAAAAGCCACCACAAGCAAGGAGAGAGGAGGCGTGGGAGGGGGGCTGGATTTGAAGTGGTCGTTCTCCTGGGGAAGAAAAAGAGCCTCTAGTATGAGTGTGTGGTAAGTAGGGTATATGTGGCCAAGGCCATGCATGCCCCCTTAGGTCCAGCTGGCCCTTGGTGTCTGTGAACTCTTCATCTATGGCTTCAGCCAGTCTTACCTCAAAAGTTATATCTGCACCGAGCATGTACATTTCCCCATTACTTCCTACCCATGCGGTATAGTAGCTACTTACACGTCATGTACTTTGTCGTGGGAGTTATGAATCACTGATGACTTAAGGGACACAGGGATGGAGGGAGGTTATGTGCAGAAACCCCTCCATTTCGCAGAAGGGTCTGAGAGTGTCGACAGTGGTGGCAGTATGTTCGGGAGCCAGTCCTTCCCCAGCGAGGACCAGTTGTGACGGGAAGCTCCCCATCTTCAGGGAGAGCAGTTTCTGAAACAGCCGCGCTAGAGAGGGATGTCAAACACAGAGGAGATGCGAACGTAAGGCCCAAGGTCCGCTGGGAAATACGAAGAGGCTGAAAGTTCAAGTAGCAACCCTCAGGCTTCCCAGCTCTAAAGGGAATGGCATCCCTAAAGGAACATCCTGGGATGTTTATGGCTGGGATGCTTGGTGTCTGCCTCAGGTTATCTGATGGGACAGGGTGGCAGCGGGTAAGAGCAATTTTTAAATTGGGGAAAGGTCATCAGGGAGGACAGCTTATTGTACAATTCTGTCTTTTTTTTCTATATTTGAGATTTTCTACAAGACCATCTGGTGAAAAGGCTCTAACTGGCCTTGACCTCGCTGGGGCAGGCATACTTAGAGCAGCAGACAGATCAACGGGATTCTCTTCTGTTAGCCATTAGTCACATTTAAGAGTGCCCGATGGAGGTCAGTGTCACCCTGCTGGCTGTTGTCGTTCACCTTGGAGGTTGTGGGTGGCCCTGGTTTCCCTGTTCTTTTTGCCTCAAGGCTCCCAAGGCGAAGTGAGCGATCTCTTCCAGGAAGTCTGGTGACATTTTCTTCAAGTTCCGTGCATTTCTTTCATTCATATATTTGGGATTTATTTGGCCCAAACCTGTTTAATGACTTCCTCTTGGAAGCAGAATTTCCTTGGGCGTATAGCATCCCTCCTTGTAAGTTTTCCAGTGACTGGAGATACATTGGAATGGAAAGTTCTCCAAAGCACATGTGGCGGGCTAGGGGAATGCAAGTGGATGATCAAAAGAAGAAGCCATAAAGAGAATATTTATCCCCTAACTACATTGAAATGGACCAGTGCAGAGGAGGGATGTTGGAGGCAGTGGATGATGGCCAGGAGACAGGCTTTTCCAGACACACACCGCAGGGCAGCTGCATGGACTTGCAGTGGTCTGACAGCTTATACAAGACCTGTGCAAGCTCAAGCCAGTCCAAACTCCAGCATCGACAGAGGAGGTGGGCACAGAACCCTATCCCTAGCTGAGGAGCTATTGGCAACTGATAGATGCTGGAAGGGGGGGTTCTCAGTTTTCTTTAGGCGATGGCCCCTAGTAGGTAGAGCATGCTCCAGTCAATGGCCCCACACCCAAGAGTACATGGGCACCACAGTTGGACTCAGTGGGCTTAGAAGACAGTGAGGGCAGGTGGGGAAGGGAGGGTTGACTTGGGAGGAGTTAGAGGAGGGGCATGCATGTTACCAAATTGCATCATATGAAACACTCAAAGAATTAATAAAAATGACATTCTGCATAAACGTGTATGAAAGTAAAAAACAGGTATAAGAAAATGTTTGTAGCATATACAATGAAGGTAGGTTATAAGAACTACGTTATTAATATACTTGCTGGAGTATATATCAGTGTGTGTATAAACTGGTATTTAGCCTGAATGCACGTGCGTGCACACACACACACACACACACACACACACGTATCTTCACCAAGAAGGTATATAGGCATGATAAATATTTCAGTGAGAAATCTGAGATAAAAGAGAGAAAAGCCAAAATGACACACAAAAATATTTAACTTTAGTAGTAACCAGATATATGAGGTAAGAAATATACAAAATTTGAAAGCTAATTGGCTACTCCTCTCCCCATCAAATTGGAAAGGTAAGAGCCAGTGAGATGGCTTGGTGGGTGAAGGCACCTGCGACTAAGGCTGGCTTCAGCAGGAAGGAGGAGAGATGCTCCTGCTAGTCGTCCTCCAGCTTCTACGTATGTGTGGAGAAAGTAAAACTTTAATTGAGCTTAAGGATTTTCAACTCTGTCATGAGGAAAATAGGAGAGATTTTATCATGGGAAAAAGTCAACTTTGGCTTTTTTGCTGCCTAAGTAAAAGGCAGTGTGGAGATGTGAGGCTGAGAAGCCGTGGCAGTCGAGAGGCAAGTCCAGACATTGATGACTCGATGCCGACACCGGGCAGAGGTGGAGGCCTGTGTGAAGTCACATCAGTGGGACTGAATGGTGAGGGGCTGAGATGTCCAGAGATTCCCAAGATTTCACCCACACGAAGGCATCAGAAGCACACAGGGGGAGAAAGACCGTTTAATACACGGTCCTGGCAGGACTGGATATGCCACACAACAGAATGAAATTAGACCAGCAGCTCTCGTCCTAGAGAAACAGCAATTCAAAGTGGATCAGCGTCCTCCATCTAACATGTAAACTGCCAGAACTGCCTGAGGAAAATGTAGGGAACTCATTTCAAGTCATAGGCAAGTCAAGACTGTTCTGGCCAGGACTCCAGCAGCACAGGAGATGGGCCCAAGAATCAACACATGGGCTGACGTGAGATTAAAATGTTTCTTCACATCAGAGAAAACTACCATCAGAAACAAGCACACAACCCACAGAGTGGGGAGAAATTTTTGCTGTACTTCAGACAAAATTCAGTTATACTTCAAATAGGAGGTTGATGTCTACAATATATAAAGAGCTGAAACAATTAATTAAAAAATGAAGCAGTCTATTGAGAAATGGGATCATGAAATGAAGTTAACTAAACAGAAAACAGAAATGGACAAAAATATTTTTAAAAGCCCTAGACATTCTTAACCATTAGAGAAATGCAAATTAAAACCACTTTAAAAGTTCACTCTCATCCCGCTTAGAAAGGCTCCCATCATAAAAATGAATGACCCTAAATGCTAGCAAAGATATAAGGATGGGGGACCCTGAATCACTGCCGGGGGGGTCGTGTGGAAATGGTCCTCAAAAAATTCAAAATAGGGCTATGATATGCCCTGAAAATAAAAACCCAGAGCACTTCATATCCTACCAGAGAGATGCCTGTAGCTCCATGCTTATTACTGCTATATTTGCAACATCCAGGAAGCGGGATCAGCCTAGGTGTCAATCAACAGATGAGTGGATAATGAGAACATGGCCTGTATAATAATTGGTACATTACTCAGATGTTAAAGAAAAATGAAATGTGTGAGAGACAGATGAATCTGGAGAGTATTATATTAAGTGTCATGACCCAGACTCAGAAAGACAAAAGTCACATGTTCTCATATGCAGATCCTGTATCAGTTCCTTTCCTGGTGCTGTGATAAAGGCCATGACCAAAGCAATTTGAGAATGAGGAAGCTTTGGCTAATGGTTCCCAGGGATGAGTCCTTTGTGGCGGGGAGGCACAGCTCGGCAGCAAGCTGCGGGCAGCAGGCGTGGCCAGAGCAGGAAGCTGGGAACTCCATCCTGTACTGCAAGCACAAAGCAGAGAAAACAACTACAACAAAATACAAGTGGTATAACGCTTTTTATTTCAAAGCCTGCCTCAAACGACATACTTCCTATAGCCAGACCACATCACCCAAATCTCTCCAAATAATGACACTAACAAGGAACCAAAATACCGAGACTGTGTGTGTGGGGAGCATCTCATCCAAACTACCATCGATCCTGACTTTTAATATTTACAGTATGTAAATAAAGGGATGGGAGAAGAATTACAAACTATGAGACTAGATAGGAGAAGCTAGGTAGGAGAACGTTATCAAGGAAGGACAGAGGGGCCAGGAGAGCATAAAGACGCACGTGACACGTAACGGGGCTGCTGCAGATGGGAGGAGGGCGACAGAGTGCCAGGGAGAAGTGGGGCGGAGAAGTAACAAGACCACAATGGAACGGCCACACTGTATGCTAGTATACGCTAGATTCCAGACTTGGTTGTTATGACAGAAACATTCCGGAGGAGCAGGAGTTAGGATCCTGATAGCTGGGAGAACATTCCAGTGTTTCACTTCCAGAAAGCAAGGACAAAGAGAAGGGAGTGGACATCTCCCCATGGACACTTGCGTTTGGCGCCTTTTGTGGTGCCGTCCATTCCCATCCCAAGTATACAGACAAGATAGTGCGGTGCCCAGCAAGTCACCCTTCATCACTAACAGAAAGGCAAGAATTAGATGACGATAGAGGTAGACCATAATGCATTTCAATCTCATCTCCAAAACAGAGTTTATGTCTTTACATTTTTAACTTTTATTTTGACAAATCCTAACTTTATATGTTTACAGGGCACAATGTGGTGACTTGATATTAGTTTACAATGTGACATGATTAATTCAAGCCAATTAGCATATCCAATACCTTGCTTACCTGTGATTTTTAAAAAAATTATGTGTATGCATATGTGTTTGTATGTATGTGCACGTAAGTAGAGTGCCCACAAAGGGCAGGGGAAGGCACCTGACATGGTTGCTGAGGGCTGAACCAGGGTCTTCTGTAAAAACAGCACTTGCTCTTAGCTACCGAGCCATCTTTTCAGACCCTGTTATTTTCTGTTGGTTTGTTTTTGTTTTTTTATGATGAGAGTGCATGATCTCACCTATATAGAAAGTCTAAAAAAATGGAGCCCTAGACATAGGGTGGAGTGCTGGCTCCAGAGGCTGCAGGGAGGGAGCGGAGAGGGGGACTGTGGGAGCTGTTGATCAAACAGTACAAGGTTTTAGACAGACGGGAGGAAGAGGTTTTGAGATCTATTGCACAGCAGTGTAGCTTCAGTAGTAAATAATGTAGTGTACATTACAAAATGGCTCCAAGAGTAAACTCCCAATGCCTTCTATTTGTACCTTTTGTTCCCTAATAGTTCCTTAGACTGGGAGAGACCCTCAGCTGTAAATGGGAAGAATCGAAAAAGAATATGCTAAAATGTCTCCCAGCTTATTAGAGAGATTTTTTTTTTAAAGTTTGCCATGATCATTTTGTGGAAAAGATGATGGAACTGGCAAGCAGGTGGGCCTGAATCTTTTCTCTGCCCTGAGAATTTTAACTGGCTCCTCTCTGTTCAATGCATGGCAGCATCTGTATGGGCCAAGAAGCTTTGTAAGGGGTCTTTGTTTCATTCATGGCTTACTTGGGGGATCTTTCTTCTTCCGAAACACAATTCTGTTTTGCTTTCCAGCTTCCTGGACCAGTAGCAAATCTGTCACCTTGGAAATGAAATACTGAGCAGAAAGGTTGCCCTAGCAACTGTTCATTACAAGATATAAAATAGGCCAGATAATTTTATCTTAGCTCTTTCAAAGAGATGAATTCATCACTAAGTCATATGCAGAATAAAATTGCTTTAGCCATTAGATGAGCCTAGAATTCAGAGCTCTTTATTGATAATTGCCTTTAAAAAGGATAATTTGGGAAGATTAGCCTGAATTATTTTAGAGCCGACGACATCCATCATCTTCATCATCATCATCTTCTTCATCGTGTCTGTTATAGCATCCCATAAAGGCCATCTGCCTTGTCCTCTGGACTCTATGCATAGCTTTGTGCCTTTTTACAGCATCTCTGTCATTTATTCCTGGAGGACCACAAAGGGGTCTCTAATCTATTCTATGATGAATAGAACATACTAGGCTCTGAGAAAAATATTTGATGTCATTAAAGTATCTGCCCTAAATCTTAGAGCAACCTGTGACGAATCTATTCATCTCGCCATTTAGCTGATAGGAATATTAGCTACAAAGAGACCAGGGATGTTGTTTAAATTATGTTTTCCTGCTTTCAAATACGGGAGGATTTTTCTATCCCTAGCATTCAGGAGGTTCGAAGAGAACTGCTAGAAGTCTGTAGCCCAGCCTGGGCTACATAGTGAGGTTGAAACCAGTCTGGGCTCCAAAACAAACAAGCAGCAACAAACCAGACAACCCAGCAAACAAACAGTAAATACAGGAGGATTAAACTTAAATCTACTGAATGGAAAGTTGAAAATTTTTAAAATGGCAGTTATTCCAAAAGCTATTTACATATTCATCACACAGAAAGATGAAACAGTATAGGTATGTGGAAAAGAAGTCATGGAATGGCCGGACCTTTCTTTGGTGCCTACATGTCCTTTGTTCTTCCCTTGGGAGTCTACCCTCAGCCAAGTCAAACTGAGCGTGAAGTTTTGAGGCTCTATTTTCCATCCCTCAGTATCACTCAATGCCAGCAAATGTTGACTGACTTTTTTTTTTTAAATTTAGAGCTAAAATGTGAATGACAATCGACACCACAGTCCCACACTTTCATGGGTTTTGAGCGATCTCATTGACCACCGCTTTGCCAGTCAGTTCTGTGAACCTTGTCTTCACTTGTTCTTCAGAGCTTGTAGAAACTGCCATTTGAAGGGCATACCCTTAAGATTCAGGGCTCAGCCGTTTCAACAACGGCAATTTCTAGAATACCGTTATGTCTGCATTCAGAAATATGACCACATGAGACTCACAGAGCTCTGCATTTTCATTAGACACATCAATTAGAGCTTTTCCTTGCCTGGTTTGTCACTGAGTGCTGAAAAATTTATTGAAAAACACTGGAATTCATAAATTTGGTCTAGATTAATGTAAAACCATCAATTTCACACAGTTTTCTGAATTTCATCTTCTGCTACTTCTAATGTCATCAGGTAAATTCCTTCTGATTTATGTTGAAAATTAATAGCTGTGTACATAACTATACATGATATTTTCTTCATTTAGCATCTGCTCTGAACATGTTTCCATGTAATAACGATTTTTTGGATAAGTTTTAATCACATTTACTAATAGGAATTGTAGAGCCGAAGACACATACTGCTTGTCCCACTGGATCTGAGTTTGAATCCCAATGTCTGTGTTAGATGGTTCCCAGCTGCCTATGCCTCCAGCTCCAGGAGCTCTGACGCCCTCTTCTGGCTTTCACGGGTACCTGCACATGTGTGCACATGCCCAACACAGATGTACATGCCTACACATAATTAAAACCTTTAAAAATATCTTTTTTAAATGACATGCTAAACTGTGACAACTTATTGAGCTATTCCTCCCATTTGGGGCAACTTGCATGGAGTCCTGAGAGTACCCATTGCCTCTGTCTTTCTGGTGTCACTAAGAAACAGTGACATGCATACATAAAGCAAACCAAACAAAAACTTGACCTTTTCTATTACTGTGTGAAAGCGTCATGGTTTCATTTCAACATTCAATTATTTTTACCATGTTTGAATAAAAAAGAAATAGATCTCTTCAAAATCCTTTTCACATTGTTCATTTTGGTAAACTCTCCCCCAGCAGATAGAGTCTTCCTTTGTCCCGTGCCTCAATTTCTAACAAGGCAAATTTGGCAGAATCTAAACTTAATTATATTTTATAGTATATCAAACTGTTTTAGTCTTTCATGTTATTCAATACATATTATGCATATTTTATTATATGTTTATGTTTAGTACATATATTATACTAGCAATTTGGAATTCATATGTGTTATAAGGGTAGGGCACACAGGTCACATGTAGAGGTGAAAGGAGCAGATACTCTCCCAGCTTTACTTGGGCCCTGGTGACCTGAACTGAAGTAGACAGGATTGTACAAACCACCTTTACTCACTGAGTCATTTCACTAACCCCCTCCCCCCAATAAGCAATACTTAAAAAAGCCAACTAAAGGGGTCTAGAGAGAGGCTCAGCAGTTCAGAGCACTGACTTCTCTTCCACAAGACCTAGGTTTGATTCCTGGCACCTACGTGGTGGCTCACAACCATCTGTAACTCTAGTTCCAGAGGATCTGACACCCTCTCCTGGTCTTTGCTGGCCCTGGGCTCATACATGGTACACAGACAGACATGCAGGCAAAATGCCCATCCATAAAAATAACAAAGAAATTACAGCTTGGTGGACAGTTTAGTTTGCCATATAACAAAAGCTACAATTAAATGTATTTGTCTATAATGGCATTGAATGAGAGCATATGTAGAGAATGTCTCTGTTCTTCCTGGCAGAGAGTGAGGATAAATTATTATTGTTGTTGTTGTTGTATTTTCTTGAACCTGCTTTCCAGTTAATGGTCCAAGGTATTCCATGTAAGAGTAGAACAATTATAATTATCAACCCAATTTTGCCTACCCATAAATTCTAGAAATTTCTACCTCTGTGGTCTATCTTTCTATCCATCTCTCTATGCCTCCCCAACTCTACAAACTTACCCCACATGCCCCTCTAGTCTACTGCTCGCTCTCATAGTTAGAATCTTGTCACTAAGGGGTAGTTGTATGAATTTAGTTAGGACTCTAGTTTCGCCTCAGAGAACTAAAGCAGATGGCGCCTTAGGCTTTTTCCCATTTCCGGATGGATCCCCCTCTAAGTTATAAAAGTATGAAGGAAGTCATTTTCAAGGAGGCTGTGATCGCATCCCTTTACTCTCTCCCAAACTGAGTCCTCAGCTTCTTCGTGACCCTCACTGCCCTCCCCACTCACTCTTCCCAGATGCTAGGCAGCCTGACTGTGATCCCCTAAGCCCTGGAATGTCCTTTGTGACTCTAAATTTGACATCACAAAGAGGGAGGATCATCTGGCCTCAAAGTAACCACCATGCTCTAAACTAAGACCAAAAGACTGAAGGTGTGGAGTATGCCTTTGTGTCCCCCATCCTGCATGCAGAAAGGAAGGCGTGTGGGTGGTACACAATCTGAACAGCTACACTCAAGTTCGCAATGGCCAAGCCAGGCATGAGATCTGTATCTACCAAAGAGGGAAGTACCATAGGAACTTGCCTTTAGTTGAGTAGGGGAAGTCAAGAGTCAGGATTTTGACTAAGCATTTTTTAGTACTGATTTATCGTTGACCACTAGACTTGGTAAACTAGGAGATTTACAGACTTCTGAAGGGGTGCTTTCCTGCCGGGCCACGGGAAGTATAAATGTCTTTCATTTTGGTTGGCATTGATTTTTTTTTCAAGTTTTTGTGATACTGCTCTATTTTGAGGGCTGATTTTTTTCTTTCTTTCTCCTTCATCTTTTTATTTTATTTTTTTACACACTTATGCAATCTTCAGTTTCAAAACCCAGGCATTTCACCTTTAGCCTCCTGTTCTGTTTCCTTCCCTTTGAAAGGTGCATTCAGCAGCCGCATGCTGACTGTGTGGTTTCTCAGTAGCTGGTTAAACTCCAAAGCTTTTCACTCCCTGCCTTTCTCTTCCATTTTCCAAACCTTTGACCATTTTGCTCACTTGGGTCCTAGTGATTTAATTCTAGGGCGAATATATGTATTTTAAAATACTTACACAGTAAAGTCATTAAACTTTTGTCTTCCTCCTGGAATTCCCAAGTTTTAGGCATAGCTACTTTTGATAGGTTAAAACCCAATGTTATGCATGTTTTAGATACTTTGTGTTGTTGTTGTTATTTTGGTTTTTCAAGACAGGGTTTCTCTGTGTTAACTCTGGCTGTTCTGGAACTTACTCTGTAGACCAGTTTGGCCTCAAACTCACAGAGATCTGCCTGTCTCTGCCTCCCGAGTGCTGGGATTAAAGGCCTGCACCATGACTACCCGACCTGTTTTAGACACTTTTAAAGGTAGTTAAGGAATTAAGAGTAATATAAAGAACCCCCATGTCATCTTTTTTGACCAATTTCCCCTCCCTCCTTCCTCAAAGGTAATCCTTAACCGAAGCTTTTGTATATGCCTCAATACAAAAATACTAAGCTATGTTTCTAACCTAAAACTTTACTGTTAAAAAATATTCAAAATGGTGCAACCTTTATTCTGGAAACTGAAAATGGGACTTGAGAGGCCAGGCTATTGTTAAATCTTGAGACAGGTTAGCAGCTGAACCTCTGAATTGGCCGCAGACTCTCCCTTCCCTGCTGTGAGAGCTGACCCAGTGAAAAAAGATCACCGACAGCTGCACCCTCTGTACTCAATCCAGACACCCCCTCCCATTCCCCAGAACACACAGACAGACTGTGTCTGGCTCTTTTCTTATCAAACAGCTTGACTCTGGCCAGCAGCGACGTCAATTGTCAGCAAATGGTGTCTTTCCGACCGTTTTTCAGTTTTGCAGCTTAATGCTTCGCAACAGCCACGTTTGTGAAGCTTCCGCAGGTGCCGTCAGATGTCACTTCTTGTGTGCCCTTCCTCTTTGATTGTATTCTCTCGACATTTCTATTACTGTACATGGAAGCTTCTCAATAGCTATCCGTATACCCCCCTCTCTGCCACCCATTTATCTGTGTTTTTGTCTGTGGGGACCTCGATAAGCCCCTACTTCACGAGCTCTTTTTAAGTGATTACGCCTAGTTTCAACTTTGTTCAATCTATGAAGATCATTCCTCTATTCCAGTTCCAATGTCATTCTTCCAAGATTCAAAAAAAAATTGCATCCACTTAGAATTTCAATGAGCTCCTGTTTGTCTTGGCTCAGCCCAATTGACACCAAACAATAGGCTGAGTGCAAAGCCCCAGCTGAGTGCAGCTGAGAAAGGGTGAGGAAGAATTTGCAGTAGATAAAGGCAACGCAGAAGGTGTGTGTACATTGATATTCTCCCCAGGCTTGGTTCTTGGTTCTGAGGCTATGTGAATGTCCTCTCTTGCTAATTAGGACCTTCTTCCAAGGATGAGGGACTCAGTCACCTCAGCTAACCTGAGCACAACCTGGACCCTTGTTCTCCAGCGCACTCACAGTCCCACTTAGCTCTGGGAGTTGGACTCTCACTGCCATGTTATCACTGGACACAGCTTCCCCCTGATTCACCTCTTTACATCTCTTCAGTTTTTATAGCTATATCCATATAGAGTTTCTTTCTTCTTTCATCTTTGCACTAGTTTCTTAATATATTATTGCACAGTTTTAGAAGCTGGGGAACCAAACAGCATGAACTTCATAACCTTGATTGAAAGTAAAATGATTTCCCTATTAAAAGTAATTTCTTAGGACTGGGGAGATGGCTCAGTGGTTAAGAGCACTTGTTGCTCTCATGAATGACCAGGGTTTGATTCCCAACACCGACATGATGATTCCTAAACACTCATAGCTTCAGTTCCAGAGGCCCTGATGCCCTCTTCTAACCTTCATAGACACCAGTCATGTATGTGGTGCACATACATACACATAAGCAAACATAATTATATATAACATGTAATAATTATACACATATAAAATTTCTATTTCTTATTGCCTACTCTTACCAACTTAATAGAAGCTTTTAAAGATAACACTCGGTGATGACAAGGGTCCCCTGAAATAATTTTGGGTTTTCTTCTGTTGGTTTTGCGGTGATGATTTTGAAAATACGTAGCTTTTAAAATTGAAAAAGAAAAGTTAGTAATTATATTTCTTATTCTTACTTTTAAGAATTGCTACATTCTACTTTTCTGCACTTCCAGTATGGGTTTTATAGTCAGAAAGGCATGTACCCATATAAATATACATTTGAGAGCTCGCGTGAAGCCTCGAGTGACACTTTCCCTTCTGTCTCCGTTGCTGTGTAGATGTCCCCTCTGGCACATATGTGCAACGACACCAATAAGATGATACTAATTAACCCCCAAGGAGTCAAATTCAACATCTACAAGCAGAACGTGGAACAGGCCATTAAATCCTACGAAAAGTGAGTATTATTCCCCGAAGCTCTCGAAAGATAATTTGCTTTGGCTTTTTTCTCTTGTTTTGGCTTAGATTGTTTCGTCTGAAATCGCAGTTTTAAAATGGCCCTGAATCCACATAAAGCACTAGCTCACGTGTGGTCCTACTGGGTGCTGGGTTAGGCTCCTGAGCTGATCTTTCCAACAGTTTGGAACAAGCCACCTTCCCATCGTACACTCCGTAGAAATCTTGTGTTTCCAAGAAACCTTCCAAGTTTTCCTCTTACCGCAATAGCTTTGATCACATGGGCCCCTAACACTTTGAAAAATAACTTAACAACGCCACAGTCGAGACATAGCCACTTCTTCTACTCAGCCCTCCACAGAGCAAAAATAACCAGGAAGGCCAATGGTGTCTGACCCGAACGTGGGCAGACTGCTTCTTGTCACATTCCTCCAAATACAAAGCAAGTATATGCACAGAATTTACACGATCTTGGGACTTGGGAGTCATCTACATGTGACCTACAGTGTCTGGGAGGGTTTGCCTTGATTACATGCAAATCCAATAGCTGTTGTCGGTATCTGTTGCCGTGCAAGAACAGAGTGTCCATGACCCTGATAAATCTGTAGCCCATAAAGGGGGATCTTGAAACCAATTCCTCACGAACACTGAGGGGTAGCTCTATAATATCGATTACTTTTTACATGTTTTGTGTCAATAAGATAATTAAGATGACTACTGAGAGAATTCTACACTCTAACAGTTCAAAAGGTGGAGACTTTCCTCAGGGACAGGTGGCCTCTCTGTCACCTTTTCCCATGACCTGCACACCTGCCTAGAATTAACCCTTAATGTGCATACTTAAGGGACTTTTGAAAGTGCCCAGCTTCTTTGGAAAGCTTATCCTAGATTCTGGAGGCTTCATGGTTGGGTTTTAGTTATCGACACAGGAGAGCATAAGTAATAAGATACACAGAGATTAGAGGTTAGTGATGTGGCCAGGTCCACTAATCCACCCATCATAACTCAGGGTGAGGCGGGCTTAGTGTGTACTCAGAGCCCGACTCCTGCCCACACAGACAATGCACAGAAAGGTCTTTCTTCACCACTTATGGCTCTTCAGTCTTCTTAACGTCAGAGTCTTTCACTGCCCTCCTGGAAGGACTGGTTCCCCCCCCATGTGAGCCCCATCAGTGGTGTTTATAAAGTTGTCAGCACAGGGTGTGACCCCTTATCCAGAACAAAAGGGTCAGGAGAATTTCAGTTTTCTTCCATATCTTTGAATACTTGACTATGCATGAAATGCGTTGGAATTGGGCCCAAGTCCAAACATTTTTTTTTCACTGTTTGAAATAATTTCATGCCAGAAGTAAAAGTTTTATGGCACAGATGAGATTTCCTACTTGTCACATTGGAACTCAAAAAGGTTGGGATCTAGGGTGTCTTTGGATTAGGGATGCTCTGTCTGTTTTTCCGCATCTTTCTGTCCTCCATTTTTATCTTTGTAGCAAGATGACCTATCCTAAGCTTCCTCCTCTCACTGGAGCTTGCATGAAGTCCTCCCTTTAAGGGACTGTTATTCTGCTGTCCCTCAACTGCTCCTTCTTCCTAACGGCCTCCTCAGAGAGGACTCTCCACACCCCCCTCTAGCTACTCCCCTATTGTACCCTGTCACACTCTCAGCTAGTGCACTGCCCACTGGAGCCCACTGACATTCTGGTCCACTAGTTTACAACTGGGCCAGCCTTGTTTCCCCTCCCATGTATTTCTAGCAGAGGCCCGTGCACCTGACTATTTGAAATTCATTCAGATTTGATATAATTCCAGTTTCATTATTAAAATGTTCAAGTTTGATTTGGGTATTCAAATGCAATAAAATTCCATTCAAATTCTAATGTCATTTGCTTGAAATATTCAGATAGCTGAGTTCTGTAATCACTTGGCCTATAAACATCGGGTACAGAGGCGCAGGCTAGAGCTTAGAGGTCAGACAGTGCTTGTGTGTTTTGTCCTTAGTCCAGACCAATGCCTACGTCTAGGCATTGAAAGCAGATGACTTATTTGCAGAACCCACGCACAGGGCTGTTGGAAGGGTTGTTCAGGTCACACAAAAGAAGCATTCCGTGTGGATCTGCTTCCCACCCTGAATCTGTTGAGCCTAAAATAACCATGACTGTGTACAACACAGCGGCCCCTTGACTCCTTCTACCATGTCCACCTCTTCCTGAGGGTCTCAGAGGGGAGGGAGGCCTCTATTCCCAGGCAGAACCACACTCCCTTGAGAAAAAAGCCCAAACACAGAGTGAGTGATCTGTTCCTGCGAGTAACTCTCCAAAACTCTTCTGCTCATGCTAGAGGAGTATTGTTGCTACAAGTTGAACAAAACCTCCTAAGAGTTCCCAACCTCAGATGCTCTAGACACCAACATTTGTGAATGCCCATAATGATGCCACATACAGTAAATCCCATTCCTGATCTCATGGGAAAGACCACAGTGAACATGTTGGTGCATGCACTAATAATTGTGCACACATTTATTTCTGGGCTTGTGCGTGTGAGGGAGATAGGAAAGCTAAGTAAATGTTGTGTTTGGATTTGGGTCCCATCCTTAAGATATTTCGTTACGTACATGCAAATATAGTTCAAAATCTAAAATCCCAAACATTTATGGATAAGAGATCTTCAACTTGTACTTTTAGTAATAATAATCTTTACATTAATGACATTAGCTTTAGTATAGTTGATGTTTAATATTTTTTATTCATTTAACTAATACTGGGTTTATTGTCTTGGTGTGTGTGTTAAATTATTTAATATTATGTCCAGTAGTATTAATAATAGCAATATTATACAGGACTGAGCCTTTGAATTCAGTAGTACTGAAGAATTTTGTTTTTATAAATGCCAGTTCCCTTTTTTTGTGTTTTCCCATGTGCATCTTTCTCATGGTGTGCAAAGGATGAGTGACGGGCACGTATCCTGTCCCGCATCCGCTGCCACATCTCTATGATGTTTTTCCTCCAAAGTAAGCCTTCATCACTTTGAAAATAAATGATTTTATACATCCATAAGTCCACTCAAGCTAGCGATGACCAAGCAAATGGAAGTTCACAGGATGGTATATAAAGAAGAGCTATTTTTGACACAGTGTCCGTGGGTGGGTGTCCTTCAGTTCCAGGATTTCAAGAGTCTGGGCTCTGTGTGTCTGAACAAAAGCTTGAATAATTTCTAGGGCTGTTCATATTCAGAGGCAGCGTTTTTCTTGCAGCTTTTTTTGATCGCCAAAGTCAAGATCCCAGTCCTCAAATCCATAGGAGAAATCTCAGTTCTAGTCTGGCTCTGGGGCCGGGCTTCAATGACTCTGTTTAAGGTCTACTCTTTCTTGCTGGCCAGGTTTATGATGTGCCAATAGTTAAACTTTGCGTTGTAGGCAAGTCATTTCTTGCTACAGCTAGAGCTACAGCAATCCAAGGGATGCAAACCAGCAGCCAGGACTCGGGGGCTGGACCAGTTTCAGAAAGACCCTCACATTCAATGGCCTCTAGGTGCCTCAGAAGAATGGTCATCATAAACTCTTGGTGGCTTTGCCATAATCACTCTACCAACTCAATAAAGCATTGAAATGTTGCAAAACATGTGGACAAGGGGGCGCACACATGTTCTGAATATGTGCCCCTGGGAAATATTTTCTAAAGTATTGAGTTCAAATTCAATTCAGGCTAGGTAACTGGACCCAGTAATCCTGCTCTACCGATGGCCTCTCCGTGTCTCTAGGCTCACCCTTCTTTTGATCCATCCAGAGGAGAGGAACATTGAGGTACTCCTGGTACTTTACATACATTTCTTCTTTGTCCTCTCAAAGCCACAGATGGATGCCGCTAGCCTTGTTTTTATCCCTGAGAAAGCAGCACTTCAAAGGATTCTGCCCAACAGGATCACATAGCAGCCAGGTGGAGCTGGGGGCTAAGCTTGACCCCAGGTCTGTGTTGTGCTGAAGCCCTCTTCTGCCCGCCCAGCTTCCGCGCTACACCGAGTTTGCTTTCAAGTCTGATTGAAGAGAGTGTTGGATATATTTTAAGAAAAGCACAGAAAACCAAACAGTCTTAGAAGCCCTGATCGTTGTTACAAGAGCCAAGTGACTAAAGAAACCTAATTTCCTAATGGAACCCAAAGGTCCTAAACCTTCGAGAAAGACTAAAGCTCGAGCTGGCCTACTTCTTTCTTCCTGGCTCATGGTGGTTGAGATCCATTTGTTTTATTTTGTTTTCTGAGTGCTTTGCCTGAATATGTGTGTATGTGTATGCCTGGTGCCCGTGGAGGCAAGAAGAAGGCATCAGACTCTATGGAAATGAAGCTATGGATGGTTGTGAGCCACCATGTGGAGGCTGGGAACAGAGCTGCGGTCCTTTGTAGGAGCAACAAGTGCTCTTAATGGCTGAGCTACCTCTCTATCCCCATTCTTTCTGACTTTTTGCCATCACTTCTTTGCCAATGCCAGACACAATATATATGCTATGCACATAAGTCTTTGCAGAATCCTCATGGCTGCACCGGGAGTGGGGATTCTCTTGTCAACCTGAGTTGACAGAAAAGTTGACTCCATTCTAGTCCAAAGTCTAAGCCGGGAATGGGAGGTCTTGGCCCCAGTGCTATGGCTCCTCTCCCATATGAGCCATCCTTGTCTTGCCTTCCCAGCCCCTCCAGGCCCATGTCCACCCCAAGCGTATTCTCTGCATACTGTGTTAGTGCCGACTGGCCTCCGTGGTCAGAGGAGCACTTCCTGTGGAAGGCAATGTTCCCTACTCCACAAGCTTTGGAGTCAGTGTTCTGTCCCCTGCTGTCCACAAAGCCCGAGGTGATGTCATAGCGTCACAGAATGGGCTGGGTCCACTGAAAGGAGCATCATTGATTGGGTACAAGGAAAGGAGCCAGTACTTCATCTCCCTTTCCTCTCAGTCAGGTGGCTTTCCTGTGAGGATATGGTCAGTGAGGGGCTTCAGTTCCCCCACTGGCAGCTAGCCAGGTGGATGCTTGAGGTGTTTTGTGTTCCCATCTTTGCGCTGCCACCCAGAAGACAAGGTGGTTAGACTACATGGGTTCTGAATGTACGGCTTATGGTCCCGTTAGCTCCCCTTTGCTCTCAGAATCCAGGCAGAAGAGTGTCTGCAGAAGGCAAGCTAAGAGTGCTTACATTTGCCTTAGAAAGAAAACTGTAGCACCTAAATTATTTTTTAAATGTAATTTGTATTGCATTAATAGTGTGTGTGTGTGTGTGTGTGTGTGTATCATAACACACAATGCATGTGTGGAAGACAACTTGAGGGAGGTGGCTTTTATTTTCCACCATGTGGGTCCTGGGAAATCAAATTTGGCAGCAAGCTTCCTTTTCTGCTGTACCATCTTGCCGACCACTGAGAAACTTCCTAATGCAAAGATGGAAAGAACCAGCTTGCTTGCAGCTTTTACTTGAGAGCAAAGACTTCCTTAGTGTTTGACACAACTCTAAGGAAGAGTTACTTAGGGAGGAGATGCATCTATGCAATCTCTTTAAGTGGATGACAGGGGTGCAGTCCAATAATGGTTGGCAGCTGGCTTGGGCTTTCCTTTGTCACCCCTCTCAGAGCCTGAGGTCAACTAATTTTTTTTTTTACTTAAAACAAGTTATTGCTCCTAAGTTGTTGTTATTATATATTTTTTTAACAGACGCTTAAATAAAATCGTCTGGCAAGCACTGTCCCAAGAGGAAAAAGAGAGGTAAGTCATTCCATTCCACCTCAGTTTCGAAATGCCAGTGAAATTCATGTAATCGAAGCTAGCCGTTTTAAAGCATGGGGTCCAGTGGTGTTTAGAGTGTGTAACCCCCCAAACATTCACCACCCCAGAAAAAGACTTCTACATACCCATGAAGCAGGTGTTCCCTGTCTCTCTCTTCTCCAGCTTCCGCTAACTCCAGTCTGTTCTGTTTCTGTGAACCTCTCATATGATATATCGTGTGAAAGAAAGAACACACGTGGCATTGTTTCTGTCTTCTAGTACTTAATATTTAATAACTCTAATATTTCCAAAGCCCATGAAAGTTGTAGCATATATGCACATGTATACATATATGCATGCACTAAGGAAGTTATCTTTTACACACGCATACGTGTGCACGCGCACACACACACCACTGATTATCTACTCCCACTGATGAACCTTTCAGTTCCTGCTTTTTTTGGCTATTATGAAGAACGCCACTGTGCTCACGTGAGCGGACATTTCTCTATGAACACACTTTTATTCCTCTAGCATATATAGGTTTATCACACTGTAATTCTTGCTTCAGTTTTTGCGAAAGCTCCAGGCTTGCTGCCAGCAGCCACACTACTTCACAGTCCCACCGTCTCGGCACGAGCATTCCCGTTCTCACTTCCCCGTGTCCTCACCATTGGCTGCTGGATGGGCGTGATGGCGATTGCCCATAATCCTAGTGGTGGGGAGACTCATGGGTTTGAGACCAGCCCGGGCTACATAAGAAGATTTTTGACTCAAAGAACAAAACCAAACAACAATAACAACAAAACAAACCACTGGGAGTGATAATTACTTACCTCCAGCTGTACAAACTGATAAATGGGTCAGTAGGCAGTTGGCCACCCCCCCCCCATGTGAACATAATCTAAGATGGCCGTATCACCAGCTGATGTAATTGAGGGACCCCTGTCATATAGCAACATGGGTTCATACAATGCCCAGGCTTGTTTTTTCATCCATTCTAAGGACTATTTCTAATTATAACTAATCTTGAAAAGTGGGACCTTTGGGGGCTGGAGAGGTGGACTTCTGATGTCCATGTTAACAGATGAGTCTAAGGAGATTTATTGAGAAACTGAATACATTTTTCTTTTCTTCTGCTTATCTTTTCATTTCTGTTGCCTTCTTCCTTTGTTTCTCAGGTTGGACGCCATCAAGCCCCTACAATACTTGGAAAACAAGGCAGTTTTAAACAAAGCCCTGGAGCGCCTGAATTGGCCCATTTCCTTAAAAGAGCTGTCGCTGCTGGAAAACGAAATCTTGGCTGGGAAAATGTACATCCAGCAGGCGATGGAGCTCCAGGAGGCTGCCAGGAAGAACTGCACAAACAAGACCCTGGAGGAGGTGGGTCCCCGAGTTCTCTGTACCCCACCCTCCCTGCTCTCTCCATTACTTTCCCTGCCTGGGCCTCCTCTTTCTCCCACCCGCCACATACTGATTTTATAAGAGAGAAGAAGGAAATACTATTTGATTTTAACATCTTAGTTTTAGAATAAGGGATCTTTGAGTTGAGACACAACATTGAAAAGTAGCGTTTTGTCCTGATGAGATGCCCAGACTCTGATCCAAACCAGACAGAGTACTCGCCTGAGATTTTTTTTAACTACTTATTCTTGATGCTGTCTTGGATAGGTTTTCACATTTCCTTCAACATTCATATTTTTATATCTATAATAAGAGTATTAAAGCCCAGTGGACTGCTGTTAGATAAAAAGGGTATTTATGTTTTTAGTATTGAAAGCCCACAAAAATGGCATCCGTTTTTACATTAAGAAAACAAACCTAAAAAGAAACCGGCTCATCATCTCGCTGCCCAGCTAGCGCCATTTGGAGTGTTTCCTGTTGGCCCTTTTTTTCTCCTCAGATAAATCTTTTCTCTTTTTTATACTTAGGGAGTCTTTAGTATTTTATAGTCTGCCTTGAACTTAGCATTATCTCATACAGTCTCTGTGCTTTCGCTGACTCTTCAGACCGACACCTTGGTGGATATATACAGGATGTATTTAACTCCGAACTGTCTCCTTCTGGTTTGTTGGGTTTTTGCCTTTTTTGGTTGTTTTGTTTTTGCCTCTTTCTCACGCTCTTGTGAATCCCATGGTGCGTACAGTTATTTTGTGAGCATCCTGCCTTAGGAGTGGCATTTGTGGACCACAGAACATGCTCACTGGTGCTGGAATACAGTGCTCCTTTCTGACTGCATGCAGGTACTTGTAGATTTGGGCTAGTCCATCCAGAATCCTAGACAGCTTCCATATAGCCATCAAACAAAGGTCTGAAAACCATTCCGGGACAACTGCCATGCAGGATTTCTTTGTTAATTTCAGGATCTGTCAAATGAGGCAGGGTTTGCCTGACTTTAATTCCCATAGCCACTATTTTAGAGTCTCACTTTTGCTTTGAATCACTCTTATTCATGTGCATCTGCATGTGGGTTTCTACATGTGCGTGTGGTACCCAACACGGATGCTGGGTACTGAACATAGGTCTTCTGCCAAAGTAATATATACGCTCAGCTGCTGCACTATCTCTCCGGTCCCTTTGCTTTTATTGTTTTCCTTTGTTCTTTTTTTTTTACTCCACAAATTGCACTTTCCCCTTAATGTGAGAAGCTATACCTTTTGTGCAGGAAAAAAAATGGTATCATGAAGCGTTAGGCATCTATTCCTGTTGTTCAAAGAGACTTCCTTGGAAGCATCCACTGCATCCTGGTAAGGCTCCTTCTGGCTACCAGCATTTCTCTGTTGACTGGCGGGTGTCAAAGGATGCCTAAGAATCCAGAGGACCAAACATGAACTCCCTACTTTCCCCTGAGAATGTTCTTCGTCTACCTCTTCCTGCCTTCTCATCCTTTTGTTTACTATCTAAAATATTTATGAGCATCCCCAAAGTGCTAGGTGTGATGGCAGATGCCAGCCGTGCCTAGAACACACTAAGTCCTGCTCTCATTTGGATGGGGGAGAGAGAGAATTATTGGATCCCAGTAATGGATTTTCTCATTCCAACCTCTTCATACATATGCATAGTCTTCTTTTAGATTCTTTTAGCAAAGGGCAATGACTTGGAACAATGATTATAAGTTAGAGAAGAGCAAACTTTCAACTCCTAAGACCCCTGAATTTAATGTGTCGCAATAATGGTCAAAGTTCCCTCCCATGGATCTATGAGAAATGTTTATGTGTATCCGATGTTTGAGGTCACTCTGCTTGGTCCAGCTAGAGTGCGTGGTCGAGTGATTTTGGGGCAGCATCATGACTTTCTGATGGTAAGGGAAGGAGATGAGCTACAAACACTATGACCAGGGAGTCTGGTCTTGCTCTTCACCTTCGGACTTCCCCTGACCATCTGGATGGCAGCAGATGATGGATGGATGGATGGATGGATGGATGGATGGATGGATGGATGGATGACTGTAAGCTGAGAACCACCATTCTTACTGATCTGCAAGCATCCTGCATACTCTGTGCTTGAGTGCCTAACAATTTCCCCTGCGATCCATAATCCACCAGTTTTATGACATCCCCAGCTTGTCTCGCTGACCATATAATGAGAAACCTTAAGTCTGAAAAGCTTAAAACTCCTCTCCCCAGCACCGTCTTATTGCCATAATTACAGATTTCACTCTCCCTTGCTAAGCCTGCAGCCCCAAAGCTGGGCTGTGAAGGGCATCAGGGAACGATCACTGACTTTCTGGGGGCTCCGTGGGAGCCTGGTCTAGGAAAGCTCAGATGCACAGTTCTGAGCATTTTCCTAAGAAATGCAGATTGTTCCCATAGCAAATCCTACAGAATCCACAGCTAGAAAGATCCAAAGCTCTCTTTATCCCCGTGGCCTTGACCACCTGGGGTGATTCGGCAGCGTGAAATCTTTTTAAAGCTCTGAGAACCTGTCATCAACACTCTGGACAAAGCCTCGGGGATGTAGCCACACAGCTGGCAACATGTGTTTGCTTCTCAAAGCATGGCGAATGAGGAATCTGGAGCCCATGGATTTTATGAATGATGAATTTTGTGTGCTACTTTAGGAAAAACTTTCCAGGGTAGAGTATTAGGAAAACGCACAAAGGAAAGAGGTGTGAGTGAGTTGGGTAAAGTACAACTGGGGGAGAGACCATTTGAACCTAGGACCTTACGCCAGGTGGTGACTTGGACACTGTGTGTCGGAGGAATGGAGACCTAGAAGAAAGCATCTTTGAATTGTATAAAGTGAAGCCAGACTATGCATAGTGTCTTTGTTCCCATATAGTAACTGTACCAATTGTTTTTTGTGCATGACAACCCATTTTGTCTACAGTTTTCAGATTCCCTCTTAAAGAGGGTAAGAGGCATCACACCTTAACTCTGCTTGTGAGCCTTTGTTGTGCCATCGTGAAAACATCTGTCTGCTATGCTAGCATCTGGATCTGATGGGACGCTGGTTCCCTAGTGCTGTGAACATCCTCTGATAGTATAAGACCTCTCATGGAAAGATGGGAGGATACATGTCTGGGCTATGAAATAATGACATTGTCATCTGAGAAAAAATTAGATGTGAAAACCAGCCACATTATCCCCAGACCGCAATGCAGTGCAGATCCAAGCTAGGATCTGAAACATGCATAGGTGTGATGACCTAAATGCGCAAGAATCTCAGACCGACAGAGGGAGGGGTGGAAGGGTGCGTGAGAGAGGGTAACAAAGAGGACATGCGGCCAGCACTGGAGTGACCACAGCAGCTAGAGTTCCTAGCAGAATATGCTGCCCAGGAACTCCTGTCACTGGAAGAAATCAAAGGAGGAGGAACACACACACATAAACGTGTGTGCACACACACATGTGCATACACACACCACAAAGGCCATTGACCAGAAGATGCCTGGTATCTTGTTCCGGAGTAAATGTCAACTTCGAGGATCCCTAAGGTGGCAAACGCCACATCCACGTTGTCACTAAAGGCTTCACTGAAGATTCTTACTGGATGGACCCCAGCACTCTCCCGCCGCCAAGGTGCTCTTTGTGCTCTGCCACAGATGCCACCCAAGCACCATAAACCGGTCTGGGAATGGTTTTTACCCACTTATCCGGAGTACGAGCACTGAGTGTGGAAAGCATATCAGTGGAACCCAGGCAGGGAACGAAACAATCCATTTAGTCAGTGATGCAGAGGAGCATCAGTGCAAGGGCTGTATTCAGGTGAGGGACGTCAGGGTCAGCCACAGGAAAGAATGGCAAACCTAGAGCCCAGCAACAGCAAGGGATGGTGGAAACCATAGAAACCAACAATAGGGAGACTGCTGCCCTGATTTTTCTCTCCTTTTCCTTTCTGTTTGCAGTCAGTACCTCCCGTAGTCTGCTGCTCCAGAACCAGTAAGAGAAACGGTCTGGTCCCTGGTGAGCCGTGTCTGGGTACACAGAGCAGGGCCCTCAGAGAGGAGCAGAGAGTGTGTGTAGGGGGTGAGTGGGTGGCGGGAGACTAGCCCAGAGACGGAGATGTCTTGGGAGGCTTTTCTAAAGACCTAGAGTTTATTTGTGTACCATGGAGTTACATGAGAAACATACATCAAACAGGAAACTGGTGTTGGGCCATGCCAGGCAGTGGCACAAAAGGAGCATCAATAACATCCACGTGGCAGGTCCCCAAGCGCCAGTGACTTTCAGCGCTCAATAAAGACATTTGGGGTTTTCCTTTCTGTACTTTTTCCCTTTAATAAGCAAACAGGTGTGGTTATTTTTCATGATAGCCCTTGAAGTTGCTAAGAGCAGTGGGCTGGAAGTCTTGCCTTCAGAGATTGTCTCCTCCAGAGCCCAGAGCTGTCCCCGGTGCCAGGGAGGGGATGGCCAGTTTTCTTCTTTAGGGATTCATCCCTATAACATTTTCCTAAGCATCATAGTAGCTGTTCACAAAGTGTCACTAACTGGAATGTGCAAAAGACCAGCCAACTCCCTGTGTATGATCTGCTCAGAAAACAACACCCCAAAGGGAAGTAGAAGCTGCCGGGAGGTTTAGGGGACCTTCGTTTCTCATGCTATTTCCTCAAGGTATCCCCTTCCCCAAGGAGGAGAGAAGACAACTCTTTTAGAGACACCCCCCCCACCTCCCTCTGGTTTTGAAAAGCCAAGCTAAGTACTCACAGCTACTGAAAGGGGTAGGGACAAAAGTCCCTCTTGAGCAGGATGGCAAACTTGCTGTTTGGAGACAACCTTTGCAAAAAGACTTGACCTCCTCTCCAGGACTAAGGAAACCCTGCTTAGAGCTCATTCTTTGACGCGCTATCTACCCTCTGTTAAAACCATGAGTTTACAGAGAGGAATCACGCTGAGACGAACACACCACGGATACCATCGGTAGACTCCCAGATCTGGTCAGGAGTTACCGCCTCTTCTCCTACATTTTCTCTACATTTTTCCCTCATTCTCTCTTCAGAGCCCATTTTTAAAGGAGTAAAGACCTTGGATGTCTTTAGGGTTGGAAAGGAGGGAGGCGGAGAACACATCACACTGGCTCTGTCCCGTTCACCAAGCCTCTGAATGGAGTAATATTATTCATAAAGACAGTTTGCAAAATTTCTGGCCTCATAATTGGGACCCCTAGAGAGAAAGGTCAGAGCACTCTGTCCTGCCATGAATTATCTTAATCATAGCAGTCACAGACCTCCTTGACCGAAGGACAAGGCAGGGGTTACTAAGCAAACTAGGGGTGCTGCTGGAGCGATTTCGGGGTTCTGTATGGTAGAGTTCGGGGATTCCAGAGAACAGAAACATTTAGGGATAGTTGTTTTGCATAACTTTGAAGTGGAGATTAGTTGTAGTTCAACTGTGGGCATGTGGCTACAGCTGCTGCAGATGCATGCTGTTACTGAACGGGAAAGTGAAAAGCACCGAATATCTAGGAACCGTGCTCTTCCTACCAATCTAATCCCAAGAACACGAACTGGAAAGAAGCCATGGCATGGCAGGAGGGTGGCATCTCTTGGGATCTTGGCATATATCACCTGGTGACTGAATCTGGAAAAATAAATCAAGGAGTTCACTGGATTTTGAAGGCAAGGCTGAAGCTTTTCCCCATGGCCACTGCTCTTCTGACTTCCTCTGCGGACCCTGTAGCCACTCTTCTCTGGGGCCTAAGCTTAAGCTTGGAGCTACGCCGGCCAGTATTTTCTGCTCTCTCTGTTTCTTCCAATCATTGCATCCTGTGGATGTCTTTGTAGAAGTCAGTGTTTGATTTGTATTTTGAGCGTGTACCTAGGTGAGCTGAGGCAAGAAAGAGATAGGCTAAGGTGTTTTTTGTCGTGGACCATGCAGCATCTCTAAAGCCGTCAGCACAGCTCAAAAACATTGGCTATCAAGTTTTGGGGAAAAGTTGTCAAAATTCCGGCTGCAGGGACAGCTTGTCTAACAGCCCCGATGATCTGTCTTTCTACCCTGGGATGCCCATGTTTTGCTTGTGAGGCACAAATTGTCGTTTTGATGCAGGCCCTTGAGATGTGCTTTTCCTTGATGACTCAGCTTTGTCTGTGAGTCTCGTCCGTCATGCTGAGGTACAAAAATACCACCGAAGAAGCCATGTGAGTGCCCTTTCCATAAAATTACATGCTGTGGAATCGACTAGAAAGGAACGCTTGCCAATGGCAGGAGCAGTTGGAAACCTGAAGAGTAAATGGGAATCACTGGTACTTCAGTGTTAGTCATGTCTCTGGATGGTTTGAAGGGAACAGTACTCTCAGCCATTTAGAAAGGCCTTTGTGGCATTTAAAATGACAGCCAGCACTCTCTCCACTGGGGCCCGCCCGTTGTTGCCACCCATGTGGAGGAAGATCTCCATAGAGTTAAAGGCTGATGCACGTCAGATGAACTGACAAGGGAAGAATTACAATGGGGCAAAGAGAGAGAGAGAGAGAGAGAGAGAGAGAGAGAGAGAGAGAGAGAAAAGAACTTGGTATTTTAGGCAACTGATTTCATAGATCTGTACTCTGAATGCATTTTAAAAACATAAAAGAAAAATTAATCCATGCCCTTCTGCTTGGAACATTAAGTGCTTGGGATCCAAAGGTAAAAAGAATCGAGTTAAATGAATGTTGATAGTCTGTGAGCCTGAAGAGAGGACTTCAGACATGGGTTCTAATGAGCAACTTGCCACAACAGCCTCTCTGGAACTGCTGTGCACACGTGGCTTTGGAATAGCAGGCTGTGGTCTGTCCGGAGGCAGGCAGACTCCCCGGCAGCCAACTTGGTCTTGGATGTGAACATGGGTGTCAAGAAGCACAGAGATTGTAAACTTTATATCAAAGTGGAGTTTGTTTTTTGTTTTTTTAAGCCATCACTGATTTGACTCGATATGTTCCAGTCTCTCAGTTTTCCCAGTGACTGGAATATTCTACAAGGACGCTTACAGTCAATTTTGCCTGCAAGATATTTTGGCTGAGAAATCTGTAGAACTCATATTCTCAGTTCTGGCACTGAAAATATGAGCAACACATTGGTGTCCTGGTACACATGAGGCTTAGCTGTCTCCTAGAGTGCAGAAGCAGATCTTTCCAGACAGAAACAGAAAGCTAAAGGATGGCTGAGAGCATGTGGTTTTCTAGGAAGGTCAAGAGATGCTGCCCAATCATTCAACCAGGCAGGCAGCACGCAGAGATGTGGTGTCTGTGTCCTGGTCCAGACTCATCCTCCAGAGGCCATTTGTAGGCTACACTTTTGTCTGTATTTAAATGATTTTTGTATGCTTTAGGTTTACATATGTGTGTATGTATGCATATCTGTATGTATTTCCAGGATTCCTATGTCCTTACCCTCCACCCCCAAGATTTCCTGCTGGTCTGACTGCACACAGCTATTCCCTGGAGATTTCTCTTCCTGCTCTTGGACTGAATCCTGCCTCCTAGAGTTTCTTGTTGCTCTTACTTGCTTTGCTCCTTCTTTTTGCTGGAGTACATTTCCGAGTAGCTTCCTAAGCCAGGATGAACCGAAGGGAGATGCTTCTACTTAGGGAGATGATTGTATGTTTAAGCTGCCCTTTGATTTGATCCATGGCTTACTGGTATTTAGAATCCTAGACTGTAGTAATATGGGCGACGAGGCTGCGTCCCCAACACCCCAGCCGCCTGCTAGCTTATGCCCGAAATAACAACACACAAACTGTATTCATTTAAACACTGCTTGGCCCATTAGCTTTAGCCCTTACTAGCTAATTCTAATATCCCAATCAACCCATCTCTAATAAACTGTAGCACCGGTCTTACCGGGAAAGATTCTAGCCTATGTCCTTCCTGGGTTGGAGCTTCATCGCGTGTGTCTGCCCGGGAGAGCAGAGCATGGCGTCTCTCTGAGGCGTCTGCTCCCGAGAGAAGAGCTGTCGAGTCTGAGCTCACTTCCTCTTCCTCCCAGCACTCCATTCTGTTTACTCCACCTACCTATGTTCTAACCAATAAAATGGGCCAAGGCAGTTCCTTTATTAGCCAATGACCTTCCTCCATCACTAGACTGGGATTTTCTTCCAGAACTTGGAAAAGGGTGGCCCATTGCCTTCTAGTAGGATGGTTTGCCCAGCAGGGGAAGTAAGGGCTTGGATAATCCAGTCCATAGCCCATGCATTTCTTTTCTGTGAGGTAGCGTTTCTAAGGGTTTGTCGTTGCCATGGAGGGGTGGGGTAGGCTTCTGTGTTTCTGTAAACCCCTGTGTTTTCACACTTGCCTCTCAGAGATGTTGGCTGTGGTTGACTTCTCTGTTGAAAGCATAATCTCCTCATAGTTCTGCGAAGGCAGCAGCTTGGGCCATGGTTCTCAAGTGGTGTGCATCCAGCCGTGACGCCATCTAGAATCTTAGGAATTCTAGTTGTATGTACAGTTTTTGAAAAGTTTCCCTTTTCTTCAATTAGTTGTTCAATTCTTTCACTCTAAACTAAATTATATATATCTTATTATATGTTATATATAATTACTATACATATAATTATATATCTGTAACAATAGATAGCATTTACATAATATATAATTATATATGACATGTATATATCACACATAACAGTTGCATTTATATAATATATAATTATATATGATATGCAATTATATATAACATATAATAAAATATATATAATTTAGTTTAGATTGAAGAAATTGGATAACTAATTGATGAAAAGAGAAACTATATATATTACACTATATATATTACATAAATTATATATTATATAAAATACATGCACATCATTATATATGATTATATAATATATAATTATATAAAATATATAAATAAATAGATTTTAGTTTAGAGTGAAATTATATATATAGATAGATAGATAGATAGATAGATAGATAGATAGATAGATAGATAGATAGAGAGAAACAGAAAGAGAGAGCCCCAAAGTTACCTGTGTGGGAAGGGTAGCCAGTTAATGCAGGACAGAGGTGTCCAGATGAGCATGTGGTACACACGATGAGCAGTGGTGGCTGCCGGGCTCCCTCTAGTCAATACTGTCTGCACTGCCTTTGCTCATCACTTTGTACTGTTGGTCTTTTTCAGCAGCAGAAATCACAAGGGTGTCCAACAAAGAAAACCAAATCAAGGAAAGTAGATCCCCTCAAAGGCCGGAAGGTCATTGCCAGATGTGAGGAGAATGGCTTCTATTTTCCAGGTACATTTTTCAGACTCGTTTGCTAAGCAACCTGATACTGGGGAGAGGAGGGCTCAACCCGAACTTTCCCTAGAACACTGACGTTTCGTGAGCTTGACTAAAGATGTTCTGCTTCTCAAGCAAAAAATAGTTCTTTCTCATAGGTGGGGCAAAAGAGTAGTAGAAAATAACATTTCTTTTAATCTCGCCTTTGTATTGAGAACACATTTCTATTACAACCTACTGTGTTGCGTATGTGTATAATATTCTGAACATGCCAATCCACATTTATTTATTTTATTTGTGGGGAAGGGGTGGACATATGTGCCATGGCATGTGGTGTCGGGAGGGAGTCAGAGAACAACTTGCAATAATCGATTTCTTGCTTCTACCATATGGGTTCCAGGGATCAAACTCAGGTCATTGGGCTTGGTCACAAGCACCTCAACCTCCCGAGCTACCTCACCAGCCCTGGAAATACTATGGTGAACAGATACGTGGATATTCTTGTCCTCAGGGATGTTGTTTCTTACCAAGGGACACAGGGGCGCCACCAGATAAACAATAAAAATACTTAACATGTTAGATATAGTACCATAAGGGGAAAACCAAGCCACAAAGAGAGCTGTGTCATGGAGAAGGTTGCAATTCTAAATACAGTGCTTACGGAAAGGCTCCTGGGGAAAATGACATGATAAGGGCATAGAGAAGGTGGTGCCACCGTTAGATTATCTGGAAGAAAGATTCAAGGCTCTAGTGCAAGAGACACATTTCAGGGGAAGCAGACTAGCACAGTTGACTGGAGAGATGTTCCCAAGACATCCTGCGAGATGTGATTCCTGAAGGAACCAGCTGGATACACTCAGCGGGGAATGGAGGCGTGAAAAGGCCTTTGTCGACAGCGGAAATAATACCTGGCAAGAGCTAGGGAGTAAAGATACTGTGTCTGGAGATAGAAAAGCGACTCTGGCGGGCACCGGGAACACCGGAGAGCAGTGAGAAATAATAAAGCTGTCTTAGTTAGGGTTTCTGTTGCTGTGATGAAACACCATGGCCAAAAGCAAGTTGGAGAGGAAAGGGTTTATTTGGCTCACACTTGTATATCACTGTTCATGGATTAAGGAAGTCAGGACTGAAACTCAAACGGGATAGGAACCTGGAGGCAGGAGCTGATGCAGATGCCACAGAGGAATGCTGCTTACTGGCTTGCTCTTCTTGGCCTGTTCACCCTGCTTTCTTATAGTACCCACACCCACAATAAACTGGGCCCTCCCACATCAGTCACTAATGAAGAAAATGCCTACAGCCTGATCCTATGGAGGCATTTTCTCAGTAGAGGTTCCCTTGTCTCAGATAGTTCCTCTAGCTTGTGTCAAGTTGACGTAAAACTAGCCAGCACAAAAGCTTTCCAAGTCGGTAAGCCCGGGGTCGCTCACAGTAGGCACTTCTGAGCAGTTTGCACTTTGCTCTCAGGGCATTAGTCACATGTAAAGCCGGGAGAGGGGCTGGAGAGACGACCCCGCAGCCTGGATGGAAAGTCAGGGGTATGTGCTTAGGATATGCGCTGAGGGTGCCTGTGAGATGCCCAGCAAAACACGTCAGAGAAGCCTCTGGAGTCTGGAGTCTGGAAAGGGACTCTGGAGACAGAGCTTCTGGAAACATCAACGCAAGGATAGCCACTGAAACATGGGAAGGGTGAGCAGGCGAAAGATGACCCTGGAGAAGCCTGGAAGGAACAGCCAATTAAAATGCAGAAGCCTCACCATTCATCAAATGTAATTAAATAATCTCTGTACCATGTAGAAGTGAATTCAGCAAAGCATTTGGCTTCCAGTCAGTATGTGACTAGAACTATGGACTAAGTAAGATGTCTTCTTTGAAATCTGGAAAATGAACTTGGAGTTGATTGGACGGAAGGAAATAGAGCCAAGCTCTGAAATAGCTCACAGGCAAAGCATGAAAGTGCAGTGCCGGATCAGTGGGCCGGGTGGGGTGGGAAGCTCCCCTTGCTTGGGGCTGAGAGGGGGTCACAGGAGGCCCTTTCTGGGGAGGCATCGTGACTTTCTGAAGTTAAGCCATGGAGAGGATCCTAAGTGAATCTGCCGTTCAAGTGGAGTGTACAAAGGACTGCATCCCAGATGGGTGGCTTATAGAGTAGGGTTTGATGGCTGGCCAGGACTCTAGGAAGATGAAGAATGGCTCAGACTTCCCAGCATCGCTGCTGTGTGTGTCCAGGCTGGGGGAACAGAGAAACAGCGTTAACGTCATAGCCACCTAAAGTCCCTGAGACCGTATGGCATTTTGTTCTTAAGCATGTCATCGGAGCCAGTAAGCATCCTCATAACTGCATGTGAGCTGCCTGACAGAAACATTTAAATTTGTTGCAGCTGTGATTGAATTCAAATATGTTGATGTGGAGGAAGTAAACATTTGAATTTAGTTACAGAACCAGTCATTTTGATCCATGGCTTGTCAGTAAACATTAACGCCACCAAATTCAATGTCAGTCTGTGGGGCTGGTCAGTGGGTAAAGCACATGCCATGCAAGCGTGGGGACTTGACTTGAGGTCCCCAGAACTGCCACTAAGTCAGTCGCAACAGTGCCCATCTGGAATGCCGGCACTCCCACAGGGAGATAGGAGACAGAGGAGAAGCTCATGGCGCAGCTCCCCTGGCATGGACAGTGGTGAGCAAGAGGCTCTCCAATAAGGGATAATGAGTGCACATTGTTAGCGCTTGGAGTTCAGGTCACAGCCTGGTGGATGAACTCACAAGTGTAAGTAGTGTGCTAAACGAGTGGCAAGGGTTTGCTAACAGCCCGCCCTGTCCAGGGAGAGGAGTTTGCAAGGGATAAGGAGAAGAGCTCCTGAGGGTGCCCTCAGACCTCTCCACATGCACCAAGGCATGTGTGCACCGGCACTCACCCACACAAACAAGCGCAGTGCGCAGGAGAGCTATAGATCACGGACTCTGTGCCTTTCCACCCTTCAGAGTCAACGGATCTTTTTAAAATTGAAGAGCCTGAGCCGGGAAGTGGTGGCGCACGCCTTTAATCCCAGCACTTGGGAGGCAGAGGCAGGCGGATCTCTGTGAGTTCGAGACCAGCCTGGTCTACAAGAGCTAGTTCCAGGATAGGCTCCAAAACCACAGAGAAACCCTGTCTCGAAAAACCAAAAAAAAAAAAAAAAAAATTGAAGAGCCTGTGACTTCCCCTCTAGAGTCCGTTTTTCTATAAATAAATAAACCCTCGAAAAGTTACAAGAAAAATGGAGAATTCTTAAGTTCCCTTTACCCAGATTCACTAATTTTTATCATTTTGTTACATTTATACATTTTGTAACATTTTATACTGTGAGACTTTTACTCTTTCACATTTTCACTTTCCTATGCACACACACACATACATACAGAGAGACACACTCAGACACACATATATACAGACACACACACAGACACACACACAGACACACACATACACACACACATACATACAGAGAGACACACTCAGACACACATATATACAGACACACACACAGACACACACACAGACACACACATACACACACACATACATACAGAGAGACACACTCAGACACACATATATACAGACACACACACAGAGACACACAGACACACAGAGACACACATACATACAGAGTGACACACTCAGACACACATATATACAGACACACACACATACAGACACACATACATACAGAGTGACACACTCACACACACACAGAGACACACACATACAGACACACATACAGAGACACACATACATACAGAGAGACACACTCAGACACGCAGAGACACACACACATACACACACACACATACAGACACACATACATACAGAGTGACACACTCACACACACACACAGACACACACACAGAGACACACACCTACAGACACACATACAGAGACACACATACATACAGAGAAACACACTCAGACACGCAAAGACACACACACATACAGACACATACACAGAGACCTACATACATACACAGACAGACACACACAGACACACGCACATAGAGACACACATACATACACATACACACATGCAGACACACACACATACAGACACACACACAGACCCATATACATACACAGACACACACACATCTTTTCTGAACTGTTAGAGGTTAGGCAGCGCTCATCACAACTCTATTGGAAACGGCAGGCACTAGCCTAGAAGAACCACCATAAACGTGGCCTTCAGGAATGCTGACATCACCGTACACCTTCGTATGCTTCCGCCTTTGTCACTTGCCTGCCAATGCCTTCCACTTTTTCTTTAGTGCAGATTTGAATCCAGAGCCACATGTTACATTTGGCAAACATGAACCCTTAGTGATTTCTTTTTTTAAAATAGGGTCTCACTATGTAGTTCTGGCTGGCTTAGAACTTGCTTTGTAGACCAGACTAACCTCAAACTCACAGAGATCTGCCTGCCTCTGTCTCCCGAGTGCTGGGCTTAAAGGTGTGCACAGCCACCACACAACACTCCTAAATCTAGAATTTTGCTTTAACCTTTTCTGTAAACATTCATGACGCTAATGTTAAAAGCAAGGGCAGTTGCGGGTGGCCTGACGCAGTTTGGTTTAGCTCAGAGTCAACATGTACATTCTTTCCTACAAGACAACCTGGGTGGTGTCACTCAGATGCCATTCTGTCCAGAGGCACATGATGTCCATCTGTCCTCGAAGTAGTAGTAATTTGGACCATATGGTTGGTATGAGTTTGCAATGTGTCTTTAAAAAAAAAGCATCCGGGCAGTGGTGGCACACGCCTTTAATCCCAGCACTCGGGAGGCAGAGGCAGGCGGATCTCTGGGAGTTTGAGGCCAGCCTGGTCTACAAGAGCTAGTTCCAGGACGGGCACCAAAGCTACAGAGAAACCCTGTCTCGAAAATCAAAAAAAAAAAAAAAAGGCAAATTGGTTTTAATAGACAACTTATTGGTGAATCTTTCTGGTGCTGTTGTTCTAAACTTCCTAATCTTTCCTCAAGGAAAGGTCTGATTTAAATTCTGTCAGCAGCAGGCAGCATTGCAGTAATGAGCTGGGTGCCCATTGCCTGAAGTCAGAGCTACGCTGGTGCACACTCAGCCTGGCTGGCTGTTACTGCAAGCCTCAAGATCATGCAGGGATCATAAGGGTGCGCTGATTTGAACAGGCACATGGGGTGACTCAGCACAGACCACAGGGTGGAGCAGACCTGCTGCCGTCATCAGGTGTTGTTTCTCTTGATTCCTCCAGGGGTTGTGAAGAAAAGTTTGAGCTCCACCCATGCACTGGTAGACTTCAGGTTCGGAGAAACCAAGGTGGTGTCCATCTCCTTCATCATACCAGTTGGGGGCGCCACGCCTTGCCCACAACTTCAGGTACCTACTCTCTGGTCCCTTCTGGGAGGGACCCTTTTATACAAGTGGTTCTGAAGCTGTGGGTCACAGCCCCTTTGGGGGTGAACAAACCTTTCACAGGGGTTGCCAAAGACCATCGGAAAACCCAGATATTTATATTATTTTATTTATATTTATATATATTTATATTATTAATAACAGTCACAAAATTACAGTTATGAAGTAACAATGAAAATAATTTTATGGTTGGGGGTCACCACAGCATGAGGAACTGTATATTAAGTGCTCACAGAATTAGGAAGGTTGAGAACCACTGCTTTATACTGTCCACAGGGTTTTGAATTACAGAGGATGGCAGAGGTCCCTATGTGGTGTTCTTGGGCTTCTGTAAGGAGCCTGTGTTTGGGCAGGAAGAGCAGCAGCCAGTTTCTTTTCCCCATCACTTGGCAATTTCTCAGTGACTGATTGCCAGGTCCCTGTTAATGGAGCTGGTCACTGTGTATAGTGGCTTATATAATATCTTGTGATACTTGTCACGAGGGGGGAAGGAAATTGTGTGGCTCCTAGTGCTCCTGAAGCTTTCTCTGCAAAAGACTGCATTATCTTATATGTATCAAAGACAGAACTAGGGATTTCTGTGACCTGCAGTCAGCCGCCGCCAACCTGTGATGTCATAATGCAGTTCCCCCAAGTGTGCTTTCCACAAATGAGACAGACAAATATGTTCTCATCTGATTATAAATGAACAAGCACTACACCGTGTCTGGGTCATCCACCAGCCACTGTCTTGACACCAAGATGGGGCAGAGGGCCAGGCACAAAAGGAAAGCCTTTCAAAGCCTCAGGGCTGCTGTTCCTTACATGGCGCAAGCCAAGGAGGGATCAGAGAGGTTAGCCTTGGTCTGTTCCAACTTCCTGGGCCAGACTCATTGTACACCTCCTATTCCCTTCTCCTGATGACTGACAGGTACCCGGCAGCCTCACTGAGCCCTTTGGCAGAGCCATCTATACATCTGGGTGACCTTTCCTGTGGACTCCACGTCTGTGCTGAGACTGACCATCACCAAACCCATGCTTTCCTTTTGTCTGGGGGACAGACACCCTTCTAACACTGAGGACACGACCCCCATGTCTTTATAGCAACCCCACTAGATGCTCCTTCAGCCCCAGTCATTGTTTCTACCAATTTCTTTGAGTTTCAGAACCCTAGCTAGCTTGCTGACTGTCCCAAGATCCTTGTCAATTGCCAAACTCCTACCAAAGCTGGGTTTTTCAAAACTGCAAGTGTAGCCCAATAAACTCCGAGAATTCTGGAACCCTTTCTTATCTGATTTTTTTTAAAGCTCTATATCAGAATTTTATTGCCAGTACCTGCCAGTAATCAGGAGTTATTGTGAAACAAGTGTATGTTAAATTATGTACGAGCTCTGTAAACAAATTATTTGCTGTGAAACGTGTTTTCTGCTACAGGTTGGGGATTATGTGTTTGCCAAAATCAAGACAAACAAAGGATTTGAGTTCTATGTCCCCGCCATCGTCATAGCACTTCCAAATCGGGATGTGGCTTCAGAGAAATTCTACACAGTTTTAAAGTGTAACAACCGCAGAGTAAGTGTCTGCCCAGACAACTGCCTTCTCGCTAGGCCGATGGGTGGGAGCTGAGGGAACACAGCTGTCTACTCCCCTACTCATGCATCCTTTGTGGTCTGGACCCTGCTCCTGCTGAGAGCACTGTGGTCTCCTTGCTTCTATATGGGAGAGTCATTTGGTTTTCCTTGTCAGCTGCAATTGACAGCTAGCCAGATTTACTCTGGGTGTTCTCTCTCTCTCTCTCTCTCTCTCTCTGTGTGTGTGTGTGTGTGTGTGTGTGTGTGTGTGTGTGTGTGTGTGTGTCTGTCTGTCTGTCTGTCTCTCTGTCTGTCTGTCTGTCTCTCCCTCTCTCTTATGGTATATATGTGTCTGTATGCATGGTCAGATGTTTGAAAGCCAAGGGTTACCACCAAGTATATTCCTCCATCACCCTCCCACTTTATTTACTGAGGCTGGGTCTGTTGCTAAATCTGGTACTCACCCATTCAGCTAGTCTAGCTAGCCAGGGATCCTGTCTCTGCCCTTGAAGTGCTGGGATCAGAGATGGGCTGCCATGCCTTTGCAGCTTTTACATGGGTCCTAGGGATCCACACTCTGCTCATGTTTGCATGACAATCTGTTTACCCACTCAATCACCTCCCCAGGCTCAATACCACTCTGTGTGTTTGTGTGTGTGTGTGTGTGTGTGTGTGTGTGTGTGAGAGAGAGAGAGAGAGAGAGAGAGAGAGAGAGAGAGAGAGAGAGAGACCTCCTGTTTCTGCCTGTGCTCCTCTGCAAGCGCTGTAGATACAGGCATCTCCTGGCCTTTCTCAGCCTTGTCTTCCTCTGCCACCTCATGATCTGACTGTGGATGAGCATCCCCAGCTCATAGTGCTGCTTGAGAATATCCACAGGGGAAAAAGCAAGTCGCGGGCACAGTGAAGTGATGTCCTGAGGCATGGCTCAGGGACGGGGAGACATGCACAGCTGATGGTCTGGGATCCCTAAAGAAAGGCCTCAGCTTCCAGAGAGTGACTTTGTTGTTGACCCTCAGGGCAGGAAGTCCCTGGGGGGCCAGAATGCTGTAGTCAGGGGAAAGGATTGAAGCTTCTCATAAAGATTCTGGGAAACCTCACAAGGGAAAACAGGGTTTTCAGCAACAGGGTCATGGTCACAGCTATCTAAAACAAGATACCCGAGGTTGCAAACAAAGATAGAAAGGTGCGTGCGTGCGTGTGTGCATGCATGTACATGTGTGACTGACCTGGGTAGACTTGGCAGTTGATGTAGAATTTAGATGAATGACCGAGGACTTAACAATGACTTATTTAGCAAAGAATTATAAAGCAATGTGAATTTAGCCTGCTCTCTTGAGTGGCACCCTGAATGGGATAATGACTACTAGCTCTGATAATGGCTTGAGCTGGAATAAACTTGTTCATGACTTGGGGGCTTCTTGGGTTCAATGACTTTTTTTCGGTGTGATTACAGGAATTTTGCCCTCGGAGTGCACTTATAAAGATCAGCCAAAACAAGTATGCTCTCTCTTGCTCTCATATAAATGCGTCCCAGGTTGAGAAGGACCAAGCAATGTGAGTACACCCAGCTCCTACTGAAAAGCTTTTTGCACCTGATAAATAATACACAATAATAATGCACAACAATCCAAATCAGACCAAATCAAACCAAATTAGGGAAATCCCAGGTTTAATGGATACCAGCGCTGGGGGTGGCCTTTTAGCATCTCAAAGAGGAGATGGGGAAGGAAGACCAGAAAACCACGTGTTTGTTTTGGGTGGGGGCGGGCTGGCAGTTTAAATACCCTGTGGGAGTGGTCTTAAGCATCTCTAGGGATGGGTCATTATTTGGTGGGCTTTCTTGGAGATGGAGTCTGGACTGAGGCAACTCCCAGGGGAGCGGGCTTGGGATGGAACTTCCTCCCAAACATTCCAGACTCTTTGGGTATATAAATGCCAGGAGCTGGGGTGACGCTTCCACCCAAACACCTACCTCTTAAATATCAACTTAGATCTTTGCACCTTTATTCTGTTGCTGAGATCTAAACCTGACTGAGTACTAGTAGAGATGGAAGCCTCGGTTCTGTGAGCATTAGCCAATCCATCTCCTTCCACTGAACTGCTGTTTGTCACTCCATCTGGCTCTAATCTCAGAGCCAACACTTTTTTCACTGGCCCTTCATAAACACATTCAACCCTGCCATGAAGAAGAGGTCATTACGCCACTTTTGTGTATAAGAATTCAAGGCCTTCTATTTAAGCCTCACTTGGGAACTGTCCCCTAAGTGTCCCTTCCATGGAGGCACATATAAGAGGGAGAAGGGAGGTTCTGAAGTGGCTTACCAGAGCACTGTGTTGGGGTGATTGGGGGTTCCCAGGGTCTACACTGGGGTGAACAAATCTCCACCAGAAGCAGTAGAGTTACTGAGAGATGTGCAGGCAGACTGGCCCAATGTCAACAGGAAGACTTGAGGCCTAAAGAGTAGGCAAAACCCATGTCCGTGCGGGCAGCAAGAGCAAGGGTGAAGTCAGTCACAGCTTGGAGTTAAAGGAACATGAAGAAGAAGTAAATGTGGGTTTTGAGCAAGGGCTGTAGTAGGGGATTCAGGAAGCACCTTCCACTTTTACAGAGTGAATGTGTTGTTTTGGGGAGTGAACCTTTTATTCTGGGCGTAGCCTTTAGCCTTCATTCACCTTCATTATAGAAACAAAACACCTCATACCCCCCAGTTTGGGGCATGTGGGACTCTTAGCCTTTCTCTGTGATGTCAAAGAACATTAGTGTGTCTCATGTAATTGAAAGCTGATCTTCCCACCTGTTCTGGAAGCCCATTCCTCCATGTCCTGGGTCCTGACGCTGAGGGTGACCGTCGCGTTCCACTATCCTCTTTCCTTAGCTTCACCTCAGAGGAAAAACGAGTTTCTCCTGCATTTACCCACAAAGTATCCATCTATGTGCCTGTACATATCCCCCCATCTCTTACTGCTCCCTCCCCCGGACCTGTAGTGTGATCTAACTCACACTTTCCTTCTCTCTTAGTCTCTTCTGTAGAGTTGGAGAACCTTGACTCCATGAATGTGGATATCAGTTTTCACAGAGCCCAGCTGAGACCCCAGACCTGTCCCAGTCCTCAGGCATTCCCACCCTGGCCATGCTTACTCTTGAGATTGCCCTTGACATATGGACCTGTCCTCTCAGGCCTGCCATGGCTCTCTAGGTTTCCTCTCTGCCTGATTTTACTCACACCATTGTTTCCATGGTGCCGCTCACACCAAGAGCATGTTGGGTGTCTTCCTCTATCACTTTTCCACTTTGTTTTTAAAGACAAACTCTCTGACTGGCTGAGAATTTCCCCAGTCTCCTCTCCCCAACACTGGGGTTACAGGCACATGTAGTTATGTTCGACTTCTATGTAGTTGCCAGGAATTTGAACTTGTCTGCTTGCTTCCGCAATAAACCATTTCCCTAGCTTCCCACACTGACTCTTTGCACCTGCCATCATTCCAACTCAATGCATACAGACCGAGCTTGGTCCTCAAGCCTGCTCCCAAGACCCAGGCTCCTTGTCTCTGCTCCTCCTCCTCCCATGAGCCGTCAAATTGTGCAAGCAGGCATCTGCTAGTCAGTTACCCGTCCCATCTGTCTCCATGTTATTGCGATCCAGGCTTGGAGATGGTTTGCAGCTCTGTTGAGACTCAGTGCTTTAGGCTGGAACTCCGAGTTGCTCCCATCTAGGCCTGCCAACCCAGGCATATTCCCTGGAGGGCTCGACTGATTGATTTTCTTTGAATGCAAATGGTTCTTATACCATCTCCCTCACTTAAAAACCTTCAGACCTCACCACCATCTGGGTCCCTCTGATCCTATCTTAACCTCTCCTATGTGTGGTGAGCCTGTCTCCCAACCCTCTAGGGCATACTAACTGCTTACCAATGCCATTCTTTCTCAGGTCTCTGTGCTTTGCATAAACTGTGTGTTACTGTCTCAGAACACTATTAGCCTCCTGGGAAATCCTAAAGATCGGACACCAGCATCCCCACTACCATGAAATGTCCTGGTACCTAGCTAGCTTCTCCCATGTACTAAAGTGGTCCCACCGCATCATCTATAGGTTTTCATGATAGAAAATGTCCCTAGGGCTAGACTGTCTCAGTCCACTTTCTGTTGCTATAACAAAATGCCTATATATTTTTCAAAGAAGAAAAAAAGATGTTTATAGTTCAACTTTGAAGGTTGAAAGTCCAAGGTCGGGTGACTCCACCCATTTGGTCTCTGGTAAGGGCCTTTCTGGTCTTGTTAAGACATAGTAGATAATATTCTGTGAGTAAAGTGTAGTAACACAGAGAGACAAGGAAACTAGAGACTATGGAGGGGTTCAACTTATTCTTGTATGTCAACTTGCTCACTCCAGGAGACCCCAGTAATCTCTTAAAGGGGCCAAGTCCCCAATGACCTAATTGTCTCCTACTGGGACTCACCTTTTAAAGGCCCCATCATCACCTCTCTGTATGGCTATACTAAAGACCAACCCTACATACAGCGTATGAACCTTTGGAGAGAAATATTTTTTAAATTTTAGCTCATGATAAAGGAATATGAATATTAGTCTAGGTATTGACTATTTTCACTGAACTCGACATTATCTTTAATCATTTTTTAATTAAAATCCATTTCTTTCTGTATGAAGGAAAAACCCTTGTCTCTCACATTCCCTGGGCCTTATTTAAATCTCTTAGCTGCTAATTATCTACTCTCACCTCTAGGGCTTCACACAGGAGATATGTTCATTGACTCTCTAATTTTCTTTTTTTCTCTCTCAATGCCTTCCTCGGAGCAACAAGCTATGTTTAATTTTCCCAAGCAGGAGCCATCTTCAACCTGCTAATTCCAGACCTTAAGGAGTCTCTGCTTCCATAACCAGGGCTGAATACAAGAGTGCAGTATAGCTGTTTTCTAGTCTCTGCCTTCTTTCAGGTCCCTGGTACTTAATTCCCTCTTACCTCCTGTACCATCTCCTTGTGGATGTCTGTGTGAGTCCTCCGGCCTTTATACCACGGAGGCCATTATTGAGAATCCTGATCCTCGTGTGTATGTGTCATTAAAAAATGTACCCCAGGTCATGATTCTGACAGGACTATCGTTTCGGGTATTGACTCAGTTGTTCCTATCAGTCCAGGGGTGATCAGCCAGGGCGTGTCACCTCCAGACACCTGGGTAGACCAGCATGAACGACATGCTGGTGTCTGTCATCCCACCCTCTCTTCTTCCTTCTGGGGCCCTTCAGCTGTGGCTAACAGAGTATTTCCTACAGATAGATCCCTCTCCTGGTCCCCGATGGAGAGTACAAGCAGTGAAAGATGTGGTGGAAGCTGGTCAGAGGGGTCAAAAGGGATCAGCTAGAGTCCGTGCAATCTTCTGTTCTCAACCAGTCTGGTCACCTCTTTTTGGGTCCTGTTCCTTTCTATCAGAAGTCCGTAGCCTCTGATTGCTGCAGGGGAAGGGGGCGTCTGGTGGGTTCCATGCTCTGGCTTCTGGATGTCTCCCCTGAGGGAAATCCCCTCAGCCAGGTGTCATGAAGCTAGCTCCAGACCTGGGTGTCTGGCAGGTCTGAGCAGAATCCACATACCTGGTGCCCTGTAGCTGGCTGCAAACCCCTCCAGCAGAGCTGGAGTCTACCTGCCCACTTGACAGAGCCAGGCCTGGGCAAGTCAGCCCTCTAGAAAGATGTTCTCTTAAGAGGCTTTATGATTTCGTAGTTATAATAACAATAACAACAGTAGTGACAATATTCCAAATGTGATTGTGGGAAAACAAGTGGGACTAACCCATTTTCTCTGGGCTCCAGAAAAATCCATATGATGGGAATTAAAAATCAGGCACCTGAGGGGAAAAGCTTGTCTTCCCTTGCTGCTCGATTGGTGCTGTGGGGTCTTGGGGACACTCTTGTGTGAGACTGCGGAAAGGAAGACGTTCCCAGGCCTTGGAGGTGGTCGTTTGAGTCTGTGGTCAGCTCACTATTCCCTGTTGCACACAACATTAGCATCCCATTGTCTGTCCTCAGAGCAGCCTGGTGACTTCCCATGGCTTTAGGCATATGATTCCGTGGGAGGGCCGATTCCCAAGCGACTTAGCCTCCTTCCTGGACAGCACGGAAGAGCCTCACACTGCCTTCCCACAGTGGTGGAATGAGCTCATTGATGAAACATCAAGGCCCAGCGCTGCTTCTGGCATTGCATGAACACATCACTTCCCTTGCTCTGATGTAGTCGCTCCTGACAGAGCTTCCCTGGGAGCGAGCTGGGCATTTGAAATCAGTGAGTCTGTACCTCTCTTTATCCCTTTATCCCTGCAGTCAGATAATAGCAGAACCTCTGCCTGTGCATATCCTATGCTGTCTCTAAGTACCAAGGCCATTTCCTACTTTCAAGAGAATGCTAGGGTATCTTCAAGAATCAGAGACTTTCAGACCAATGGTATCAGCCTCTTGATCTTCCTCTCCTTCCGTTGTCAATTCGGAGGCCTTCTGATCCCATGAGACATCTGTCTGGTGCCTATTCCTGAGCAAAAGAGACAATGTAGAAAAGAGGCCTCTGGGGGCCAGCAAGAGAGCCAGGGTATTGGCAAATCTTGATCAACTGAATAGGTGGATTTTGAACCCAGAAAAAAATGTATCATGGTTTCTCAGCACTTTCTCCATAGAAATGAGTCCTGAACCAGTTAAGACACAGTGCCTGGCTCCTCATTCTACCCCACTATGTGTATTCTGATTCTGTTTATTGAATTGCAACTTGTATTATTGTATATTATAAATTATCCCTAATCCCCAAATCCAAAATCCAACATGCTCACTGTCTTAGGGTTTTATTGCTGTAAAGAGACACCATGACCCAGAAAACTCTTATGAAGGAAAGCATTTCACTGGGGCTGGCTGACAGTTCGGAGGTCTAGTCTGTTGTCATCACGGTGGGAGGACATAGTGGTGCTGGAGAGGTAGCCGAGTGTTCTGGATCAGCAGGCAGCAGGAAGTGAATGCTGCACTGGACCTGGCTTGAGCATTTTAGACTTCAAAGCCCCCTTATGACTCACGTCCCCCAACAACACCGCACCTATCAGCAGTGCCAGGCCCTGTGAGCCTGTGGGGCGCTTTCCGTTCAAACTACCACACTCAGAAAGAACAAACAGGATGCCATAAGTGGAAAGCTTCACACCTGGTTCAGGTGTCAGGTGACAGCGACAGTTCAGAGCCAGCAAAGGTATATATGCATCAGCTTACATAAGATCCATAGGGGTGTGTGGGAAACAGAACTGAACTCCATGTTAGGACTCAGGTTCCATCTGCCAGGTGTCTCATTACGTATATGCAAAGAATCCAAAACCTGGAACACTTCTGGTCCCAAATATTTTGGACAAGTGACATTTAACATTCAATCAAATCTATAATCTAAACTAATTAATAGATTACCTAGGTTTAATGTTTCATTAGTGTGAGATTGAACTAAAGAAAACCACTGAGTGGTCACGTCTAGTCATGGTTATGGCTTATATCCATAGGGTCATGGCAGCCCTTTCTGTCTCCATAGTGATTGTGGCCAAGAAGCAGGGTAAGATGTAGGGGGAGGGCAGGGATAGGAGCTTGCATATCAGCCTCGTGTGGAGGATCCACCCTTGTAGACTGAGGTAAGCCAGTCTCCAGTCGGATGATCTTCTGGCCTCCTTGGGAAGTACACACATACAGTGCTCTTAAATACATGCAGGCAAAGCTCTGATAAAATAAAAATAAACAAATATTTTAAAAAGTTTTTTCCTAGCCGGGCGACGGTGGCGCACGCCTTTAATCCCAGCACTCGGGAGGCAGAGGCAGGCGGATCTCTGTGAGTTCGAGACCAGCCTGGTCTACAAGAGCTAGTTCCAGGACAGGCTCCAAAGCCACAGAGAAACCCTGTCTCGAAAAAACCAAAAAAAAAAAAAGTTTTTTCCTGGCCAAACCTTTTTGTTCTAGCCGCGACAACTTGTCTTGTTTTGTTCTTGTTCCAAAAGTAATGCACGGCTAATATTACTTATAAATTAAAAGCAACGGGAAGACCTTCTTTTTAGATCCACAACCTAATGTGGCATCAATAAGCACTGTGTTTTGGAGTGCATTCCTCTAGATTTTTTCATCTGCTGTGTTGATTCATATTTTTTTCTTCAAAGCCAAAAGCGCTATGGTTTTTACTTATCATGGATAACAGTTGCAAAACATTTTATGTTGATTGCCTTGGCGGGTTACTTAGTCTAGGGTTAGTAGCCCTCGTGGCAGTTCAGTTATTCCAGGGTCCCGGAGAGGCACTACCTGGAAGATATGGGCTAGGAGACAGGAAGAAGGCCATGCAAAGTTTGTCAAAGCCTCCGTTTATTACAGATGGGGTATAGCTTTATATAGAGTAAAGAGTTGGGGGATGGGCACAGGGTTCTGGGCTCTTGCCGCGTGGTTCACGTTGGTCACATGGTCCTCGTTGGTCACGTAGCCAGGTTACCTTCGGTCGGGTCACTGTAGGCCTGGAAGTTGACACACCTAGTTCTCTAGATAGTTTGGAATGCGGGGTGGGTTCCGCTAACAGATAGCTCTCATTAACAGCTAATTTGGGTGTGGGGTAGGCTTTGTCAATAGAACCATTCTTAACACAATTAGAGGTGTGGGGTTCTCTGCAGACTCCCCAGGGTGATGGTTCCTGTAATGATTTTAGGAGGAAATTGGCTCCTGACAGATCCCCCTTTCTTTTATAAAGACAGGCAGCTATTAAGTGAAGGGCATCAGGTCAGAGTCCAACCAAGGTGTCAGATCTAAAGGAGAAGGGACTGGGACAAGGAGAGACCCTCCTCTCGAATGATGAAGCAATTTACCTCTCCTGGGAACAGAGGGGTGCCTTATGATTCTTAGGTCTAGTGGGGACCAGGTCTTTATCCCCCTTACCCGTCTTAGGATTCCCAGTATCCTGTCTTAGGTTGGGGGATTTCCTGCCACAAGTCTAGTGAGATTTAAAGTAAGCAGATCACAGGGCGCCCTGTCTTAGGCCATGTGGAGGGCACTCCTCGTGCCTGGCACCATGCCCATGTTGAGCCGGCCAGTACAGCCTCTGTATGGTGTGCTGTTCAAGCGAGGGTCCACACTAACTCCCGTCATTGGGCCCCTGTGTCTATCACTAATGAAAAGACTGTGAGTAGCTCCTCAAACAAAATATAATGATATAATTTTGGGCACCAATAACTCCATCTTCCAGACAAGAAGAAAGGGCATTTTCCAAACCCAGTATTCACCTTTTTATCTGGCCTTAGGTATCCTCCTTCCTAAATGCCTACTCCACAATAAGATTATGAGTGCTGCCTGCCAATAATTAGGGCAGTGTAAAAGGGATCTAAATCTAAATTTTTTAGCATATGCATTAAACCCAAACATTTTACAGCGTGTGTCAGACTTTTTCCCAACATCTATAAGCAGTTATAAGTATCATTAGATCAATTGCAGTAAGAGCACAGTGACATACATAGTTGTTACCAAATACCACCAGTTCCAGTCTCTGAGCAACAGTGACAGGAACCCTAATCTTTCCCCTTCTTAAGTGAAGAAGCATTAATATTTTAATTAAAATGAGTTTTGTGTCCCAAAGATTAAAACTGTCTGATGTTTAGTACGCATCTTAGTTTCAAAGCAAACCAGAATTCAAACTGCAGAAGGAGCTCAGCATTAGTGCTTCAGGACAGGTGGGATTCCTGGGTGAGGTGAGCAGGATTCAGCTATCTGAAGCACATCCTGGCACTTCTCAGGTGGGTCTCCCTGGACTCTCTAGGGGCAGAATTGACACCCTGCAGAGTGGTGTAGCAGGTTGTGTTATCAGTCACTCCTCTCCTTGGGGGCAGGAAAGGCCTGACCAAGGACCTCTCCCCAGTCTCCTCTGGAACTCCTCTGTGGGCATCTGCAGCCTCGACAGCATCAGATCCAGCTTTTCTTTTCTTTCTGTGAAAAAAGCATAAACATATCCTCGACCCCAAATATATATAGGTCGGGTTTTTTCATAATGCATTGCAAGGGCTTTTCCACCTTGCCTTAGCAAAGGTCAGCTTGGTGTTATTGTGCCAGATCCGTTTGCATCAGGATCTGCTTGCAACTTTTTATGAGTTGCTTTGAAGGAGCCTTGTTACGCTCCACAATTTCTTTTTTATTAGCCATATATGCAGCTCTTCCATTGGAAAAGCCATTTGTAAAATTTAGCATAAAATCCTTTAAGGGATTTTTAGCTATAACATTAGCAAAATACAGTTGTGTGAATTGTAGCAATGATCTTGGAAAAGATTATTGTTTTTGCCTTTGAATTGAGCAAACATAATTGTCCAGGAATCAATTTTAAAATTATCAATGAATCTATTGTTTAGTATAAGAAACATTGATCATAGTCAATATTTTGTCAGACCAATTTTCAGCTTTTATCCTGCCCTTTTATATTAGACAGGCTACTGTTTTAAATTAAGAGCTTAATATCTTAACTGGCAAAACTGAAAAGGTTTAGCCATAAACAGCATTTTTTATAAAACTGTTGTAGAATAAGTTTTGTATTTAATATACACACTCGTCATAGCTGAATTATAATTAATATACTGTATTTGTTGATTATTGTATACTTTACCTGTTGATTTATATTTTTTACCTGCTTGAATACCTGTTAGGAGCTGTTTAAGCTTTTTATTGGAAATTGTTTTTTGTAAGAATTTTACCTAGCGGCTCAAGGTCTTTCATAAGAATATTATAACTAGGGCTTTAACCATTGTATATCTAATTAAAAGTTTATAAGATATCCTCCTCTTAAGTTTTAAGTCTGCCTTGCAGATAGGAAAATGGAAAAAGGAAGCATTTTTTAACTAATAATGCTGGCCTCATTAGACACCAACATGTAGAAGAATGAAAATAAATCTACATCCATCTCCATGTACAAAACTTAAGTTTAAATGAGCCAAAGGCCTCAGCATATAAAAATTATGTTGAACCTCACAGAGAAAAATTTTTTGAAGCACACTTTGCCACATCTCAAACACAGCCTCAGTGGCATAAACATTTGGAGAAACCATAAATCTCCTGAACTGAGAAACTTTTGTATAATAAGACTATATAGTGGGAAAAGATCTTTACTTATCATAAATCCATTCCAAAAATATATGAAGAACTCAGGAAATTAGTTATTAAAAATTTTAATCCCAAAAAATATTTGTTATAGACCTAAACTGAAAACTCTCAGACGAACTTAAAAATGACTGAGACACTTAAAAATGCTCAAACATAACAACCTTTAGCCCTCAGAGAAATGCAAACCAAAACTCTGAGATTTTACCTTATCCTTGTAGAAATGACCAAGATTAAAAATTACTACTAACAATTTATGCTTAAGAAAATGTGGGTAAAGAAAAAACCTTATTGCTGGAAGTGCAAACCGACACAGTCATCTTTGGATCGCACATAGTATTGAAAAACCTGGATGAACCCAGACTCTCCCAGTAGGAAGAAAAGAATCAAAAATCCAGGGCTAGCCGCTTCAGCGACCCTGCCCTAGGAACCAGCTGAAGACAAAGCCTTGATCTCGAAAAACAGGTTTTACAACTGCAATTATCACAGTACTGTTTTAGGAACTAGCGGATTATTGGGAGTGGTCCCGAGAGGCAGGGAGCTGTCCTCCAGAGACCACCATTGGATTTTTGGAATGTATGACTCTCCCGGACCACTGGGGTGTGGCCCCTTTCCTCAAAAAATTCTTTCTCCTGGTCACTGGGGGTCGAACTCCTCCCCCACCAACCAAGGCCACGTGTGCGACCTCAGCAAGGAAGGTCTCCGGGCCCTTGCCATCCAGAGACCCAAGTGAGAGTCTCCCCAGCATTGAGGGACCCTCATTTTGTCTATTTTTTAAAATTAGGCAAATATCTACCTCAAAACTTAGCAATACCCCTTTTGGGCCTAAATACAAAAATGTTTGACCATACCACAAGGACATGTGCTCAGCCATGCCCATAGCAGAACCATTTTATCATAGCCTAGAATCTGAAAATAACCCAGATGTACCTCTTTTACATCTAGGATAAATGAGACATCCTCCTTTTAAATATCCATGAATACCACAAAATATCTTGGAGTAACTCCAAGCAAGCAGGACAGAAGTTTTGGGTCCTGTCATCTCTGCCTGTGAAGGCGGAATTTTTTTTTTTATTTTTATTTTTAACCATTATCACTTGTTAGAGTATAACTCTGGCCCTTGATAAAGTTAATTAAGAGGCCTGAGTCTCAGCATTCCACCTTGAAGCCACACCTGGCATCAGGAAAGGACCTCAAGCTGAAACAATACGACTCCTACCCAAGAGCGGGCCGTACAAATGGAAAAACTTGTATAATAACTTTAAATCTTGAAAGATCCCCTACTTTCTTGGGAAAGCAGAAGAAACATAGCAAAAATGACAATTTCACTGAAAGCAGTTTACAGATTCAGTGTAAATGTCCATTAAAAATTATAGCAACATTTCTCACAGAACTCACAGATTTAATGTAAATGTTCATTAAAATTATAGCAAAACTTTTCACAGAACTCAAAAGAACAATATAGAACTCAAAAGAACAATCTCCAACCTTATACGAAAGAAATAAAAACTCAGGATAGCCTAAACAATTCTAAAGATCCTCTGAATATATCACAATCTTTGATTTTAAAACTTTACTACAGAAACACAGTACTGAAATTAATCTACCTTAGATATAAACTTATATACCTACAAACTAAAGATTTTTGACCAAGAAGCAAGATTTTTAAAATGGAAAAGAAGCATATTTACTGTCCTAAAAGAAGCTGCAGCTTTTTGAATCTAGATTCCTGTATAGCAAACCTGCCTGTCAGCTTTCGCTCCATATGGCAGGGGGTTAAAGACATAGGCTCTCTAGCCCTAACAGCCAGCCTGCTTGGCAGGCGTAGCTGTGTGGATTGTACCCTAACTTCTCGCATCTCGAGGGACTCCCTTTTGAGTCCACAAGCAAACACATAAAGCAAACACATGAATCTCTGTTTTTGACTCTTACTCCTCTCTCCCTGAGTGATTGATTAAATTCCTGTATGAATTTCTCTTCCCTTAAAAGTCCCATATCTTTTTGGACGACGGTGAGCCTGCGCCTACCTTGTCCTGCAGATCTGTCCGAGTTCTACAGCCGCAGAACCTTCTGTTTTCTTCTTGTTTTCCCGGGACCGCGCGTTGTCGTCCGATAGTTGACCGTGCTCCGAGTCGCTGGTTCGGGCGCCACTGTCGATTGCCTTGGCGGGTTACTTAGTCTAGGGTTAGTAGCCCGCCTGGCAGTTCAGTTATTCCAGGGTCCCGGAGAGGCACTACCTGGAAGATATGGGCTAGGAGACAGGAAGAAGGCCATGCAAAGTTTGTCAAAGCCTCCGTTTATTACAGATGGGGTATAGCTTTATATAGAGTAAAGAGTTGGGGGATGGGCACAGGGTTCTGGGCTCTTGCCGCGTGGTTCACGTTGGTCACATGGTCCTCGTTGGTCACGTAGCCAGGTTACCTTCGGTCGGGTCACTGTAGGCCTGGAAGTTGACACACCTAGTTCTCTAGATAGTTTGGAATGCGGGGTGGGTTCCGCTAACAGATAGCTCTCATTAACAGCTAATTTGGGTGTGGGGTAGGCTTTGTCAATAGAACCATTCTTAACACAATTAGAGGTGTGGGGTTCTCTGCAGACTCCCCAGGGTGATGGTTCCTGTAATGATTTTAGGAGGAAATTGGCTCCTGACAATTTTAAATGTGGGAACCATGGGGTTGGAGAGATGACTCGGTGGTCAAAAGCACTTGCTGCTCTTTCAGAGGACCCGGGTTCCATTCCCAGGACCCACATAGTAGCTCATCGCTGTCCATATCTCTAGTCCCAAGGGATCTGACCCCCTCCTTCGCCCCCCACAGTGACCAGGCACACATGTGTTACACAGGCATACAAATATCCATGCACATTAAATAAATACATACATACATGTAAGTTTTTAAATTACAAATTTAATTTAAAAAGGCAAATAACTTGTCAATTCTATTGGAATCCATTTCCCAGAGGCAACTGTTTCTAGTTTGCTTCAAGGTGTCTAGTCTTCTTTGCCTATTCACAACCCTAGTAACAAAAATGAAAATATAAGTATTCTCTTTTGTAACTCTTTTCCCACTTACTGGCATATTTGTTACCTTTTCCCATAACAGTAACCCCTGCTATTTCATTATTGCCTGCCTAAAATTACATTAGGAAGTGACCTATAACTCATTCATAGCAAAAGCTATACATATATTGCTTCTTGGCTCCCCCCTCTTCTCCAGCTCCTGCAGACAGGTAGACAGATCTCTCTGCTTATGCTTGGAGTGCTTTTTAACACATCTGGAAAACCCCTGCTACCCTTTCCTTGGTGCTTATCTTCCTAAGAAGCCGTAGGTTATAAAAACAATCAATTCTAGTGGAGAAAAACAAACTAGAACTAACTTAGCTTCAAGGGAAGCAGCAACAAGAGCAGCAGTAGACCTGGAGTAGAAGAGCTCAGGTTTCACAGGCAGGTGTTCTTGGTGCAGTCTCGAGGTGTGGTCTCCATATCTCTAGGCACATGTTCTCCCAGAGAGCCGGCATCTACACAAGCACAGTCCTCACATAAGATAGTTTGTGTATGTGTGTGTGTGTGGGGGGGGATCCAGGAAAGCCTTTTTATTCCGTGTACCGCTACTGCTTGGGCCATTTTTTTTGTTTTTGCCTCTCTTGGGAATTCCCTTCTGAGTCTTGTGCTAGTCTTTGAAAAATAACCACATGTGATACAATCTTGATCCATTACAGAGTAATTTGAATAATGGGATTTTTCTGTTTGAAAATAACCAAGGGCCTTTTCCCAGCTCATATTTTTCTTTGACATTTTTCCAGAAGAATTGGAAACAGTAATGATTCGAAGTTATTCAGGGCAAAACCCAAACCCAAATGTTTCTGAGTGGAGGCAAGGGTGGTCAAGACGACCCGTGTGGAAATGCGAAACAAAAGCGGGGTTTAAACCCAGGTATTTAGTGCTCTTAACACAGCCCGGAGGTTCTGAAAAAAGTGAAATTGACGAATCAGTGGGCCACGATGAGGGGGCTAGAATGAAGTCGTGGTGTTCCCAAGATGCTTTCTCGGAAGAAAAGCCAACATTCCTTGATAAACAAGCTTCGTCCGGTACATTTTCTAAATAAGTCTCTATCTATGACATCATAGGCAGGCCTGTGCTTTTCCTATTAAATGTAATAAAAAGTGACAGCGCTACTGGCATTTGGGAGTTTCTGATGTTGCACTTTGAGCCACGTAGTTTGAGAAACCTCAGCGGTGGTAGAGCTGGGCTGCCGTATCCGTGGTGGTCAGTGGGCAGTGCTGAAGTGTGCGCTGGGGGCATCTGAGCTTGAGCATGTTGTTTATTGACTGACTGGGTAAGGACTGGGTACATGTGGTTAGGTTTTCCCTGTTGTGTGGGACTCCTACTTACCTGCATGAACCAAATGGAGTTTAAGTCTAAAGTATCCAACACCTAGGGCAGCGGGCAAAGCTTAGAGACTTGTGCAGGCATGAGCTGAAGATCTCGGCAGATACCCTGTAGCAGTCAAGCCCAGGATGAACTGGAGATCTCTGCAGATACCCTGTAGCAGTCAAGCCCAGGGGGAGCTGAAGATCTCGGCAGATACCCTGTAGCAGTCAAGCCCAGGGTGTCTAAAATCAGCCTCAAGCTCTCCTCTGTCTCTCTAGGAAAGAAGTGGAGTCAAGGAAACCTTCCCCACTCTGGACAGTGATTGAAGAAGACACAGGAAATTTTAAACAGTCGAGACAAGAGAACCTTAAAAAAATGAAAAAGAAGCCCACCAAGAGGTCACCTTTCCGGGAGATGATGTCCTCGTATTCAGATGGCTCTTCCCATGGCACCAGGTCCCCAGAGTCTAACCCCTAAAACCTTCCATGAGCCCAGGGTGGGGGATTGGGGAGGCACCCTGAACCTGCATGACACTTTGAAACCTCATTTGAGAATAATGTATGTGGGATCATTCCCCAGTTTCCGGGCCAGTGTAGGTCCCAGCACAACAACACAACCCCTCCACCGCGCTCCCCCCACCCCCAGTCATGCTAACATCCACTTTCCCAGAGAAGGCTCTCCGCTCAAGGCCTAAGATACTGCCAACCTCACCTCTACTGCTACACCGGCACCAGGAGCAGTCTTGCCCTGACAGATTCCAGCCACCCACAGTGCAAGGGGCTGAGGACCCACCGCTGAGGAACCCTAAGGCGTACACCCTAGTGGCAGCTAACTTTAAGCAAGCCACTATTCCTCCAGGGCTGCTCAGATCCTAGCCTCTGGACCCTGTGGAGCAAGCCTGTCTGGTGAGGTAAGGCTTGCCTTCATTCAACTCAACGCCTTCCCTGTTGATGAGAACCAGGCCCCCAACCTGCTATTTGAGCTTAGGGATTTTTCTGACCATTCCGTATCCTACTTTTCCCCCAACACCACAGATTGTTCTCAGTCTTTTGACACACTCTGTATACGTAGCAGCACTAGTGTGATGAGCTACTATCAGAATGTTCTCAGGGGTTTTGGGGAGTCCGTTTAGTTTGGCCCCACACCTACGATCTTGTTTTAAATTGGTTCTTCCTTGTGAGTTAAGAATTTTGTCACCCAACATGAAGAGCAAATTTAAGACCTGGTTGGTAGCTTGCCTGAGATCTGTAAGCCTGAGCATTCTCTGTGTTACTGTTTTCTGAACATTTCTATTGAGCCCTTCCTAATTGGTTGTGTCTGTAGTCTGTTGTAGGTACCTCTAATTGAGCGCAGAAGCTGAATAAAATCTTACATTGGAAACATTGCTCTGGCTGCTCCTTTGCTACTGTATTCTTTGAACATTTAGTGCCAATGCAAAAGCATTCAGCTCTGCTCACTAACTTCAGGGCTGAAGTAGCTCTCTCAAAGTCTCCTTTGTCCAGGCGGTAACAGTCCTCGGACTATAAAAACCAAACAAGCAAGCACAAACCAGTACAGCTTATTAATAAGAAACATATTGGAGACCTTTGGAAAATAGAAAAGATAAGAAGAGTTCTGATATTTAAAGAGTAGACTAGTTAAACATGGTGTTCACATTCCCGAAAGCTAAAGTTGGAGAAATGAGAAGAGGAACCCACTTCCAAAATCATGGGAGAATGAGAAACATCAGCTTCTGCTTAAGCTGAATACCACGAGGAAATGAGGATGGAGATGGGAACTGAAGTGTGAGTGAAAGCGGGAAGCAGGCAAGGGAGCCTGTGGGAGGCCTGTTGCACCTCCGTACCCTAGCCCCAAAGACAAAACTCAATTCCTTGTAAGCAGGGCCGCCCCGGAGCAACTTTCCTCTTCAGTCTCCAGAGGGATGTGTCGTAGGTCCCTGCATGGGGAGTGCTGGCAGGGAGGAGGGACATCCTTCAGTCCCTGAAAACATGGACACCCTCATGCATTGCATGGAGACCTCATGCAACTGGAAGCTGAGTGTTGGCAATGAGCCAGACTTCAGGACAGCTGGTAGACACAGGAGGATGGTCACCTCCTCTATATTCTGTGTTCTCATCTCAATGTTCTTTTCTTCTCCTCCTCTTCCTTCTGCTGTGGGGCAATGGTCTGTACCCTGTCAATTGTATTTAATAAAATGCTGATTGGCCAAGCAGGAAGTAGAGGAGGGACTACCAGGCAGGAAGTGGAGGCAGGGCGAGGAGAATGCGAGAATCCTGAGAACAGGAAAGAGTCAGTCTACAGTCATCACCCAGACATAGAGGAAGCCAGACACAGAGCAAGCAAGATGTGACTGCCTCGCCAAAAAAAGGTACCTAGCCATGTGGCTAACACAGATAAGTATTATGAGCTAATATAAGTTATGAGAGTTAATAAGAAACCTGAGCTACTAGGCTAACCAGTTTATAGTTAATGTAGACCTCTGTGTGATTTCTTTGGGACTTAAGGACTGTGGGGACTGGGCAGGACAGAAACCTCAGTCAACAGAATGGTGCCCAGCGTGACACCAGTCAACATCCTTCTTATCAAACTTTGTTTTAATGGGTCACACAAAAATTTAAAGAAATAAAACAAAGCCTCCAGAGAAGATATTGGCCCTGTGTCAGGGAAATCAGCCAACCCCTAGTGGTTATATAAGCCAGAGAGAGTCTCAGCTCCTCTGTAGGTTGAGTATCTAATATTTCTCTTAAACATTCCCTTTGATCCCTTTTCCTTAAATGTATAACCTGTCAGCCCATATCACATTTTTCCATCTAGACTGGAAGCAAGAACAATAGACGCTCCAGGGGGAGTTTTCCATGGGCTATCAATAAGGCCACCTGGATTAGAACAGCCATGTTGTCATTTACCACACAGAACAGGAATCAAAGTCCCTGTCATTTAGAAAGTACCAAATACCGAAAACAAGGAAACATCTACAAGAACTCAGAAAGAGATGGCGCCAACCTTCTCTTTCTCTTTTGCATGTCTGTCACCCTTCATCTGGAGAGTGGGAACCGAAGCCAGGCAGCCCAGAGCATGACAGAGCAGAAACAAAAGCAGAGAAATGTGGAGTGAAGGAGTGACTAGAGAGGAAGACGATTCTCTCTCAGAAACAGGCCTGGAGATGCCTGGCAGACGGAGCAGGCATTGGCCCTGTTGAGCTGGCATCTCTAGCTTCCAGCCTGAGCAGGTGTCTAGCACCTGGCAACCTATTCCTTGGCTCCGAGTTGAAATCTGACCCAAGACTGGTCCCTAGCCTACTACAGTTTCATGTGAGCTTCCCAGGTCTATCTGTCTTAAAAATGTCAACTCCTCCTGGTAGCTGGCCAGTGATGGAGGCACATGGCTGGGAAAACATTAAGTCCTCCTAGAACCCAGCAAACATATCATGCAGCATAGTGTGTCAAAAGCCAAAGAATCTACTGCGGAGGTCTGACATTGCCTCCTTAGTTTGATAAAGGGAGTTCATTGACTCTATTGACCTTATCACAGGGCCATAGAGTCTCTCCTATTTCCACAATCCCATTAAGCATCTAGGAAAGGAAAAACAAAGAAAAGATGGGATAAAAAGATTGGGATGTGTGACTGAATGCCTGTGTCACGGGAGATTCTAAGTGGCAGTCCCCTAAGGACTCAGTTGTACTGGGAAGTTTTATAGGTGCCGCCATTTTTGTGATTGCCTTAACCACGATGATGGTGAAGTCACATGGTCATCGTCATCTTGATGATGTCGCTAACCAAGATGGTGGCCAAGTCACGTAGTTTCCACCATGTTGTTGATACCTCTAGCTGGAATGGTAGCAAAGTCACATGATTACTCTCTGCCAATCGCAAGCTCAGCTCCATGATAAATTGAGCCCATTCTCCCACACGTATAGAATTTCCTGTGGGATTCAGGTTTCTTAGAGATTACATGTGGACACTCATCCCCTTTCTCTGAAAACAGAACAAGACACCCGAGTTAGCATAGCGCGGAGAGAGCAGGCGATGGAACAACTGGGCCAGGAGAAAATGCCGGCGGAGTGTAGGCCCCAAATAGCAAAGCAGAAAAAATGGAGGAGGAAGGAATTCCATGGTGTCCTGAGGAAGGAGAGTCCATGTGCCTTGCCAGCATTGTAATTGGGAATATCAAATGATGTCACCTTGATCTTATTTTGATCTAGGTAACAAGAAGCTAGAAAAGCATTTCCTGAAGGGAAGTGAGGGACTAAGAAACTGTGCCACGACCCATAGGTGGCGCTGTCGCTTTGGGACAGCCATAGCATGGAGTAACTGGGAAGGAGAATGTAACCTTGATCCCCACTTTGTTCTACCTGAGCGTGGGGACTGAGAACAGATCTGGGACCACCCACTGCCACCCCCATTCCCCATGTTAGCAGAAATTCACATCCCTTAGAGACAAGCTTGTTACAAATAGTCACTCGTGATTTAAAACGCCACCCAGTTAGAAAAGCATCTGCCTGGGGACCATGCAGTCCCCACAGAGCTGGTACCCACCTGACCTTATGGTGGGACACATGGGCCTAACCACAGCAAACTCCTGTGTGTTTCCCTCCCTTCCCGCATACCTGACCCCAAATCTCCCAGATTCTCTGAGGGAACAATGGTATAGAGAGTCCTGTGCCCAGAAGAGTATGCCCAACACACTAAAAGCCTGAACAAAGTTTATCTAAAACTGTTTCTCTAAGTGTCAGTCTCAAGGCACTTCAGCGCTAAACCTCAGGGGATTTTCTTTTCTTTAATTCTGTTTTGATTTAATGTGCTATGTCATGCGTATGTTTGCCTGCATATGTGTATGTGTACTTGTGCACCTGCGGAGGAGGCCAGAAGGCAGCACCGGATCCCCTGGAACAGGAGTTACAGACAGCTGTGAGCCTCCATGTGGGTGATGGGACCTGAACGTGGGTCCTCTACGAGATCAGCAAATCCTCTGTGCCATTTCTCCAGCCTCAACTTTAGGGATATCACAGTTAATGAAATCAGTTCAATAAGAAGCACAAAAGACCTCCACCAGAGCAGGCCCGAGCGAGAGACCTCTGTGGAACCAGGCCCAAGTCAATGACCTCCGCTGAAGCATGCCCAAGCCTCTACAGGAGCAGGTATGAGGGAGTGACCTCTGTGGGACCACTTGCAATATTAAAAATGCCAAGTAATTTACCTATTGAGCCATCATTGCTGGCTCCAAATAAACCATGTTTAATGGAGATACTTTAAAAAGGAGATACCTGATTAGCCACAAGTGCCTAAAGAACTGGCCCACTCCATTGGTCATCAGGGAATTTGTGGTAGGCATCAGGAAAGAACCTATGTTACAATATGACTTGGCTACTATACCCACCTATTTAAACACGGGTCTAAGTGCTATTATGAGACTGTGTGAGACTATAGGTCATAACCAGGAAGGAAGGGAAAGCCCTAGATAATCTAAACGGGTCTGGCTAAATCAGTTGAAAGGACTTGGAAGAGCAGAAGATGTCTGGATGAAGGTAGGATCCTGTGGATAGCAGCTCCCACCCTGTATCCTGAAGCCCTTGACCTGCCCTGCCCTTCCTGACTGCCTGCTCTCCACAGCTTGACTGGCCCTGGGAGCATGAAGATGAAGGCTGGGGAGGAGATCCCTGTCAGCCACAGGAGGCCTGAGAGGAGACAGCTCTATGTGTGAAGATGGCTATATTGCCATCTTCTGACCTCCAGGAAGACAGGAAATACACATGCCACACACTATGGGGCTGCCCTGTGAAGCTCCTGGGACATTAGACTTCCCAGGTTCTAAGGACAGGCTACACTGAGCCATTCGGGGGACAGGGAGCATCAAAAGGGCTAGATGCCCAGCATCACACATTTGTTTTTACCTCACTCATACCCCAGCTTCTGGAGTGGCCCCTGACTCACGGAGAGATGAGCACTCACTTCCTCAGGGACTAGGACTTCATTTGGAGCTGGGTGGTCCAGTAATTTACAATCCCAGGACTGCGGGGGAGGGCAGGTGTGCATGGCATAATTGAGTAAAGCCGCCCTTCCCCTTTCTTTTCCACCTCCCACTGTAGCTATACTAAACCTTATGTCTGTTTTGCTGTTTTTCTGTGACTGAGATCCAGAAAAAACAAACGGTAAACACACACACACACACACACACACACGCACACACGTGCACACACATGCACAAATCAAATCCTTCCAACACTTAATTCCCAAAGCACAACGTAGCTTTCTTCCCTGGGCACTAACTTGCCTGCAGTCTAATTTCTGCATGATTATTTGTGTTTGTGTGGTTCCAGACACTTCTGGGAAGGCCTCCAGATTTTTCTGCTCACTTCCATCTTAGCTTGGACGCCCCAGCAAACTGGGATTTTTCTCAGCACTTTGTGTTATGAGGGGTATGGTGGTTTGAAAGAAAATTGCCCCCAAAGGAGGTGTGGCCTTGTTTGAGGAAGTGTGTCACTGTGGAGGTGGGCTTTGAGGTCTCTTATATGCTCAAGTCATAGCCAGTGTCTCAGTCTACTTCCTGTTGTCTGCAGATCAACATGTAGCAGCTCCTTCTCCAGCACCATGTCTGCCTGCATGCTGCCATGCTCCCCTCCATGATGAAAATGAAGTAAACCTCTGAAAATGTAAGCCACTCCACTAAAATGCTTTTATAAGAGTTGCCATGGTCATGACGTCTCTTCCCAGAAACAGAAACCCTAAGACAAAGACTTTCCCTGAAACTGGCAAGTATATAACTGGAAACCTTTGCTTTTGCTCCAAAGGCCAGGTACCTCATACTCAGGTGGGTTTTCCATGATAAATGAACATCCTTGCTAGCATTAACAGCCTAGAAACACCAAGGGGAGAAAGAATCTCAACCGAGTAGTTGTCTTTATCAAGTTGGTCTATGTACATGTCAATGTATGTAAAGACTCCAGCCCACTGTGGGTGGTACCATTCCCTAGGCATGTGGTCCTGGGATATGTACGAAAGTTTGCTAAGCATGAGCCTATTAGTGAGCAATCCCACAAACAGTGTTCCTCCATGGTTCTTGATTCCAGGTTCCTGACATCTCTTCTTGCACTTCTCCCCTCCCACCCCATAATTGCTTTTTGTCAGAGTATTTATCACAGCAACAGAAGGGAAGCTAAAATAATTATGGTAGAAATGTATAACAATTCACCATCTTTCCATTTTCATTGTTTCACATTAAAATGAATCATCATTGTAAGTTCAAACTCTAGGTCACAGGGATGCAGGGAGTTAGGGTGTGTCACTGTAGACAGAAGTTAGCCTTCTTGTTTGTGAGAGTTACAGACAATATCATGAAAGGAGTGAGGTCTCTTGGAGACCATCTATGATCAGGCCTTAAACTCATTTGCTGCTATTTTAGCTTTCTTCATTGAAAATATTTCTGTATTAAACAAAACAAATACTGTCTCTAGATTTGCAGCCTATATTGAAAATATTGGTAATTATACTGGAAGTTTTTTAAAGATTTATTTTATGTGTATGGGTGCTTTATTTGCATGTGTCTGTGCACTATATGTATGCCTGGTACCCATGGAAGAGACTATCTATAGAGTAATTCCACCATGCTGGGGATCTATCCAAGTCTCAATCTTCTCCTGACGAGGACTCTAGAAACCATGGAACGTGATGATTACAGTCAGTTTCTGCATGCACTGACAGGTTCTACTTCTGTAGATATGACAGCCTCAGTTAGAACATATGCAGGAATAATGCATCTGTCTTATAGCATGTCTAGACTTTGTTCTTGTTAGTTTCCCCTAAGGAATACAGTATAACACCTGTTTGTACAGCATTCACTTTGCATTAGGAATTGTGTCATCTAGAGGATTGTAAAGCTTCCTAGAGGAGGATGGACACAGCATCCTGGCAAATATCACATCATGTCTTGTAAGGGACTTAAGAGGCTGCAGACTTTTGTATCCACAAGGGCTCCGGAACCGGCATACTGAGGGACCACCTATAGTTGGGGATTTGAAGGTTTAATATGTCTCTAAGTGGCCCTATTGATAACACAGACTTGCAAGTCCCACTCCCAACGACACACAGTCAATACTATGAGGTGCTGCCTGCCTTTCTGTATATTTACCACTTTCTCTGTCTTATGTGAACTCTCATTTACCTACGAGTAGAGAAACCGAGGTTCTCCTTTGGAGTTCTTAGTCTCATAAATAAAAGAATCTAGAAATTGAAGTTTAAAAAAAAATATCTCAAGAGAATTTTATTAGGGTTTAAAACAGGGTAGAGGTTAAGTTAAAATCCCAGCTGCTGCCAGGAGATGGGGGGAAAAGTCACGCCTTTTAGAATAGGTGTAGAAGAGAAATAGGAACTGTTGGCTAAGAAAGGGAAAAATACTCCAAAAGTAGAAGTGGGCTAGTGAGCTGAGTCCAAAAAACATCCAGACACTCTTTATATAGTCATTTATTACCACAACACACTTACACACACACACACACACACACACTCACACATGCACACACACATGCACACACACACACACATACCTTGCCGCCCCAGTTTGTAGTTTTGGACACTGTCCCATAGATACTCCATTTGTTAGGTGATACCAAGGGTCCCCAGTCTTTCACTGCAAACTGGCTTCTTCCACATGTTAATCTTGATTTAGTTTTTTTAAATCCCTCTCTCCATTGTTTTGGGGGTCAAAGAGGACTGGAGGAACCAGGAGAGCTCCTGAGGAGGTCTTAGCAAGTCCTACTCGGAGAACCGGGACCTACCTAAGCAGGTGGTGAGAGAAGAGATCCACCTACCTGCTAGACTTCTTCCCAAACCTGAGCCCCCGAAATGCAAATTATACATAGCACGAGAGTATAAAGAAGGTTTATGAGAGAGGAAGAGGAGGTCTACAGGGCAAGGAGGGAGGCAAAAGAAAAGGTAAAGAGCTAAATGCACTATGAAAACAGGAGGGACAATCGGGGGAATAAGAAGGGCCATGACACCCTTGCCATTATTGCTCTGGTGGGCATGTCTTGCCAGGGTGGCCATTTATGTGGTGTGTAAGGTTCACAGGTGGGTAAGATTGGTGGATATTTTTCTCCTCCAGTAGCCTGTATACACGGATAGCTATTGGCTCTTTTTCTAGAATTTATTTTTAGAAACAGTCTGCGTGTGTACCTGTTTCTTGGTATACGCACTGTGTAAGTGCAGGTGCTGAGGAAAGCAGAGAGGGTGTTAGATCCCTTGGGACTGGAGTGATAGGCAGTCATGCGTATCATGATGTGAGTGCTGGGGGCAGAGCCAGGTCCTCTGCCAAAACAAGTGCTTTTAACCGCTGAGCCATCTCTCCAGCTCCCAGGCTCTTGTGTTTGGGTCTGTCTAAAATCTATCACAATTTACTTTCCCTGCATAAGTAAGACAGGGCTCGGCGTTGACTTTTATCTATACATACCCTGTCATTTTAGAATCTTTTCTTAAAGATAAATTCCCTTTCCCTAATGATTTATGTTCTAGCTGGCTTCTGATTCTGTGAAAAATACCACTATCAAAAGCAACTTGTGGAGGGAGAGGTTTATTTGGCTGACAGGTTACAATCCATCGTCGGGGGAAGCCAAGGCACAAACCGAAGCAGGGGTCGTGGAGGAATGATACAGGCTTGCTTTCCTGGCTTGCTCAACTGCATGTCTTATAGAGCCCAGGGCTACCTGCCCAGGGATGGCAGCACCCACAGTGGGCTGGGCCCTCTCACCTTAGTCAGCAATCAAGAAAATGCCCCACAGGAATGCCCACAAGGCCAATCTGAGGGAGACAGCTCCCCAGGTGAGAGTCCCTCCTCTCAGGTATGTGTCTAGATTTATGTCGTTTGCAAAAAGCTGTCACCTTTTCTCAAAGGATCTTTATCAAAATCAGATGAACATATATAAAAGGATCTTTTTTCTAAAATTTCTGTTTGGCTTGCCTCTTCCTTCCTTCCTTCCTTCCTTCCTTCCTTCCTTCCTTCCTTCCTTCCTTCCTTCTAATTTTTTGAGGCAGGGTTTCTCTGTGTAGCCCTGGCTATCCTGGACCCAATCTGTAGACACAGAGATCCTCCTGCCTCCCGAGTACTGGAATTAAATGTTTGGTCCACCACTGCTCCTCCAACTAACCTGTTTCTTAAGACAATACCACCCAGTTTGGATTATTATAGTTTCAGTCAAAATTTTGAAATCAGACAGTATAAACCTTTCAGCTATCTGTCCTTCAGATGGCTTTGTGTAATCTGTCTCCTTTGATTTTGCATGACGTTTGCAGATATAATTTCTTTGGAAACACTTGCTGAGCTTTTGACTGGGATTGCCTGGAATCAGCAGGTCAGTGTGGAAGAAAGACATCAGTAAGTTTCCGAGACTTCACAATGTCCTCCGTAATATGCAACCATATTACATTCCATCCAGAGTAAATGCCTGATTTATTCTTAGGTGCTTGGTCCTGTGAAAATGGTATTTTTTAAGTTTTTCTTTCTATTGTTCGACTGTGTAGCACAACTGAGATGTATATATTAACTGTTTGGTGAAATTCCCTGACTGGTCCCTTGGTTTTCGTATACTGCTCAGGTTCCCACATGCATGAATGTGCTGTCTGCCAATAACCAGTTGTCTTCTCGCCTCAGGGTCTTTGCTTTCTCTCTGTACTGTGATTGCTAGGAATTTCAGTGCCAAGTTAAGCAGAGGTATTGAAAGAGAACACCCTTGCCTTGCTCCTAATCTGGCCCCAAATCAAGCATGATTTTAACATCCTGAATGACTTTGATCACGTTGAAGATGTTCCTTCTCTTCTTAATTTTTTGAGTTTAGAAACACACACACACACGCACACACACACACAGGTTTGTGAAATTAACTATACAACCAAAAAGCTTAAGCTGCCATTTAAGAAAGAAAAGGCTCCTGGGCTGGAAAGATGGCTCATCAGCTGAAAGCATTGCTGCTTTTGTAGAAGCCCCAGGTTCAGTTCCCAGCATCCACATAGCAGTTTACAGCCATCTGCGTCTCCAGTTCCAAGGGATCCATCACCCTCCCTAGGCTTCCAAAGGCTCTGCATGCAGGCAAAACACTCACAAACATAAAATAAATCTTTTTAATAAAAGGAAAACATAGTTTCTGACTTATAAAACAAAACAAAACAAAATGTTCTGGCTTATGAGTATATATCACTTTGGGCCTGATCAAAGACAGAAACTACACCATGATTCAGATTAGTATAAAATTAACTATTTTTTTAAGTCACTATAAGAGATAAGAACCCTTCACGGCACCCTGGAGCGAGGAAAAGTAGCTGACAGACTTGGAGCAGGACCTTTCCTAGAGGCTAACACAGACTTCAGAGCAACAGGCAACATGGCAGCCCAGTGGACCAGAGAAGAGAGGTGCTTCGCACAGACGAGCCAGCAGGGGGCAGCAGTCAAGCAAGCCCCAGCCTTGGCCAGCCACCCAAGCAAGCAGAGACTAATGTCAGTGTGAATAGGACACCTGCGGCTGTGGCCTTTACATCGGAAGGTTTGCAGTTCTAAAGGATTAGGAGACAAACCTGAGGAGGGCTCACCTGGAAGAAGAGGGATTTGAGACTCTGGAGCAGGTAGGAGCCACAGCTTTCAATGTTTTCATTACAACAGCTGCAGAGGTAATGAAGTCTAAAGTGGGGTTGGGCACCATCAAGGGACTGAGCCTTCCAGCCATGTGACCAGGACAGAGCACCACTGGTTATCCTTATTCCTGCTTTCTCACCAGTGATGCCACCCCAGAAACATCAGGGGAACCCCTTTTTGCTCAGTGTCACTCCATTGCCCTCTGCCAAGAAACTTCAACACCATAAGGAAGAAATTCTGCCCATTGCTATGGGGTAAATATTGAAGGGAGAACCTGGAGCCAAGAAACAATAAACAGGTACCTGACAACATACAGTTAAGGAATGGGGTGTCCTAAGCCATCAAATAGTTGACCTTCCCAGAATTCTCTAAAGATTCTGGAATAGAAGTGGATTATTATTATTATCATCATCATCATCATCATCATCTATATAGGGAACCCAAATCTCACATTAAATTTTTTACTCAAATTTAAAGAAATTTCAAGTAAAGTTTTATAGGTTTTATACCAAAGTAAGTCCAATTTTATTAAAGAATATTAAATTGTAAAAGGAATTAAAACAGAAGAGCACCAAAGAAAGAGTAGACATCATATAGTTAGTAGAATTACACATTTCTAGGCTTTCAATGGGTGATCTAAAGAGGAGAAACATAAAATGTACTCAAATCTCAAGAACAATGATCAGGACTCAAGCAGATGGGAGCCGGGTGATAGTTTCCTAAAAGAAACAACAACAACAAAAGCCTGCTAGTATGACATTAAAATCGCACAAAAAGTGGGTGGATCATATCAAAACTTGGATGTTAGTGGGAAAGTGACATGACCAGAAGACTCACAAAGTATTAACTGACAAAGAAGTAGACAAGAATATGCTCGATTTCCTTCCTCTTATTGTGATGCAAATTACAACCATCGTAGGTTAATTCATGCATTAAATTTGAAAATAAGATAGATGTTAGTATGAATATATGTATTGAAACTGGGAAGGGATGGATGTTCATAGAAATTGCTAGAACATCTAAGTTTGGATGTTTATGTCCTAGGGGTGACTCCACTGCTGAGGAATAAATAGAAGATGCTATGCCTGTCTCTAAGAGCTGCGAAGAGCGGTGGAAATGGGGAATAATGCAGACAGATGTTTAAAATAAACAGTAGTTGGGCTAGAAATGGCTCAACAGTTTAAGGGCTTTTCCTCTTGCAGGGACCAAAGTTCAAGTTGCCAGCACCTACTTCTGACAGACTATAAGCACCTATAACTCTAGCTCTAGGGAATCTGACACCCTCTTCTGGTCTCTACAGACACCCAAACACACACACACACACACATACACACACACTTAAAATAAATTTTTAAAAATCAACCACTGTTTTTGTTGTTCTTTGTGTGATTCATTTGAACACAGTCATGATAAACTGGTCAAATAAACTATTTGGCCATGGCTGAAACCCAAGGGAAGCAGGTGTCACAAGATAGGCTATCTATCAAGGTATAAGAGATAATTAAATTTGAGCAGCAAAATATATTTATATCATTGTTGCTATCATCATGGATGACTGTATGAAGAAGCATTAGAAGGCAAGACACTGATCTATTACATCTGTGTTTCCTTTTAGAGACAGGATTTTATTACGTAGCTCAGGCCTGCCTGGAAATCCTTCGGAGCCCTCCTAGCCTCAGACTCAAAATCATTGTCCGGTAGGACGAAGACCTTTAGAGTGCTAGGATGACCTAGCTGGAAAGTTGATTTTTAAAGTTCCATGATTACTAACAATGCTGCTCGTGTGTATGTGCATACGTGTGTGTGTGTGTGTGTGTATGCACATATATATGTATATCTTGCTTTGTTGAGACAGGGTCTCTCTCTCTATATAGTCCTGACTTCCCTGGTACTCATTAAGCAGACCAATCTGTCCTTGAACTCATAGAAATCCTCCTGCCTCTGCCTCCCAAGTGCTGAGGGTCCATGTCTGGTGTGGGAGGTCCTTCTGTCTATGTGTTGCTTTTATTGGTTAATGAATAAAGAACTGCTTTGAGCCTATGGCAAGGGAAGAGCAGAACTAGGCAGGGAAAGCTAGGCTGAATGCTGGGAGAAAGAAGGGCGGAGTCAGAGAGACGCCATGGAGCCGCCAGAGTTAGACGGTGCTGAAACTTTGCTGGTAGGCCACGACCTCATGGTGATATACGGGTTAATAGACTGGGTTAAATTAATATATGGGTTATCCATTAAGAAGCTAGAGCTAATGGGCCAAGCAGTGATTTAATCAATACAGTTTGTATGTGATTATTTCGGGTCTAAGCTAGTCGAGCAGCCGGGAATCAACAAGCAGTCCTCCTCCCTCCTACACGTGTCTAGCTATACAACACGTTTTCTAAATGAAGCAATTGAAAGGAGAAGGATTTGGGTATGTTTACAAGAAAGCAGTTGGGCCAGGATTAGCTCTTTCCTGTGCGAGATGTCTGTTTTATGGCAGCCTTCTTTCTCACTAGCCTTTGGCAGTTCTTTGACGAGATGTCACAATGCTTACATCTCACTGAGTGAGGCCGGCTAACCTTAATCTCTTCTTCCAACATTAGGGGCTGTCATTTGGACCCTCACATTTGTTCCTTTTACCTCATTTCTTGGTTTACACAGTCAGCTCACCATTGAAGGTACTCAGAAGGTTTGGAGTCTTGATGTATAGCCTTTACTCACTGTATTTCATAGATGGCGTGCTAACTGTACTTCCTCTCCCTATGGCCTGGGTCTGAAAAAGCATGGGATAAATTTGGACTAGCTGAACATAGCGGACAATGAGGAAGAATGGGAACTCAAGAACAATCGCAGTGGGTTTTTTATCCTACTGCACGTACTGGCTTTGGGGGAGCCTAGGCAGTTTGGATGCTCACCTTATGAGACCTGGATAGAGGTGGGCGGTCCTTGGGCTTCCCACAGGTCAGGGAACCCTGATTGCTCTTCGAGCAGATGAGGGAGGGTGACTTGATTGGGGGAGGGGAAGGGAAATGGGAGGCGGTGGCGGGGAGGAGGCAGAAATCCTTAATAAATAAATAAATTAAAAAAAATAAAACTGAAAAAAAATGTGCAACTAAGCCAGCTGTGGAGGTGCACACCTATAATCAATCCCATCACTGTGCAGCCAGCCAGGACTACACAGTGAGACTCTATCTCACACATGTAACAGGAGCTAGAGGAATGGCTCAGTGGATAAACCATTTGCTGTACACAGGTGTGAGTTCAAATCCCCAGAAAGCATGGAAAGCCAGGCATGGGAGCATGAGCCTCTAATTGCAGTGCTCCTGTAACGAGGTGGGAGGCAAAGAAGGGAGAATGCTTTAGATGCTCACAGGCCAGCTGGCCTGGTGTATGCAAATAGTGACACAACAAAGAGACCCTGCCTCAAGCAAGGGGGAAGGTGAGGATAGGCAAGAGAGATTTCCCTGTGAGTTCTATATATGTACCATGGCAAGCATGCCCCCCTCCACATCATGTATACACAAAATGTGCACAACAGACTCCACATGTTTATTCACGGCCATGGTGAACTGCTGAGCCTGGCTGAGCACATCACATGTTGAGTGAGACCACTGCTGACACCCACAGGACAAATCACCAAAACACGTCTGCATCCATTACACGCTTGTCAACTTTAACACTTAGCAAAGGTAGTTTTCCTTCACTGGGAAGACAATGGAGGTTTGAGGCTCAGAGAAAAGCTCTGGAGACATTCCCGGGTTTGGTTGTGTTGGGGATAACACTCGTTCAGTATTCAGTATCTTCCATCAGGACCTTTGCACACTCTAACCCTACTTACTGCTCGACGTGGCAGGCACACTGCCCCATCCTCACCTGTGTCCCCTTCGAACACCCTCCTCAGCTTTTCTAATCAAGACGTCCAGATTCTTTATCCACATTGTGTCTCCTGGAGGCATTTGCATTTTTAAATGAATCAAAATAGGGAAATAAATGATGGCTCTGGTGGTAGGGTTTTCTGGCTTCGGTGGTCAGATACTGGAATTTTGAGTGGGGTGGGAGGGCTGATGTTGGAGCCTTATGACTCTCTTACTGGCCACTGGGTGCTGTGGGACAATGGTTTTACCCTGTAAAGATTTGTTTCTTGTACTACTTTAATAAAACGCTGATTGGCCAGTAGCCAGGCAGGAAGTTGAGGCAGGGCAATGAGAACAGGAGAATTCTGGGAAGAGGAAAGATGCAGTCTGTAGTCGTCACCGAAATGTAGAGGATGCAGATGACAATGCCTCACTGATGAAAGGTACCAAGCCACATGGCTAACACAGGCAGAGCATTCCCTGGAGATGAGGCAGATTAGCTCCCATGGGCCCACAGTCCTCCCAGACCCTTCATGACACGGATGGAATTTTAACTCTTTCAATCTCATTAATTGCATTTGCCTTTTGCCTTTCGAACTGTCAGTTAAGTGTGAGAAATAGACACTATCACTGTTGCTGCCTGGGAAAGGAGTGGGCAAATGGACTTTTTAAAGGATAAAGCTTCTGCCCATCAGGGATCCTTTCTCTGCAGCCAAGTTTGCACTGACTGGGAATTTCCACAGTGGGAACTGACATACTGCCGCGTCTTCTAAAACCCTTGATTTCACAAGCCGCCTGATGACTAGCCAAGGACCCAGACCCTCTACCCAGACAAGCCCTATCTGCCTCTTGGGCCACACATCTTCTGTTCATCTGGTTTATCCTCTTACCAGAGTACGCTTTCCTCAACTCAGCCAGAGGGCCATAAAGCTCCCAGCAGAAACACCTATGCTTTTGCCAACCTTGGAGAACAATTTAGGGACTTTTGAATGAATCTTCACCCGTAAATCTCAGGTCTTTGGCATATCTAAATTTGTTTGAACTAAAAAATTTTTACATAATTTGAGTGGTAAAACACTAATTCTTCTGTTGCTTTTTGAAAGCAATATATATACATATTACTTTCATATCTATGGATATATATATATATCTGAGATATATACTTGTGGATATGTGTCTATTTGGATGGATATAAATATATATATATACACACACATATCACAGAATAAATAATGAATTGTAAATGAGAAGAAAGGCAAATTGCCTGCTGCACACATATGAGGACCCCAGTTTGGATCTCTAGCACCTGTGCAAAAGTTGGGGACAGCAGCTCACACTGTAGCCCCAGCACTGGAAGGGCAGAGCCAGTGAATTCCCAGAAATTGCTGACCAGCCAGTCCAGCAAGCTCTAGGTTCAGTGAGATGCTTTGTTCCAGACATAAAGTGGACAGTGATAGAGGATGACACCTAGCATCAACCTCTGCCTCCATACACGCAAGGGCAGCCATGGGCACCCGTGTACACACATATTACACATATGTGTACACACAAGCATACAACACACACACATTTATTTACACAGTAAAACTGAATAAATGATAACTGCATGAAATACCTCTGAATCTTACCAACTTAAGATTGATTGACAAAAGCAAGTGTCAGAAGACAATGCAGACCTTCATATTTACCCTAAATTTCAAAAGTCAATAATCAACAGGATGTCCCTTATGTCATTCATGTGCAGATCTGACCCAAGACCTCTGGGCGTGGCCAGGGTTCATCCTTTCAATTCTACAGCACCTAACTCACAGATGGAGAGAACCAGTCACATCAGGGGTCCGGGTTCTGGTTTCCCTCTGCTTCTGGTGCCTGGAAGCCACTTTGAGCCCCTCACAGAATCCTCTGCATCTCCCTGACTGATTGGCCTGCCTGAGGCTCAAATTGCTCAGGGTCCCCCTAGTCCCTGTCTCCCCTGTCCAGTCCCACTGCCCTGTCAGAAAAAGGATATGGAGATTTCTCCACGGTTCCCTGCTCACAGCGGTCTACTTTAAAACTCAACTTGGAGTTTCTGAAGATTTCCCTCCTTGGTCTCCTTGTGCCATATGGGGCAGTTGGACCATGCCATTAACTCTCCTTGGTACTGACTGTATACTACATGTCGACCAAAGATTGGCATTTTTTCCCTAACTGAGCCAGGCTCATCTGTTCCTTCCTCTCTGTGTCATTCTTCAGGTAAAGCTTTGGCAATATCACAGGTCCCCAAAGAGCATTCCACTTGGTGTATCATGAGTGAAATCTGGACCTTTTATGTCTTAGGACCTTGTTCCTGGCTGCCTTTTGCAGAGAAATTCACAGAAAGACCCCTTCAGACTTTTTCTAATCATTCCCTGTCCCAGGTTATCTGCTCCTAAGTTCTTCAGAGATAACTAGTGCTACACCCATCAATGCCTAAGGGTCAATTGCCTACCCAGATGTGTCCCAAGTGCTCTGTCTCACTCTATCAGATATAGTCTATCTGTTGATTCTGTAAGGTCTTCCCCCTGAGTCTTAGACACAGTGTCCATTTCAGAAGCCAGCAGATGAGGGGGCTTTCATTTTGCAGGATGGTGTCTGAAGTCACACCATGGTAACCACTGCATTTTCCAAAATGGGGCTTTAAGATTCTTTTAAAGCTCTGCTATGTTTCCAGACAACAGAAGACACCCATCTGCTTCCTGTCTTTTCCCGAGGACAGGCCAATGGAGAACAGCTTTAATTTGTAACATAAATTGCTGGTATTAGAGGAAATGAGTTGTTTCCCGATGGCAAAGACAGAACAATTGCACATGATAACTGAGATGCGTCAGAGAGTCTGTGGAATGCGAACTCTAAGTAAGAGCCTTGATGAAGCCAAGTCTTACAAATTTATGTTTTCTCATGTGTTGAATTAGTTTCAAGCTCCTTCTTGGAGCATAAATAGTAAAACAAGCGCCTTTCTGCTCCACCCTTTCATGGCTTTGATTTGAATTTTGTTCATTTGGTTGATTTTTTTTTTGGCTTGGTTTTGTTTTGTTTGTTCTTGTCATTTGTTTTCTGGTATTTTGAAACACAATGACCAGGGTTTGTGTTAGAACTCAGTGTGCAGCACAGGCTGCCCTTGAGCTTCAGATCCTCTGGCCGTCTGAGGACTGGGGTTGTAGGCGTGTGCCTCCACATTGGGCTTCAGCTCCGTTTTGTTCATTTACATTTCTGCTTATTTTTTTTTATCTGAATCTCTTGAATCTAAACAAGACTGAGGTGTCTTTAGACGATTTTTTCTGAGCTTTGTTTTCCATTTTTATGGCGTGTGTATGAGGGCACACATGTGAATACACTCATCTAATTTCCAAATTCCTAGTTTTCAAGAACCTCAATGTTTGTTTTGTTGTATGCTGTGAGTTTAAGTCCTATGCCATCTGAAAATGACTGTCCTCATGGAAAGAAAATTTAGTAAGCATTTTCAGGAAATTTCATAGAAGCTCCTCAGAGAAGTTCCAGCATGCTGGTTGCTGTAGAATCTGCTTTTGAGGGTTTGGGGTTTTGTTTTATTTTGTTTTGCTTTTTCCTTTGTGGTATATTGGCCATGAGAACCTGAAACTTAGGAGATTGTCCAGTCCTTGTCAGACAAGTGGGCACAGTTTGTCCCTGGGACTTGCTCTAGGGCTTCAGAGCCAGAGGTGGCTCCTGCAGGGATGGAGAGGTGGGATTCAATCTTTCCTCCTCCTCCCCTTCCTCTTCTTTCTCTTCTCCTTCCCCCTCTTTTTCCCAGGTAGTGGTTGAACCTGTGTGTGATACACAGACTAGGCTGGTGTTCTACCCTGTAGGTAACCACTCTTAGCAACATTGTCCTGTACACCTGCGCCCACTGTATATAAATCAAATTTGGGGAACTGCAAAGTTCTTATTTCCAAGGAGAGTTCCTACAAAGTAGGAAATACTAGCTAGGTTGTGGATTTAAAATTTTGGTTCTCTGAGTGTAGAAGGAAACAAAATGTGCAAGAATATACATCTCAAGACAAACTTGTTTCTAAAAGCCTCATTAAGATTGTAGATGAGTGTAACACACACACACACACACACACACACACCACACCACACCACACCACACCACACCACACCACACCTTAAACTTCAAGCTGCCACATCCTTGCTGTCCTTACTCAGTGCAGACTCCTGGAGGCTGTCTGCCGTGTCCACTCGAGATCAGGAGAAAGTCCAAAGTTGACAGCTGGACTTTACTTTCTTGCTTCCTGCCACCCCCTCATCCTTTGGAGGAGACCTAGATACAAGCGAGTGGCTTCTGCCCTTTTTGTGACTTCTTTTGAATCTCAACCGCCTCAGCTGACTCTCCCAGTCAAAGGAGGCAACAGATTACTCTGCCCGCTGGCCCCACAGAAGGGTCCTAGGGCTGAGGAGCTGCTGCCCAGAGCCCAGAGGGGAGTGAGAAGACGTTCTTCCAGATCCAGGCGCGCCGAGAAGCTCAAACTTTGACAGGGTAAGGACTTAAGAGGGATTTAGCTGAAAGTTGCCTGGGTTGCTGGGTTGAGCTGAAAGCACTGGGAACGCAGAGTCCGGGCTGGATCCAGAACCGGGCGCCAAGCCCATGGGTCGGCGTGGCGCTGTCCGCAGCCTACGGTGCTGAAACGGATCCCGGCCGGGTGAAGAAACAACCTCTTGAATGAGTGTGCGGACACAGGGGCACCCCACATCTCTCCAGTATGCTGGGAACAAAAGCAAGGATCCTCGATGCTCCTCATAGCACCCCAGTTCCTGCAGACTCGCTGAGCTAAGCCCGCTAAGCCGTCAAGGAGCCAAGCAGAAATTACTGGGCTGGCTCTATTAGGACAAGACTGGGTCCAACCGTGAGTTCTCCGGTGACACCTCCAGCCACACTGTACCCAGAGGCAGCATGTTCACCGCCTCTAAATCAGGAAGGGGCTCAAGATCCACCTTGTCCCTCTGGCTCAACTGATTAGAGTCTCCCAGCGCCAGCACCGCTCTGGGGACACCTGTTTGGGAGACTTGGAAGGAGTCACCCTGAGGCAGCAGACAAGAAAGAGGATGGGAGCCATCTCTTCCAAACCCTACTCAGCCTAGAAAGACAAAGAGACAGGTGAAACGAGGAATGGGTGGGGAATTCGTTTAAGAAGGAAGCATATTTTTCTGGTGTTAATGATAAAATTATACCCGACTTAGCCATGGGGTCAGAGGGCTTAGGGGCTAGAGTACAAAGAAGGAATAGTGGCCCCTGATCCCTTCGAAATCCGCTTATCTGCTAAGATGTCTGGTTCTGTCCTCAGGATTTCCTCCACCGCTCAGCACCTCCCTTTCTCTTCCACCCCTTCCTCCACTCCTCGCCCATCACTGGCACCCACTGGTGGGTGATCTGCTGGCCACCCTGTACTGGGTCTGGGGGGCTAGAAAGTGGGGAGAGTTGATCCAGTTTTCTTCCCCCATTATCTTCCTTTCTACTGTTGTTGGGATTTCAATCCCAGACCCTCCTAGGCAAAGAAGGGGACTTAAGCAGAGTGGTGTGGAGCCTGCAGCCTTGACTAGCTGTTGGTGAAACTGAGCCTCCCAGGTGAGATCTACTTGCTCAGGATTCTCCCTGTAGCTCTGCCCCAGATAACTTCTCCCGCAAAGTTAGACTACCCCATGTGGGTGCTCATCATCAATTCTTATTCTGGGCTGAGCCTGGAGACTGCTGCACCACCCCCAGTCCCCCAAAGCTTTAGACAGTGGTCCACCATCCGGGTTCAAATGTCATCCCATAGCAGGCAGCTCAGATCCATGCCAACATTCTCTACCGACCATCTCCCACCACCATACAATATCGCTCATTAAAACAACCAGTGCTATAGTTACCTGGGCATAGCCCTCACTAATTGCAGTGTGCTCTGGTTCCCCACCTCCTAAGTTGAGAATTCATGGGAAAGGGGGCCTGGAGAAAGTCGAATCCAGAGAGGGATGTCATGCATATCATGACAAAACCAATCTTCTATGCCGACATTCCGGCTGTAGGAAATTTAGTCTCCTCCTTGTTAACATTTCTACTGAGTTTTGGGAGATCCCCTGGTGTGAGTGGAGATCTATATGAAGTCCGCTCTGCTTCACACCAATGTCCAAACATACCAGATCTCAGTCACTTTCTCTGGGACTTTGGCCAGGACTTCGTGTGCCTCTTGCCTTTGGTGCACCTGTTCTTATGCCTTTTCTGTTCTCATTCACTGTCTGCTGGAGGATGTGCTTCTGGTTAAGAATGGGGTTGCCATGGTGACCAGCCTCAGGTTGCCATAGCATCCAGAGGTAAACAGTTGGAAGCTGCACTGCCTCTTCTCTAGTTCTGGAAGATGGCTCTGACTGCCAGCTTCCCGCAGGAGTTGAAAGACAATAGCCAGATTCCAGCACCTTGCTCTGAACTACCCCCAGCGTGCTGCCCACCTGAAACCCTCACTACCCCCACCCCACAAAGCCTCGAGGTTGAGATGGGTCAGTCTTTTTCTCTATACCACTCCCCTCATTGCACACCCTGGCACTGGGGACAGAGAATGGCTTTCCCTCTGGCTTCACTTCATTGTACCCTGATGACTCCTGACTACAAAGCAAAGTTCAGTGGGAGAAACAGAATTAAATTAATTAAGCAGGCACAGTCCCTGCCCTGCGGGACTTCTTTGTACTGTGAGAGACGAGGCGTACAGCACCTGTGAGTGGCCTGTTTTCTGAACTGGAGTGGACATAATAGCATATGGACATAATAACCCTGAGGTTAAAGAGATGCTGAGGGTTCTTCCTGGCAGAAGGCCTCTCAGGAAAGGTCACCTTGAGACTAACTGCAAGTTTAAGTTGAAGAAGAGCAAAGGATTCTCTTGGGCAGAAGTGCCAGCAGGAACAAAGGTGTGTAAGTGACCAGGGCACAGCAGGCCTGGACATACAAAGCCACAGCATGGCAGTGGCTTAGCCTGCGGCTCATGCAGCACTGATGCTCTGAGGCACTGGGATCCTGCACCATGGGCTCCTAAGGGATAGAAATGATTAGAGCTATTTTACAGAAAGACTGTAGTTACTCTTAGAGATTCATTCATTCATTCATTCATTCATTCATCTTTCCCATACTCATTGAGAATCTTCCTATCTTAAGAACCAGACTCTAGTTCAGTGGTTCTCAACCTGTGGGTTGTGACCCCTTTGTCAAACCTCTATCTTCAAAAAAAATATTTACATTGTATTCATAACAGTAGCAAAATTACAGTTCTGAAGTAGCAAGGAAAATAATTTTATAGTTGGGGTCACCATAACATAATATTAAAGGGTTGCAGCATTAGGAAGGTTGAGAACCCCTGCTCTAGATGGATTTCATGAGAGAAATATTAAGAGTAGGAGGTATTCCAACAATCTCAGAGAGAGGGGCAGGAGCCTGTGCCAAGGTGGCTAAGAAGCTGCCTCTATTTGGTTCTCAACTATATGGTTGCTGCCTGGATGAGCCCTTAGAAAGTAACTGGTTCTCAGGCCATTTCTGAATTAGTGGATGGTGAAGAAGACAGAACGTATCTCTGGTTAGTCTGTGGTAACTGAATGGACTTGGGAATGCTGCATCTGAGGCTGTAAGGAAGAACAAGAATGAAGGCTCATAGCCATCGCTGAATGGCCAGCTGACTCTGAGTATCACCCAAGTAGCAACCAAAACACAGCTTGAGAGCATGCCTCAAGCCATGACAACAGAGAGTGTGCCCCCAGGAAATCTTCTTAGGTAAGCTCCACTCTTCACGGTGCCCATGCGTACCCTGGGTGGCAGTGAACTCCCACGGCCTCCTCTGCCATCTGCAGGGCTTGCATCTTTCACCTTGAACTACAATACTACCGTGGAGGGGTTAGCCAGCCACAGAAACCTCCTATAGTTGCCTGGCAAAGTCGTTGTTGGAGTTAAACCCCTCCACTGTAGTATTGTGCTTCTCACCCATGTCCTAGCTCTGCCTCAGGCTGACTTGGAACAAGTTATTTAACCATTCTGCATCTCAACTTCTGCAAATCTTAATACTTTCATTTGGCTGTTGGGGGAGGGGAGGCTGTTCTTTCCTTCTCACACGTGAGTCCTGGAAGTCAAACTCAGGACGTCAGACTTGGCAGCAATCATCTTTACCCACTGAGCCATCTCCCTGTCATGGAGTGGATGCTTTGTAACAGTTTCTGAACTCGTTAGATAGAACAATGAGTATTTCCAACCATGGTAAAGTATTGCTTTCATCATCGTGTTCCAAAGGTTAATTAGCAACAAATATCTTCTGCAGTTGCATGGTGATGTCATCGTTAGAGAAGGAGTTCCTGGCCTGGCCTCACTAGCACAGGGTACGGGGCAGGAAGGAGAGTAGTTCTCAAGAGGGCAGCAATGGGATGGCTGCAGGGATGCGGGCTTCCTGGCTCTAGTAAGGGCTGGGGACCACTTTCATCCTCTTGTAATGCCAAGCCAAACAGCTGGCTCTTATTACAAAGCCTTGTGGGTAGACTTGGACCTGAAGAATCCAGGGCCCTGGTAGCTCCACTCACCCCTGGAGAAGATCAAGGCACTTCCTAAGCATAAGACAGGCCCCTGCTAACAACTGTAATTGGCAATCATGTTCTCGGTTCAGAACATTCTCTTTCATCTCCAGTCTCTTCCTGTTCCTGGAAACAGTGTTCAGTTTTCTTCTCGGGCAGGAATTAAAGATTTGCAGCTGGTGTCTGGGAGCCTCTTGCTTGTGTTATGAAAATGTGTAGAGTTTAGAAGAGGAACAACCCCACTCACCACCTCTTCCTCGGAAAACAACTGAGCTCTCCCAATTCTGCTAATAGCACACTCCCTCCATCTTCTTTCAGGGGCATCTTGGCTCCGGATGTCTCTACACTCTACAGAGACATCCCCTCACCTTCCACTTCAGCCCCCAACATACCCCAGTACACCTCGCTACATGTTATCTAAGACCTGAGATGTTGTTGGGGACCCTGTGAGCAGGAAGAGCACGTTGTGATAGTGACTGGCCCCAGAAACTGCCCTTGGGTCTTGATAGTCTGGGATTAAACCCTGAAGTCTCACCGGCATGTTATTGCTGACTAATGAGATAGTCCTGCTGTCTGAATTCTTTGCCTCAGATCACTGATCTGCAAAGTAAATAGCACTGATACTACTTAATAGGGTTATTGGTAGGATTAAATTAGTCAATTCAAATAAAAGTTTATAGTGCCATGCCTAACATAATCCTCAAATTGGCTTGGTGGTGGTAGTGGTGGAGGTGATGGTGGAGGTGGTGGTGGAGGTGGAGGTGGTGGTGGTGGTGGAGGTGGAGGTGGAGGTGAAGGTGGTGGAGATGGAGGTGGTGGTGGTGGGGAGGAGGTGGTGGTGGTGGAGGTGGAGGTGGTGGTGGTGGTGGGGAGGAGGTGGAGGTGGTGGTGGTGGAGGTGGAGGTGGTGGTGGTGGTGGGGAGGAGGTGGAGGTGGTGGAGGTGGAAGTGGTGGTGGAGGTGGTGGAGGTGGTGGAGGTGAAGGTGGTAGAGATGGAGGTGGAAGTGGTGGAGGTGGTAGTGGTGGTGGGAGAGGTGGCAGTGGCAGCAATGGTGATGATGAATGTGTTATTTTGGCACATGTCCCTTTAATCATGTTCCTATTTTGTTTTGTATATTGTATTTATATTGTGTTCTGCCAGTTAAACCAAGCAGATATTGTGAATTCTGCATTTTAGGGTATTTTAATTTTAGGTTGAACATTCAACATTTACATACTGTTCACATCTACACAGATTACCCACTTAAAGTATTGAATTTTTAGTACATTGGCAGTTTTAGAACCATCACAATATAATTTTAGGACTTTTAAACAGTACCCCCTCCAAGACACCATATACCTATTAACATCGCTCTTCTTTCTAACCTCCCTACTCTAACCCTAGGCTGTCAATCTTCTTTCTGTCTTCACGGACTTATATGTTCTGTGAGTTTCCATGAAATCACAGTCTTCCATGACTGGCTTTTTCCACTCAGCATAATGTCTATCCATGTTAAAGCATGTACCAGAATTTTATTCTTTTTCATTGGCAGGTGAGTATGCCTACAATATTATGTGATATTGTTGGTCCAGTTGTCAGTGGATTGACATTTAGACAAATCTACAGATAAGAGATATCTTTCCATTTATTTATATCTCCTTAGCTTTTCTTTCATGTAAAGCCACTTAAATTCTCAAACGTGGTTTGTCTTGGGAAGATTTTGGGGTTTTCCTTCTATAATAGGCCTTGGATTGTTTGAATGTATATAATCTGTGGAACTGGATAGGGCAATGTCTGTCCCACAACAGGCTCACAAGTCTCAGAGTGAGTCAGGACCAGGTAACTGAGGACGTTTCTCCTACCCCAAAGTATTCAGGTAGAAAGGAAGAATAAAACGACTATTAAAAGCAAGATTTAGAGAAAGCTCCAGACAGGGGACACCATGAGAATTATTGGCTGTTTGGAGTGTGTTTGGACAAAGTGAGCCTGTCTAGTCACCTGTTTCCAAATGAGATGGAAATTTCCAGGGTGAATCACTCACAGGATTGTGTGAGGACCCAATAAATTAATATCCACTTGGAGTTATCAGAGACCAGAACCTGACAGAGAGCAAGTGTCCAGGACACGGGAGATGGTTCTGTGGTAAGTAGCACCCTTGGGGTCCCTGCCACTTCTCCACTTAGCCTATATACTTTTTATTGACTTTTATACATATGTGCAGGGGATTTGGAGCAGTGTTTAGGTAAAATGGAGGAGTTCCTTAAGGCTTTGGTTAATAGTAAAGGAAAAGTTCAAGATTATGGGCATGGTTGTGACTCATATCGATGCCTGGCCTAATCACATATCCAGGCCAACAACAAAGACAAAGATGAATTCCGTGGTATCAGATTCTCAGTCAAGTCCTTGAAGGTGCCCAACCTGATGGCTAACAGGTGGCCGGTGTTAGTGAGATTGTGTTGTTTGGAGGAACCCTACCAGGTCCTTAGGGCAGGGTTAGGGTTTTCTTCCCTATCCACAAGGCATTCCATTCTCCCCTACCCCCATTTCAACACTTCTAGCACTATGCCCTTCCCACTGTTTTACACATTTGTTCTACACACTTGCATGCACACACTCATCACTGAATTTTGTCATCTCAGAATAGAGACCTTCACCTTCATAGTCCTTAGGGATAGGTCAAGTTCCTAGTTTCTGGGACATACTAGCAAGAAGTCAATAAAAGGGTTGGAGTAGGGACCAGGAAAGAAAACAGGCCATATTTAGTCATATTATAAAGAAAATATAAGTGATCTGAAATTGTGTGTTTTTAGTACTCTGGTCAAGTTGTAGAACACACACATGCACTTGGGAGAAGGCTCACAAACCATTTCTAGGCTCCTACCTATGACTATACTTCAAGGTCACCTTCAAAGCTAGCGGGATGCATCTTTTTTTCTGTTTTGGAAAATAACATTATGTTTGCATGTTGCTAAATCCCTTATTGTGTGGATGGCAAACAAAAGAAGTCCCCATGTGGACTTCAGAGCCAGCCAGAACCAAATCTCCCTTTTCTCCATGGCAACATCAGCATCTCTACTACCTCATGGGGCTCTGAGGACTAGCAGCTGCAGACATGGCAGCCATAGCCCCTGGGGCCTCTCCAGGATGGCAATTTCTATTTCAGCAGAGCCTCAGGGCCACTGGCCTCTCTTGTAGAACTCCTTGAAAGTTTCAGATTTAGGAGATGGGACAATATCACTCTCTTGATACTATGTTACTTGATAATACACTAGGACTGAAGAACTGGTAGATAAAGAGGAAGAAAGGAGCCCCTATGCTACCCTCCTTCTGTGAAATGTACACAGATCAAGAAGCTAAAATGTTAGTATCTTTCTCTTTTAAGAACATCTCAGCTCATTGAGGAAGAATGGTAAAGAATCGTGGCCTAGCAACCTCTAAGGAGTTGATGAGTGCTTAGTGCCCATCAACCGGAGGCAACCATCAGGTTCAACAGGGCTTCTGAATGCAGTCCCCAACCCACCCTCCTTGTGAAGTCACCTTACCAAAACAATAAAACTGGATTCCGAATCTGAACACCCCTCAGTGGGAGTACCAGCAGGCAAGGTGTGGCTTAGAGTTGGAACTGGCAAGAATCTGTAGCAAAGGTGCATCAGTCATTCAGAATATAAGGACTTTTATTTAAATTCTGATACTTTTTACCTTTTTATAAAGATGATCATTTATGACACTTAAGAACCAATAAGAAGCCGGGCGGTGGTGGCGCACGCCTTTAATCCCAGCACTCGGGAGGCAGAGGCAGGCGGATCTCTGTGAGTTCGAGACCAGCTTGGTCTACAAGAGCTAGTTCCAGGACAGGCTCCAAAACCACAGAGAAACCCTGTCTCGAAAAAACAAAAAAACAAAAAAAACAAAAAAAAAAACCAATAAGAGCAAAATCTTATGAGTTGTATTTCCCCATAATTATATATATCTCCATCCATCCCTAAAGATAAACCTAAAAGAGAAATTAGGTTTACCTGGGTCTCTTAATAACACACTTTATATATGTTTAAATATCTATCTTAGTGGTGATAATCCCCTCCCCCAAAGTCAAAACAACCCAACATGTAGGTGGTCTATTGGGGAGTGATTGAAGGAAGGGCAGTAGGGGCCTTGGACAAAGACAAAAGAGAGGAGCAGAAAGCCAAGGCAATGTACATCACCAAACAGATCACAGCTCAATCAGCAGGGCCTCTCCAAAGAGCCTACAGAGTGTTCTTCAGAATCCTCTTCCTGAGAGATGGAAGACTACACACCCTCTGAGCCCTGATCCAATTAATCAAGTGTTGCCCAAGGGGAATAAAGTCTGTTAAGTGCCACTGGGTTTGTGCATATGCCAGAATAGCTGAAGTGTTTTAAGGAGGTGTTCCTCGAGGGAAGAAAATGGAAGGTGAATAGCCCACAGCACAGCTGAGGTATTACCAGGCTACCCAGCATGATCTAGTTACCATAGCAACAGTGAACCTGAAAGATGGGCAGGAAAGATGTGATGTAGAGGATCATGGATGCCTATTGTTCAGGCCCAGTTAGACCATTGTGAAGTTAGAAATGCCTCAGCTCCCTACTTTGACAAATACTCTTTCATCTTGAGACTAAGCTTCAGACTGTGACAGGAGGGTGACATCTGATTCTTAGCCTCATCCATGACCAGCCCTGGGTCACAAAGGTCCTTAAACACATGCATGTGGGCACTCTGCCCAAACTTCCACACTCTATTCCCTCATCCCTCTGAGACAACTGCCCTTGGCCACAGGTGGACCCTAAAGAAGTACACATTAGCGCCATGCCCAGTAAGACCATAGTCCTACCGTGCTTTCTTTTGCTCTGATATAACATTCTGACCAAAAGCAACTTGAGGCAGAAAGGGTTTATTTGACTTTTATGTCTAGGTCATAGTCCAATACTGAGAGAAGTCAGAGCAGGAACTCAAGTAGGAAAATGGATGCAGGAACAAAAGCAGAACCTATGGAAGAGTGCTGTTTCCTGGCTAGTTCTGGGCATCCATAACAGTCTGGATCAGAGTTTTAGGCAATCATAACAGTCGGGGTCAGAGTTCTAGGTACCCATAACAGTCTTGATCAGAGTTCTAGGCACCTATGACAGTCTAGATCAGGGTTCTAGACATTCATAACAGTCTAGATCAGAGTTCTATGCATCCATAACAGTCTGGATCAGAGTTCTAGGCACCCATGACAGTCTAGATCAGAGTTCTAGACATTCATAACAGTCTGGATCAGAGTTCTAGGTGGGTATGGCCCCTTGACATCTGGGGTGAGGTGTGGTCTGAGGAGGGACAACTGTGGCTTAGAGCAGGGGTCCCTGCTGCTCAGACCTAAGAACTACACTATTCTTTGCTGCTGTAAACTTTACACTGTGGCGTTCTGGAGTCAGTTGGCTCTGCAGCAGATCCTGGGCAGCCTGGCATAAGCAACTAATCTTATGCATCTGCTCGGTGCTGGGTTTCTTTGTTTGTAAAACAGGAAGGGGAAACTGTTTGGAAACTCCAGTAAGAAAGTGTCCATAGCATCTTCCCACGACTTCACGGACAGAAAGCAGGCCTGTGAGCAGACAAAGTGCTACCTCCTCATGGGTACCGAACAGGGTTTGTGCCTAGAAAGGAGGGTACAGCTGAGGGGCAGAGGGGAGGAGCACAGGCTTGAGACAGTGTCCTTTATTTGATGCATTTGCTGGCACCAAAAAGACAAAGGAGAGTCACTTGGCTGTTTTTCTTTTGAGTCCCACAAACTGATTTAAAGCTTGCTGTGGCCCCCACTGGGCTGTAAACTCCTTCCACAGAGAACAGAGAACATCTGGAGTTTATCATTTAGTATTCTCTGATAAATCCCAGCTGCTGGAGTGTCCTCTGACACCATCGTAGGTGCTCAGTTAAACATGTAGAAGGGACAATTTAAAGTGAGTTTATTGTTTGCAACCAGCCTCATACGTTGGCCGTGACATTTCCTCAGGTATGGTAGTCTGAATGAGAAATGTCTCCCAAAGTCACTCCTTTGAACACTTGGTCCCCAGCTGGTGGTGATGTCTGGGAAAGATTAGATGGTACAGCCTTACTAGAGGAAACCACCAAGGCTTTGAGATTAAGAGCCTTGAACTGAGTCCAGCTCGCTCCCTGCTTTGAGCTTTGCATTTGCAGATGTAAGCTCTCAGTTTCCAGTTCCTGCTGCCCTGCCTGCCACCCGCTGCCCTGCCTGCCACTCGCTGTCCTGCTTCCTCGCCATGATGGACTCTTACCCCTCTAGAACCCTAAGCCCAAATAAACTCTTTATTCTATACGTTGCCCTAGCCACAGCGTCTTCCAACAACACCAGAAAAGTGATGGCTATACCAGGTATCTCCAGCTGGAATCATTCTTTTCTTAAGCCTGTTTCCTCCCCTCGCTCCCCGCTCCCCGCTCCCCACTTCCCGCTCCACTCCGGACTGGAGTTCACAGTCCTGCTCCGGAAGCCTGCTGTCATGACGTCATCCTCCCTCCCTCTTCACTAGTTCTCCACACTGCCGCTGCGTCCTGGTGATTCTACCCATTCCCTGGTTTTTAGCCAATTCATTATCGAGGACAGGTGGTTGTTTAGCTCAGCCTACTGTTCTCTCTCCTCCTGAGTTTCTGAAGCAGATTTTAGCTGCTCTCCTCGCTCCCGCTCGGGTCCCTAAGAATACCTCTCGCCCCGTGCAGCCAGAGTGACCTTTATACCTCTGTCACATCCTCGCTGGACTTCAGAGTTAAGCCCAAGTTCCTTGGCACCACCTGTGAAGCCCCGTTGTACCAGCTGCCTCTCTGAATCACGGGTTCTTGAAAAATCTGTCTTGATTAGATTTTGTCAACCTGACACAAGCGAGAGCTATCTGGGAAGAGGACTCTCAATTGAGAAAATGCCTCCAATCAGATTGGCCTGTGGTCAAGCCTGTGATTGATGATTGATGTGGGTGGTGCTACCCCTCAGTAGGTGGTGTCGGAATGTATAAGAAAACAAACCAAGCAAGCCAGGAAGAGCAAGCCAGTGAGCACAGCTCCTTCATGGTCTCTACATCAGCTCCTGACTCCAGGTTCCTGACTTGAGTTCCCACCTTGACTACAAGCTGGAGGTGAAATAAACCCTGTCCTCCCCAAGTTTCCTTTGGTCATGGTCTTTTATCACAGAAGAGAAAGAGAGGGAGAGAGAGAGAGAGAGAGAGAGAGAAGAAAGGAAGAAAGAAAGAAAGCTAACCAAAACAACAGACTTTGTCTTACCTTTCTTTAGAAATTATTAAATTTAAAATTGCAGGTTGAAAGTATGAACACCAGAGATCAGTCAGGCCCCAGCTGAGCCAGGGCTGCCCTAAGTAGTTGAGTGTTCTGACCTTGGCTCTAGGGCCACAGCTGCTTTGCGCAGTGTCTCGGGCAATTGGAATTGACCTTCCTTTGGAAATAGAATTTATTTAGTCCCATGAGTCACTGGGATATTTCTAGAAATTGCCATCTTTCCCTGAAGTGACCTCTACTGACATTGGATACGCTTGGGCTATGGGGCTCCTCCAGAGAGCCTGTGCTGGCCTGTCTTGGTGACCCCAACCTCAGGGGACTGTCTGGAAGCTGGATGACTTCTCCAGTAGTTATAAACATGGCCTCGTGGCAGCTGTGCCCTCATATCAGCTTCCTTGTCTCCCCGACTGTAGGGACAGGCTCCACTGCTGGCCGCAAGAAAGTGTGCGCCCGCCACTTGTGGCTGGTGAACAGGCCGCAGTGTGGGCTTTATCTATTATTTTGACTGGACATGCTCCCTCACCTCTCTGAGACAGTTTGGCCATCTATCAGCGGGGATAAAGGTTACAGAAAGCTCACTGTGAATGTTAAAGGAAATGTGTCTTGCATTTGACACCAATTTTTTTTTTTTTAAGTCTCACCGTGTAGCGTTGGCTGGCCTGGAACTTACTATATAAATCAGGCTGGCCTTGAGCTCCCAGCAGTCTGAGCTCTGCCTCTGTCTCCCGAGTGCTGAGGGGACAGGTTTGCACCACCACACTGTGCTGCGGCATGACCTTTTGTAAGGGTCTTATGAATATCAAATATTGTTATTTTCTTTCACGTGCTAAGTCCAGAATCAGTCTTCTCGGTGCTAGTGTTCAGATTCAGGACCCCACATCTGCTGGCTGTGAGAACGTTGGTTTCATAACAAGAGGCTCAGAGTGGCAATAGTGAAGCCGTTTGTTTTGCAACCTCTCCAAACCAGACATTAGTGATTGAGCACAGAGAGGATCGTTTCTCGTAGCTCTGACTCAGGCCCTGCCCTCCCTTTTCCCATTGGCTGAGCAATCAGGAGCGAGCACTCCTCAGCACCATCTGGGTCTTTTCTTTCCCTCCGCTGATTATATTCATCATTTTTTTTCTCAACAAAAACCATATGTGGTTTTTTTATCTCTGTTTTATAACCCATTTCCTTTAGAGCTGACAAGGTACATGATTGTTATGTCTGCAGATTGTCAAGAAAGCTTGACTCTTAGTGATGTTCTAGTCTCAGCTTCTGACAAGAGTCGGGTGGGGTAGCTAGATCGGCAGGCTCCCAGTGTCTGTAATTCAATGACTAAGGCATTTTATTTTGAAACTAAACCCTCCAGTTTTGTTACTTACACAAGGCTAATGCAGTCTACCGCTGAGCTGAACAACCACCTTTTAAATGTATATTGAGAGCCAGGCGGTGGTGGCGCACACCTTTAATCTCAGCACTTGGGAGGCAGAGGCAGGCAGATCTCTGTGAGTTCGAGGCCAGCCTGGTCTACAAGAGCTAGTTCCAGGACAGAAAAAAAAAAGGGTATATTGAGGCTGGAGAGATAACTAAGTGATTAAGATAGCTTGCTGCTTTTGCAAGGGACCCAGGTTTGGTTCACAGCACCCATATAGTGGCTCAAAGCTTAGCTCCAGTTCCTGGGAACCTGACGCTATCTTCTGGCATCCATGGACACTGAGCACACACATGATGTGCAGACATACATGAGACAAAACATTCATGCATATAAAAATGAAAACAAATCTTTTAAAAAGTAGAGTGCTTTAAGAACTATAAAAATGAAAATAAAAATTTGTAGCCCAGGCTGACCCCCCAAATCATGACCCTCCTGCCTCTGCCTATGTAGCTGGTTGTTTTCCTGCACATGCCACCATGATCCACGACACTTTGCTATGAAACTGAACTCAGGGGAGCTGCTGAAATTCGTACCAAAGGACAAGATGAACATGGGGAAATGAGAAAAGGTAGAGCCAAAGGGGATGGCGCGTTGTCCTGAAGAATCCCAAGTGCTTAGGCTTCTTCGCGTCAGAAACCACCCAGCTATTTACTCATTCACATATTCATTAGCTACTCGTTTAGCACTGAACTCGGAGCAGCTCTTCAGCCTGTCGGGATGTGTAGAAGATAGGAGGTGGAGGGGCGGGAGAGGCACATGTGTCTGAGCCCTCCTGAGGACGCCACACAGTATCTCTACCGTCCTCAGCATTTGCTCTCCTTTGTCTAGCAGAAGTTGCGTTGTGGGTGTCCTAATGATGTATCTGCTTTGTGTTCACATTTTAGCAGCCACCTTGGGGCTGAATGTGACCAGCGTGAAGATGGCCAAGGTCAACACCCAGTGCTCCCAGCCCTCCCCGACCCGCTGTTCAGTCAAGACCACAGACAGAGATCTCGAATCACAGAATAGCCTCGGCAGGTAAGATGGGCTTTTTGTTTCGTGTGAGTTCATGCATTGTTCCCACTGCTGAGATTAGGGAGAAGAGTGGCTTAGTGTTAGCCAGCCACGGGCTGGCGCCCAGGGCATTCACAGTTCATTGTACTGGCTTAGTTTCCTCTCCTGTTCTTGGGATCAAACGCTCTGACCAAAGCCACTTAAGGGAGAAAAGGTTTGTTGTGGCTCATGGTCCAAGGGTACAGTCCATCACAGTGGGGAAGCCAGGGCAGCGGGACCTTGAAGCAGCAGGTCGCATCCCATCCACGGTGCAATGACTGATGCTGCCCAGCTGGCTGATGCTGCCCAGCTGGCCTTCTCCACTCTACCCCAGATCCCAGCCAGGAATGGGGCCACCCACAGGGGGCATGTCTTCCCCTCAGTTAACACAAGGTACTCTCTTCTGCATATACTCAGAGGCCCGTCTCCCAGAGGATTCTAGATCCTGTCAGGGTGACAGTCATCACATAAATCCTCACAGTCCCAATTTATTCTTATTTTAGAATAGTCCCTTATTTAAATGTTTGACTTCCAAGTTTAGAATGAAATGGAAGATGAGGCTCAGATGGCTACATTACAGAAGGAAGGGGTTAGTTCAGTCTGGTAAAGTGCTTGCCTTACAAGCATGAAGATCTCAGTCTCGGCCTGGCATACGCTTGTAATCCCAGGTCTGGGGAGGCAGACACAGGAGAGCCCTGGGGGTTTACTGCCTTACTGGTAGCTCTAGGCCAGTGAGAGACAAGAGGTGGACATTGTTCCTAAAGATGATACCCTAAGTTGTCCTCCAGATTCTACACACATGTGCACTCAAGCACGCAAGCACGTCCATGCGCATATGCACACAAGTGCATGCTATGCCCAGATCCGCACTGCAAAAATGTTATTCCCAAATCTGTGAAGTCCCCCAAAAACCAACAAGGAGAACGCATCCCGTATGTAAAAGCAAAGAGCCTTTATTTTATGCAAGTTTGCAAACTCGGTCTCTCCACATGTCCAACATATTGGAATAAACATAGAGTCCCGAGCTCAGTTAGAGTTGGGTTTGTATAGTAGTAAAGGTGGGGGTGAGGGGTTTCTGAGGTTCAGGACCCCTGATTGGCTAACATTTGTCCAAGGGTATCCTGGTGAGTGTGTGCTGGCAGGTGGTCCTAGCTATCTACAGCAGTTGGACCGTTAGGCATTTCCTTTGGATAGTCTGTTCTTGGGTGGTGCTCAGGTAATTTTTGTTTATGGTCCTTTCTGCAACCGGGTATTGCTTCAGAGTAAACTGCTGAGACTCAGGCCTCTGTTAAACTTATTGATGGCTGAGTCCTACACTGGGTTGGAAGTAAAGAACTTCCTTTGGGTGATCTGTTCCTATTTAGCTTATCACGACTGGCTCCTATAGTGCGTGTGCACACATGCACACACACACACACACACACACACAGTATGTGTTAAAAAAAAGTTTGGTTACTTTGAGAAGGTGAGCAAATGAAGACCCAAGAGACACCAAGTGTAATTCTGTCATAAATATGTAGTATCCAGGCTACCACACAAACCCAGGGATATATGAACAGAGTACTGGACTGTCGTTCTGTCTCAAGCACAGGGAGACCCTATAGGTCAGATGGCCTGACCCTCATCTCTAAAGCAAGGTCAGGAAGTAGGCAGTGACCTGGGCCTTTGTGGGGACTGAGTATCCACTTCCCAGCCAAGCTGTCAGGCACATCGGTGACATTCAGACATAGTGGCCGTATGAACACCGAGTAAATTCTGGAGAGACCTTCATGCCTCGGTGTTTGTATTTGGAAAGTCAAACAGCATTTCCCCCTCAGTTCTGGGGTCTAAGAACACAGGAGAAAACCTATTGGGTGACTGCTAGATTTATTAATCTCTTATTTTATTTTATGATTATTGGGGTGCATACAGTGCACAGGTGGAGGTCAGAGGACAACTTTCAGGAGTTGGCTCTCTCCTCCCACCATGGGGGTTCCAGGAATCAACCTCAGCTTTCCAGATTTGCATGACAAATGCCTTCACCCTCCAGGGGCATCTCTCCAGCCCGTAGCTCTTTAAGTTCTTGCTGAGAAGATTGAGTTGAACCATGGAAAACTTTCTCAGACTTGCCATTTTGTCCTACCATGATAGAATTGCTTAACCTATATAAAACTAGAAATTTCTCCCTGCTCTTGAAATGCCTGGTAACTGATGGCTCCAAACAGCCGTGATGGTCCCTCACTCCCCCTCCCCCATCCATCGTTTCTTCTCACTTGGCAAGCCTCCCTTCCTTTTTTCAGATGCATGCTTGCTCTTTTCTTTGTCTAGACTCTTAGTTCTCAGGTCCAGAGCGAACTCCTAACAAATGCAATGGTTGGCATTGGTAGGCAACTTAGCAGGTTTGTCACCTAGGAGACAAACTTCTGAGCATGTCCTTTGGGGGGGGGGAGCTTCCAGATTAGGTTAACTGGGGTGCACAAGAGAGGATATGTATAGATTTTATGATAATTCTACAATCTTACGTAATGAACTCGGGCGTCTGAAGATGAGGGTATTGTCTGGAGTGGGGATCCTGGGGTATCTCCTAAGGACGGCTATGTATCGATCAGTCATCATCGAATGTATTTACTTCTTGGGCTCAGATGTCTGTGTGTCAGGTTGTCTCAAAGTGTCATCTCCGTTCCAGGATGAGGGTGTAGCCCAGTTGGTTGAATTCTTGCTTAGCTAGCATACACGAAGCCCCAGATTTGGTTCCCAGCATCACATAAACCCAGCCACGGTGGCACAGCCCCTGAGAGGTGGAGGCAGGAATTGAAGAGCATCCTTTACTGCAATAGAGAGTTCGAGGCCAGCCTGGGTCTATGAGATTCTATTTCAAACCAGTCAAGCAGGGAGATCCGTTGCATGGGCTGGGTCCCAGACCAAAGGGGAATGCTGGTGGGACATCAGTATTCGTCTCTCTCTCTGCCTCCTGGCTGTTGATGCTGTATAACCAGCTGCCTCATGATGGGCCATACCCTCAACTGAGAGCCCAGATAAACCCTCCCTCCTTATGCCGCTTTTCTCAGATGCTTTGCACAGCAGTGGGGAAAGTAACTAACACAAAAAGTGATGTCAGCAACTTCCAAATACCCATCCCTCTTATTCCAAACCTACATCCTTCTAAGACACCAGGAAGGGAAGGAATGTTTCAAATCCCAGGAGCCCAATGTTACTGCTGGGCCCTGTGCTGTAGCTTTTGGTGCTGCAGCTCTTTAACCTATACTTCTAAACCTGGCATAGATGTTCCCTACAGGGACAATTTATTAGCTGATACTGGTGTCCCACCCCTGGGGACCAATTCCTATGGCTTGAGTCATTGCTTCTTATCTCCAAGAAAGATGAACACTATTAGAGCATGCCTACTGCTAAGGCTTTTGCATGCAAAAACAGCTTCTTTCTCATGATCAGCTAAGAAAGGCCCTTGAGAGGTCTTCCACGTCAGGTTTGGGTGTGTAGGAGAAAGAGAGCTGCAGCACAGGGCCCAGCACTAGCGTTAGGCTCCTGGGACTTTGGGTTCAGTGGAAGAACACAGAGATTGTCAGAGACAAATAGAACTCACCCCACTGCCTCTTTTGCCTACAGTGGGTCTTGACAAGAGCTTCTCGTGGAGCTTCCAGGTTCTCTGGGCAGAGAGCACAGCCACGGGGTCTCCATCTGTTTCTTTTCCCTGAGATAAACCGCAGAGACAGGCAGACCCATTGGAGATAGCTAGCTGCAGCATTAACCCAAATGTTTGCTTAACCAGAAACTACTGTGGCCCTTATACTGACTCTGCATTGACCTACCATTGCTTCTGACTTGTGGGGCCATGAGAGCTCTTGAGGATCTTCTGCCAAATGCCATCAAACAAAGCCATGCCAACTCCCTGCCATGGGTGTCTGGCTCCTAGCAGTCTGGCTGCAGCCTGTCTCTATATTCTGAGCAGGCAAGTGTCATATACAATCTGATGGTGTTAGCATCATGGTTAAGGGATCTGGACTGATGCCCTTTGAAAAATATCACTTGCCATCCTAGATTTGGGTCTTGACTATCACCCAAAGGCCCACGTGTTAATGGTTTATTCTAAGGGTGGCACTGCTTGGAGGAGGCAGAGCCTTTAAGAGGTAGACTTTGTGCTAGGACCTAAAGTCTTTGGATGCATAGCTCCAAAGGAAGTTGTGGGATTCGGGCCCTCTATTTTTGGCTCCACTGTGTATGACGGACTGCCATCATATAGTCATTGGCCAGTCATTGGTCCAAAGCAACAGAGCTGGTCTATTGTGGACTACAGTCTCCAAAAGTGTGAACCAAAATGTACCTGTTTTGCTTATAAGTTGATTATCTCAAGTATTTCCTTATGACAGAAAGATGGGTCACCCGCCCCCTTTCCCTCCTGTCCCACTTTCCATGGTCAACATGATTCAGGTCAGACAGCCCGAATCTAAACACTGGCTCTGCAGTTGCTTAGCTCTGGTAAGTTGTCCAAATGCGCCAAGCCTCCGTTTCCTCATCCAGGGAAGGAGTCAGTCTAGTGTTGACTTTCTGACTTGTGGTGAGGTTAAAACTGCCAGTGAACACAATGCTCTTGGCATGGTCCTTGATGCATATGGCGAAGTAGTCTGTTATTTTCTTGGTTACATTTAGGATTCACCCTTCCTTCTGGTGAGTCCTCTCTGGTCTCTCACATGAGAAGTCATCTCTTGTCCTCAGATCTCTCGGGTGGCCAAGCATATGAAGTAGTCCTTTCCTGCCTGTGCCCTGGTAGTGCTTCCTCAGCCTGGCTACTCACTGAGTCTCATTGAGGCCCCTTGTGTCCTCTCCAACCATCCATACAATGAATGCTTGGCAATAGTTGACTACAAGTCCCAGGGGGCCATACAGAGCTTTCTACAGAACAACCAGGAAGAATGCATCCTTTGGGAGAGAGAGAGGCTCTCTCTTATATAAGCAGTCGGCTCAAAGAAGAGAAAGATCTAGGATACCAAAGAGGACACCAAGACAGAGGTGGTTCCTTAAGGCTCTAGGATATATTTAATGCCATGAACAGAAAAACAAATAGACAGCAGCTTGGCAGGGGTTCTGGAGAAAGGAAACCAGGGCCCATGTAGCCAAGGCATCAGTCTCTTGTACCTTTCGGAGGATGGGGGAGATTTCGCAGTTCAAGCTTGCTGTCTGATTCCCAGGCAGGAGACGGAGAAGGGGGTTGGGAGCAGGATGTGTGTCCACCAATACCCACTTGTATTGACTGAGTTTTCTGTCCTGCCCAGTTCCTGCAGTTGTTAAGTCCCAAATAAATCACACAGAGATTTACATTAATCATTAACTGATTGGCCCATTAGCTCAGGCTTCTTATTAACTCTTATAACTTAGCCATTATTCTTATCTGTGTTAGCCACATGGTTCAGTACCTTTTTCAGCAGCGTAGTTACATCTTGCTTCTTCTGTGTCTGGACAAGACTGCAGAGCTAGCTTCCTTCTTCCCAGAATTCTCCTGTTCTCATTGACCCACCTCTACTTCCTGTCTGGTTGTCCCACCTATACTTCCTGCCTGGCCACTGGCCAATCAGGGTTTATTTAAAACATAATTTACAGAATATAGACAATTATCCCATACTACACTTGGATGTAAACTCACTTCCCAGGTGAGAGATTCCCCACACAGGGATGCCTGTTATCTGGAGACTCGTGGGGTCTTGGCAAGCACCTGTTAGAGAGGAAGAAGAGTACCCGGAGAGGCCGTGGTCTGAGCAGCCATGTGTTCTAACATTGCATAGATACAGGAAATTCCAGAATGTTCCCTGTGATCAGCAAGGAGAACCCAGCATGTGTTCAGGATAAAAATAAAGCTGCCTAGGGGACTGAGGCACAGTCTATATTAATCCAGGGCTTCTCAACCCAATCTAGCATTTATTTATTCTCCGTGTAAGATTGGACAAATGGGGCTGGGAAGGTGCTTCAGCGGCTAAGAGCACTGGCTGTTCTTCCAGAGGAACAGGGTTCAATTCCCAGCTCCCACATGGTGACTCACAATGATCTGTAACTCCAGACCCAGAGTGTCTGATGCCCTCTTCTGGCCTGTCAGGCACCAGGCACATGTGTGGTGCACGGACACACACACAGGGAAAGCACCCATGTGTATAGGGTTTTTAAAGCAGATTTTAAAAGGACTCTGGCATATAACAAAACGTCATGAGTCTAAACACAATAATTTTAGGGGAGAAATTGTGTTTAGATGGATCACATCATCGCATTCAAATCCCAGTCCTTTGGGGGAGCTTTCGGAGTAAATAATTGAGACTTTGTGGACTGAAATAGAAGGCATTGTTTGTTCCCAATCAGAGAATGGGCCTTCTAGCCCTCGTGTGCCACCAGTCCTTCCCGAAATGCCCCTGGGAAGACAGAACTCCAATGCTTTGTCTCTGGAGACAGCCCTGCCCGCAGATCTCTCACCACATTGGGGGCCCGGTTTTTCCTTTCTCTTTATTAAGTTATCAAAGTTAATTTCCCAAGGGAACATCATAAGAAAGGATGAAAATGCTTCCTTCAAATGAAAAAAAATACATCTTGAAAGTACCAGAAATAAAAATGTCTCAACCTTAGCATGGTGGCACATGCCTACAGCCTCAGAATTGGAAACCAGAGAAGGGCAAACATAAGTTCAAGGCCAACCTTGCCAACATGAGAAAACATGACTCCCAAAAGCCTTGAACTTTTCTTTTCTACTTAGTTGTTTGACTCAATTATCTAGGAGCCATCCAGCAAATTTTTTTAAGATATTGCACTAGCAAAAGACTTCAGAGTGTGCTACAGAGAATTACAATGAGGTCTGAGGGCACCCCAAATCCCGAACCGTTTCCTGGTGTAGCTATTTTGAGCGAGCTTTGGGGCACAGAGGTCTGTGTCTTACAGAAAAGAGGCTTTCTTCATGCTGCTGTCTGTGCAGAGCCCAAAGCAATTATCACCAAAGAAAACCATTTTCACTTCTCAAGGACCAAAGACTTAAAAACGCACTGCCTTCCAGTCCCTGGTCACATGTGCCTAGTAGCACTGGAGTCATTCGGAGTCCTCAGGGCTTGAGAAGAAGAAGAATGTCATGTTCTCTAGCCTTGTGCCAGAAGGTCGTGTGTGTTTGCTCTCCTGTCCCCATGTTACCTGAGTAAGACAAGATGTTACACAGAGCGTAAAGTCAGTTACTAGCTCTGATATTTATGGCACCTCTGCCCTCACTCAGTGGCAAGTGACATCGGAAAACTTCCCAACACTGGCTTCCCTCTACACACCACTTTGGAGATCGAGTGTCACAGTTGGAAGCATCTCTCATGTTTTAAAAATCATTTCAGTGTTTCGTACTGGTTGTCATTGTCCTTGTTGACTTCAGAGAGCCTCTCACACCAGGAGAAGGAAGAGACTGACACCTGGTACCAGCAGTCAGAGGGGAACTGATCTCCTCAGAACAGATTTACAGGTGGTCAACAATTCAGCAGGCCACCTTGGTGGAGACACTGGAGCCCAGGCAAAGATGGGATAACCACAGTCAGGACCATGTCATGACCAAAATGTCTTACCTTTGTATGCATCTGGCCTTCTATGTAAACTTCACTTTAGGATCCCAAAGATGGACTTGGGGAGTAATTTGGAGCTCTTTATCCCTCTTCCCAATGTGGCAATATTAAATAAATCTTTCTCTGCTATTAAATTGTCTCTTTAAATAGTAATTAGCTTATTTAGGGCAGGTGGCTGAGGTTGGCTTGTCGGAGATGCCAGGGTCTAGCCTGACCCTATTAAGGTCCAGTAAGCATTTGTGCTTGGAAGACAGCATCACACCTGAAGTTGTTGCCAGAGTTGCTGTCAGGCTGTTCCCTGGCAGCCCTCTGTCTGCTGCCACTCAGTTTCTTGGAAGGTTCTACATCTCCATCATTTCACTAACTACCTTGTTTATCCTCGTCAGTAACTGTGTCTTCCTGGGGGCTCAAATTCACCTCGGATTCTCAGTTCCTCCTTTCTTTGTCCATCTCTCTTCGATGTGCTTGCTAAGATAAGGTTCTCTGAGAAGTAATGACCATCACGCAGTTGACAGTGAGGATATCTTCCTGGAAGTCTGTTGTCAGCGAATGTCACAGTGGTGTGGCCATAGGCTGTGTGTTGTTAGTTGGTGGGAATTCCTCAGTCCATTGTAATCTGATAAGACCGCCGTGGTATGTATACGTTCCCTTGTTGAGCTGAGCATCTTTGGAGGGTGTGGGCTAAAATTAGATGTGCTATACAAATGTTCCCAGATATTTCCCAAGGTTAGAGGCCAATGCAAGACATAGTCAGGAGCAGAATTTCATGAAGCAAGGCAGGAGACACAATAGGAAGAAAAGCCCTCTTTGGATCCCCTGCATTCATATCGTAGAAGGTCCTCCTCACCCTTTGGGGATTACGTGCGCCCATCAGGGCTGGACTATTGGAGCAATACTTAAATCAGCAGGGGGTTGCACATTTTTCTTTCTTTATGAAGATCAGAACACTTAAGTTATGAGAGGGTGAGTGACCAGCCCTCAGGTTACCCACCGGACAGGTGCTGGAATAAGAAATTAAATCCAGCCTCCTGACCATCCCGCCACCTACCCTGAACGCAGCAGTGAGACAGTCTGTACCCAGCGTCTCACTGCTTTGCCTTGCCCACCTCACATAGCATGATTTTAGTTCCTTCGCTAAATATGCCAGGAGGTCTGGTACTAGACAATGAACAGATGAGAGACTGAGTAGAAATACTGGCTGGGCCGCATGGAGCCTAGCGCTGGTAGAGCGGATAGTAAGTCAGAACACTTCTGTCCTTCGAGCTGCCTCTGGATCTTCCAGACACACACGCTCTGACAGAGCTCTCAGCATTAGCCGCTACCCACCTTCCAGGGCATGCTAACTTTTCAGATTCTAAGACTCGAGAAAGATAAGCTTTGCCCCTGACGGTACCTCCTAAAACTGACCAAGGCACCGTGGGATCTACCTCTTGCCTTAACTGTCTACAGAATGTCAGGAGGGCAACCTCAGCAGGTGCAGTACAGCAGGGCCCCTGGCAGTGCCTCTTCTGGGTACACTGGGAAGTCATGAGTTGACTCTCAAGGGTACAAAGGGACTCTCATATCCAGCGGTTTGAAAATCGAGCCCTACCTGTGGAAGGCAGCCAGGCGAGTCAGAGCCATGTCTCTGACAGCATGCTGCAGGAATTCACCCTCAGCCATGTTCTATTCAACTTTGTTTGCATTTACATTGTCAGTTGAAACACACGGGGCAGATCCACGGGTGTGATGAGGGCAGCCCTTGAAACAAGGTGGAAGGACATCCGAATTGCCCCTTTGCCATTTGGCATTGTGACCCCAGGGAAGTTATGTAAGCCCTCCGGACTTTCATTTCCCCTCTCTCTCTCCCAGCATCATTGCACAGATACGTGGTAAACTGGTTGCATCTGATACACTATAAGCTGTCAATCAACGGTGTGCGGTTTGTTGTATTTGCAATCATGTTGGGAGATGACACAAGAATGAGTCCTTCGTACCCCAAAGATCCCAAACATCACATAAACATCACATGAGTCAGATAGATGGGGAGGCCTGATATTCAACTCTTAAAAAAAAAATCAGTCACACATATGCAACTTAAGGACATTAGAGTTACCAGCCACTTGCTTTGTAAGGCTTTGGGACTTGGCTTATAGCTACCAACAACATACAAACACATACTTCCTTGGGCTGGCCCCAAGGTGCTCTTTGTTTCGCTGCATGGCCAAGCTAGACTTCAGGAACGTGGTCATATTGAGTTGGCTGTTATGAGGGAAGACTTGAACTTGAGGAAGAATGAATGGGATCTGTGACCTGAACAGCCAGACACTGTACAGGTCCCCATCACTGAAGATGGCCAACACCATAGGCTGTCTACCTCCATGTGGTTCCAGCTTAAAAGTGACCTTGCTGGGAGGAAGCTGGGAGAAGGGGCTGTGTGCTGGCCATTTGGCTATCCAAAGACATCCTAGATCAGACATAGCATAGAAATGAGCCCTCACCCCACTCCACCTGCACACACCCCATCACTGTGGGGGGCTTGCTGCTAGAGGGGACTCAGCACCTGGCATCCGAGGACTCTAATCTCTCACCGCAGGGAGTGACGCTTTCCCTAGACTTAATGTTTGCCTCTTCAACCACCTTGTTAAGAAAGCCGATTAGTCTGGAATAGGCCACGTGATAGAATTAATTTGCCTTGCTGGGTTTCCTCCAAGAGTCACGGAGTGAAGTGCAGATCCCTGGGGAGGGGATGGGGGGGGGGGACTGCCTGGCTGACTTTTAATCAGGCTGGTCAGATTCAGCCTTAGGAGGTTTTTAAAAAGAAAGAGAAACACTCCCGGGCACACTCTTGGTCTTAGTCGAGGTAGTTGTCAGATACCAGGCTCCACTACCAGCATGGTCACCTGCCCTATGGACACACGGGCTGTCCTCCCTGCATGCACGGCTGGAGAGGCTCCCCTTTACTGCGTTGCTGGGGACAGGGACAGGGTTTGGCAAAGGGTGAGTGAATTTGCTCTTGACAACACTGCTCAAATTGTTTTAACTCTGCTTGGAGGGGGAGGCCAAATCCATGCAAGGGTCCAGAGTTGTAGGAAGGCTACCAGACAAGTGTGGAACTATCAAGAAAATGCATCTGCAGCACACAGAGTAGGAAGGGAGGCTTCTAGAAGGAGGTGGACCAGATGCAGAAGTCTGTGATATGTCGGAAGTAAAAATCTTTGTTCCAGAAGCATTGCATGGAAACATCGGCTATGGTCCAAGATGGCAGGCACTGGGACTTCTCCTGACCCCAATCTCTGTTGGAGACCATGCTGGCACCTGTTACTTGTCCCCTCAGCCTTCACTTAACTCATATACAGTAACTGATCAAAATCTCTCCTTGGTCAGAATTGCTGTAAAGAAAGTGCCTCTTAGAGCTGACAATATGGCTCAGTGGGTAAAGGTGCTTGCTGCCAAGGCTGAGAACCTGAGTTCAAATCCCCGGGACACACATGTGGAAGGACAGGACATGCTCCCACAAGTTGTCCCCCTGATTTTCACACTTGCGTGGTAGGTACATGCACACGCACACATACACACCAAATCAATAAATGTAAAAGAAAGGATCATTTTCATCTCAGGGGGCCAGATTTGTGATAGGCAGAAGTAGGGGATCTTTGGTTTGAGAATCTGCAACGGTGTCTTTCCTCCTGCTGCAGGCATCCGCCCATCTCACTCCTGACTCTCTGGGAGATGGATGAGCTGGAAATCAATTAGCATGCTGTATATTTGATTTGCTAGGTCTCACTCACCATGTGAGGAGACATCTTCCACACTGCAGCCAGGGATCGCCATGGAGACCCAGGGACTGGCTGGATCTGCACGGAGCTTATTCACGAGCCAGGGGCCAGCCAGGTAAAGGATCCTGCGCAATCTTTACTTTGGGAAAAGAGAGAGTGAGGAGGAAAGAATGTGGAGATGCCTTGGAAGGTGTATTAGATATGGTTGAAGATTTGCAGAACAGGCAAGGATCTGAGCACCCGAAAATCTATCAGTAACTTACTTCTATCCTCTTGAGCCAGATGTTCCGAGCTCAGACAAGCCAAAGAAAAATAGCTTTAGTTTGGAAATTACTTCAATAAAAATAGTATTGGGTGCTTCTCAGCCCTGGAAGGACTCAGAACAAGTCCAAAAGAGGCCGTGTAAGAGTGGGTCACCGTGAGAGGACCCTAGACGGACACAGTGATGTGCTGAGGATGGTGTTTTCTGAAGTACCTCTGGAAGGTTTCTAGGTTCCTCAGTACATCTAGACTCTGTAGCATGCATCCTTGCAAAAGCGCTGGGCAGATTAGCAAATCTCTAAGCACTACCTCCCCTTGGAGACATCTGTACCTGGCTTTAACAGCAGTAGCACATAAGGAAAGTCATCCTGCCCTTCCGAGCCTTATCTGAAAAACGCTTCTAACAACGCTGGCTCTGTGGAGCTGTACCATTCCTGGAAGCTACCCATGGCTCCATGGATGCTGGGTTCATTACTTTCCAGCCATTTTCTTAAGCCAACACCACAGTTTTACAGCTGTGCATCTATAGTGTTAGTTAAGCCAATTACCAAGTAAATAGATATTTATTCATTTCTCTTATTTATTTATCTATTTATTCATTGTATTCTTAATTGTAGAAAATGTTATGCTACTCTGGGGGTAGGGGTGCATGGGAGAAAGAGAGAGAGAGAGAGTCTTTCTCCGTTGCTGTCCACCTTAAATCTCTTACTGAATTTGAAGGTCACTGGCCAGCCACTGCTCTCCAGAGCTCCTCCCGTCGTCTCTGTCCCTCAGTGCTGAGATAACAGACACCTGCTATCCCGGCTGGGATCCGAAATCGGGGTCCTTGAGCTTGCACGGCCAGAACTTTATTTACTAAGCCTTCTCCTCAGTCCCTCTATCATGGTTTTTAAGGAGCTAGCTGTAGCTGGGTATTGAAATGGTTTCCAGTGTTGTGTATTAATAAAACAAGTGTCCGGCTGCAGAGAAGAAAAGCGTCTTCAAGTCAGTGTAAATGAAAAGGACCTCAGGTATACAGGACAGAGCACTATTTCAGGACAGCCATGTGGTCTGGGGTGAAGATGGAGCCAGGAGGCAGAGGAGGGGGCTGGGAGGGAGCTGTCATCTGCTTCCTTGTCCTGTAGATTTTCACGGACTTTGTGCCTCCTTCTCCACGTCTCACTCATTTCTGGCTCTCTTGGATCACACGTCATCAGGCACAGGGCTGAAAACGACCTTGAGTCAAACGCCCAGCTCCAGCGCCTTGGAGCTGTTGGTTGTTCAGCAGCAGGGGCAATGCACTGTGGGCCCATTGTCTGATCCTGCTGGCTGGAGCTGGAGGGAGTGGGGGGAATGACCTTCCTTCTATTCCCTTAGCAGAGGATAGGCAGAGACAATGTCCAGAGCTGAGAGCAGCTCCCACAAGGCCCCTCAAAATATGTCTATGCAAACCAATCCCAGCATCGTGTGAGGGATGCTTTCTTGCTTCAATATTGCAAGCGTATAATTAGGGTCAAGGTACTTAGCATTTCATGACTTGATAGCAAGTTGCTTAGGGCTGATTGTATTAGAAACACCATCTGTGGAAGTCTCTATAGATATGATGTGGAGGAAACCAGAGGATGCAAAAGCAGAGAAACAGAGGCAGAGGGAAGGAGGGCTTGAGAAAAGGCTCAATGTTAGGAATACCAGCTGCTCTTACAAAGTACCCAGGTTCAGTTCCCAGCACTCACATGGGCTGTCTCATAACACCCTTATATAGTGTGCACATAAGCAGGTGCACGCGTGTGCACACATACACACACACACACACACCACACAAATGCTAAGAATTAAAATCTAAAAGCAGAGAAATGAGGTTGAGTATATCTTCTCCTTCTCTAGTGGAAACACAGGAGGTGGGAGGCAAGGCAGGGGCAGGCTTCTCAAAGAATGTTCCAGCTATAAGCTCTGGAGACATGGGCTGTGGTCTCAGGGACTGACCCCATAGCCTGCTCCTAGCAGGGTCTCATATTAGGATAGGGATTAGACATGTTGGGAAGGTACTTCTGCACCAGCCTGAATGCAGTACTGGAGCTTACAAGAAAAAATTAATAGATTTGTGAGGGGGTGGACTCACAGTCTATATAGATGCTTGTTCCTTTACTCTTTGCTCTAAATTCAACCTTATTTGAGGATTATATTCATTATATCGTCCGTTGTCTGAGCGAATACCTGACAAGAAGCCACTTAAGGGAAGAGGGTTTATTATGACTTACAGTTCCATCACAACGAGAGTGGCGTGGTGTTGGGGGAGCTGAACACTGTATAAGCAGTTGGGAAGCAGAAAACAAAGGGACATGGGGCTGGGCATAAAACATCAATGCCTGCCTCCAGTAAGACTTTCTCTAACCTGACTCTACTTGCTAACAGTTGCCCAATCTTACCAAACAGTGTTACCAGCTGGAGACCAAGTGCTCAAGCACATGAAGCTATGGGGGGGGGGGGCATTTCACATTTAAACCCCAAGGATTGTATGCTTTCACTCTTCCTATGCCTAGCAATATTGTTCAAAGGTTTCATTTTTTAACTTTATGTGTATGAGCATCTTGCCTGGCATGTATGTCCTGTGCCCATAGAATTCAGATGAGGGCATCAGATTCCTTAGAACTGGAATCACAAATGTTGTCAGCTGTTTGGAACCAAACCTGGGTCTGCTTCAAGAGCAGCAAGGGCCCTTAACTGATGAACTTTCCAGTTCTCATTTAGCAACCCTAACAAGAGATCTGCTTTGGGCAAAAGGAATAATGAGTAGAAATGTTTGCTGCTGCCCCGCTGGAGGGAGCGTGGCTGTGGGAGAGCTGAAAGGGCAAAGTCGTAATAAAGAGACAGCATCATTTATCAATGAGGCTCTGCCCTGGGCTGGAGAGGGAATGGGAGAAGGGGAGGAAAGGGCATAGGAGAGACAGAAGCCTGAGCCACAGGCCCCCAGCCTCACCTCCACTGCTCACCTCTGCTTCTCTAGTCGCTGTCTGTCCTTTCCCCTACCAGGGTGTCACGCCTCATCATCTCACTTCGGACGTGGGCTGCCAGGCACTTACATCATGAAGATCAGAGACCTGATGCCTTCTTGGATCGATTCCATGGAACTGAGCTCAACGAGGTGTCCAGCAGGGAAAGCAATGCCCAGCCCAACCCAGGTGGACAGGAACCACCAGACAGAGGGTAAGAAACAGAAAAAGGAAGAGGTTATCTGCACACCAACTGCACACACACCAGCTACACACCACCTGCACACCAACTACACACCACCTGCACACCAGCTGCACACCACCTGCACACCAGCTGTACACCACCTGCACACCAGCTGCATGCCACCTGCACACCAAATGTACACCACCTGCACACCAGCTAAGACAGCAAAGAAGCACATGGGTCCAGCTTGATGCCCTCAATCCCTGTGAGTCACTTCTTGAAGAAAGCATGTGTCCTTCAGGGAATACTACATGCACTCACATTCCCCATCCAGAGTTCAAGAAGCCCCTGAACCAGAGTTCCCAGCCACCCTGCATAAAGCGACTTTTTTTGCTGCTACTGCTGAATCAGGAAAACTTCTCTTAAAGGAGCTATAGTATGCTGCCAGCAAACAAAGCCCATTAGAAAAAAAAAATGAGACTAAACTTTGCTTTTTAGTGTCTAGAATTCCTTTGCAAGTCCTCTCAGGTTTTACATGGATTTAGTTGGCCACGTGGGTGCCAATTTGTTGAAATGAATTCGCTTGTTGGTTCCCACTGCTCAGTCCCAAAATAATCACACAGAAACTATATTATTTAAATCACTGCTTGGCCCATTAGCTCTAGCTTCTTAATTACTAACTCTTACATTTTAGCTTAAACCATTTCTAGTAGTCTGTGTATCACCACATGCCTGTGGCTGACTGGGTAAAGTTCCATCTGACTCTGGCAGGACTGCATGGCTTCTCCCTGACTCCACCTTCCTTTCTCCCAGCATTCAGCTTAGTTTATTCCCTGCCTACCTATATTCTGCCCTGTGCAGGCCCACAGCTGTCCTTTATTAACCAATGGTACTCACAGCACACAGGGGGAATCCCACATCACACCAGCACTGCATGTACACTGTACACACATATACATGCAGGCAAAATACCAGCACACATAAATAAAGACAAAGGAAACAAAAAGATGAATGGTGTGTGGTACTTGAGAAATGACACTGAGGTTGTCTTCTGACTCTTTCTCACACCCACACATCACACAAGTATTCAGGGATTTTTCTTTTCAATGGATACTGCAGTAAAGCCAGATTCAGTCTTATGTGCTGAAGAAACTGAAGAAAAGTATCTTCAGTGTTCTATTGTTATAAAGAGACATCGTGACCAAGGCAACTCTTATAAAAGAAAGCATTTAGCCAGGTGGTGGCACATGCCTTTAATCCCAGTGTATGGGAGTCAGAGACAAGCGGATCTCTGTGAATTAGAGGCCAGCCTGGTCTACAAGAGCTAGTTCCAGGACAGGCTCCAAAGCTACAGAGAAACCCTGCCTCGAAAAACAAACAAAAAAGCATTTAATTGGGGGTTTGGCTGCAGGCTCAGAGGATAAGTCTATTGCCATCATGTCAGGGGGCATGATGGCAGGGAACATGGTAGCAGGCAGGTGTGGTGCTGGAGAGGTAGTTGAGAGCTACATCCTGATCTATAGCCAGAAAGAGAGACTGTGGGCCTGGCGTGTGCTTTTAAAACCTCAAAGCCCACACCTAGTGACATACTTCCTCCAATTTCTTCCAACAAGGCCACACCTCCTAATCTTACTAATCCTAGCATGAGTTCAGCTTTCTGGTGCCCAAGCGTTCAAATATATGAGCTCATGAGGGCCATTCTTACTCAAACCATCGCAAAAGGTGTCGAGGTCCCCAGCTGAGATTAAAGGACTCACTGGAGAGGCGTGTTCACGTGTGAGGGTCCACACAGGCTGCAGCTACAAACCCTTGTGGTTCCTGGGTACTGGCTAGGACAGGAACAGAACAGCCATTGAAGATGGAGGGTAGGGAGACAGAGAAACAGAAGAGATGACAAACAGGTCGGGAAGAGGAGATCTGAGGGATGGGGACGTTTTTGGGGGGAAGGGCAGGGTCTCATACTCTGCCCTTCACATTTGAGCCTCAAGCTCTATATTGTTGAGGATGACCTTGATTTTTCTGATCCTCCTGCCTCCACCTGGACAGCGCTGGGGTTTCCAGTATGCATGGCCACACTGGGTTTTTGCAGTGCTAACGCTCAAACCAAGGGCTTTGTGTATGCTCAAGCAAGCTCTCTCTAAACCGAGCTCCACCCCAGCCCAGAAAAGAATTACTAGCCTTTTGTTTGTTTCTGAGCAGGATGGTGATCTGGGCACAACAACAGGCCCAGAAAAGTACACAGTGGGACCACTACCCTCTGCACTTGCTTGCTTCTCAGGTGAAGGAAGTCTGGAACTTTCTATAACTAGCTGGGCTGGCTCAATTTGTTTTGAGTAAACAAAGACTTCCTTAAATAATCTGATTAAATTATCCTCTTGCAACCTTAGGCAAATGGAGATGGATGTTGTACTCAATACATAACCCCAGTGTGACCAAAGAAGTGGAGGACTGGGTGAGAACCACTTAGGGCTAGACCAGTGCTACCTGGCCACTCACAGAAGGCCCAGGGTGGCAGATGAATGTGATGATTCATGGGGGAGCTTCATAGAGGGGGAGGGGCTTTGAATTTTGGGGGACCAAGTCCCAACTGCAAAGCAAAACATCTAGTGAGATACTTCCTCTGTGTGGACCTGTCATTATGGAAGTAGGGGTATACTTTTTTTGTGTGGGTCTATCATTGTAGAAGTAGGCCCACTGTCCCCCAGGGTATTCTCTCCACCATCTCCCAGGAGTTGCAAGGCACGGAGGACTTTTCAGATGAGGAGAACAACCCAGAAGCAAGAAACCAAGGCCACATCTTAAACGGGGAGAGGAAGTCTCTGGCAAAGATAGCCAGAATAGCATAGAAAAAGCCCACTTAGTCAGGCTGAGGCATCACCGGCCACTGACCCCCGTTGGGGTCTCCTATGAGCAATCTACAGAGAACACTGGAAGGCAAGAGACCTTTTTAAGGCTCTATGAGGCCCCTTGACTTTCTTACCTCTTGTGTCAAAAGCTTCTCCTGGCAGCAGTCACTTGAGAATAACACCTGTAGAATGCCACAACAGGGAGTATCTAATATGTGACAAACCAGTCCCTACCTTCTACCATATTCCTGGGGAGATCACAGATGGGGCCATAGGGTTGGGAGCAGAGGGGACATAAGCCTAAGCATGGAGATGTGTTTGCCATCGGTCAACTTTCTGGTCTGTTGATTAGAAGAAAGAAGTTACTGTGACTAGATTTTCAAGAAACTGCACTCTGGAGAGCCACATCTGGTCTGTGCAGACAAGAACAGCAAGCAGCTGCTCCTTGGGTAGTGTGTGCCCTTCCCCCACCCACGATGCACAAGGTTCCAGACTCCGTTCACCTGAGAAGCATGGAAGTACATGCAGAGGTCCTACTGAGTCCTGTATTGATAAGGGCTCTCCACCCTGCTCAGGGCTGAATAGAAGGAAACTGAGTAGAATTAAAGACTCAGAAACTGGATGGGATTCAAACCATTAATCCTTGTTACCAAGAAGCCTGGATTTAACCAAATGCTTTTCCTCTCTTGCCGCAAACGTTTTCCCAGACCTAAGTATACACACACACACACACGCGCGCGCACACACACACACACACACACACACAATCACTTTGTCCCTGACAATAACCATACCCTATGAGCAAAAAGTTGTGAAAAGAAAGGCTGGAGAGAAGTGGGTAGGGTTCCTGGAATAGTCGCCTCAGGCAAAATGGACCTGAGTCATTGAAACCATTCCCATTGGCCTAACCCATGGCCAGAAATGATGCTAACACTTGTAACGGCTCACAGGCGGGATAAGTACCCAAGCCCCAGCCAAGCATACTATACTGGCTTTCAATTTCTCTAATCCCAGGAGCCACCCCACCCACCACCACCACCCCACCCCTGCATAGAACCCCACTTTGCCTCTCCCTTCTACTCCTGCTCACCACCTTCTCCAAACACTAGAAACCCATTCGAGCATCCTTCCTTTTGTGGAAACCCAGGGCAGAGGGGCAGAAGGGACAAGTCTGGATGATCTCTCTATGGAGCTCTTCCTACTTGTTCTTCGTCTCCCTCATCTAGAAAAGCAAAGGCTTTCAGGGGATGAGTCCTCTCAGCTTTGATACCCTCTATCACTACATATTCAAGGGTGGAGATTTGGAATGCCTCTGCGGAGCAGTGGGTGGTCTCCTCGGCTAGAAGCAGGCATTTTCCATGCTACAACTGCAAGGTCCTGGGAACCAGGGAAATGCCTCTGTTTTAAGACCGACCTGAGCTAATTTGAGGGAACCATCAGAGTGACCTAAGGAGAAAATGTCCTCCCTCAAAGGGTGACCAGCCTCTTGAATGGGTGACCTGCTGTGACTAGGTTCTGCCACAGATCCTGAGCTGGCAGATGAGTTTGGTGTGTGAGCATCAGAATGCCACACACGAGCCCTGGGGCTGTGTGAGTGGGAGTGAGATTGCCCACGAGTGACAGCGGGCATGCATGGGCCCACCGGTCTGCAGCTTCTGCCTCTTAGGAATGTCCTCACTGAAGATGTAGGCGAGCCATCAGCATCAGAAACAAATACCGATTGCTTGACTTGCCATTGACAAAGGGCCAGAGCTTGGCACTTACTTTCTTCCCACTCCGTTCTTTGAGAACTTAAATTCCTTCAGACCACAGATGACAGCTTCCTCCGGACCTCTTGATTCCTGTCTCTTTCCCATTTCTAGAATTGTCATTTGGTCCCTAAACATGGTATAACTTCTCCCTTTCAGATCAAACTGCTCTCAGTTCAAACCAGCAGTATTCTGCGAGTCTATATCTTTATGGCCTTTGGGGGGGGGCAGTGATGGGTAGATCTAGGGGTTCAGTTTGTTGGTGCTGGGCTAGGTCCTCAACCATGGGGTAGCAGGGATTTTGAAAAGTTAAAGCCTATAATTCAAAGCCTGACCAAAACAAGCCGAGGCGCTATGCAGCATCAAGTGGGCCCAATAAGCTTGTGGGCAGTGCCCTCTGCTGGTGACACTCGTTAAGACGCCCCAGGCCGACAAAACACTCCGGTAGATAAAGGGGACAGAGCTGCTTGTCTTCTGTGCTTCTTGGTTAACAGATTGAAGAACTCTTTGTTCCTATCCACTATCAAAAGATAAGATCATTTTTTAATATCTCAATTCTGTTTCATCCACAATTCTATAATCAGGTCGCCCCCAAATCAAACAGAATCTCAGAGCTGTAGCGTGTAACAGGCAGTATTTATGGCCAGGGATGAGGTACAGCGGCAACTGGGTTGGCTGGAGCTTGGCACTTTGTCCTGTTGGTGTTCGGTGGCCATGTGTAATTTGCTAGATGAAGCTTCCTATGACGCCGGCTCTGAAGTCAGTTATAGAACTCCTTTGTGAAGCCATCCTTGGGCTTAAGCTGAATTTAAAACCTGTATCTATTGACAAAACTTTGAAGGGTTAGGCTCACATTGAGGATGGAAATATTGCTATAAACCAAGAAATGGCACATCTGGTCCTGCTGAGGTGGCTTTTCCTTTTTTATCTTTCTTTTTCTTTTCTTTTCCTTTCTTTCTTTCTTTCTTTCTTTTTTTGTTTGTTTTTCAAGACAGGGTTTCTCTGTGTAGCTTTGGAGCCTGTCCCGGAACTCACTCTGTAGACCAGGCTAGCCTCTAACTCACAGAGATCCACCTGTCTCTGCATCCCAAGTGCTGGGATTAACAATGTATGCCACCACTGCCTGGCCCTTCTTCCTCTTCTTAATAACCTAGGCTCATCAGCCTAGGGATGGTGCCACCCACAGTGGGCCGGCTCTCCCACCCACAGATGTGGCCACAGGCCAGCTTGATCTGGGCAGTCCCTCAATCCTGCCTTTTTTATACACCAGGCCCAGCAGCTTAGGGATGGTGCTGCCCACAGTGGGCTGTGGACACATCAATCATCAGTCGAGATAGTTTCTCATAGATGTGGCAGCAGGTCTGCACACCCCAATTCAGACTCCCTCAAATGGCTCTGGGCTATCAAGTTGACAGGAACCGGAACTAGGACAGCAGATTCCAAGGGTTTGAACATCAGACACTACTTTTCTTCTTCCTTCTCTACCTCCTCCTCTTCCTTGCATGTGTACACGTATGTCTGTGTCTGTGTGGGTGCACACATTTGTACATGTGGAAACCTGAAATTGAGCTTTCTCCACCATTTGCCACCGTATTTTCTGAAGTAGGGTCTCTCACTGAACCCAGAGCTCATGAATTCTAAACCACCTCGCTCCAGGCTTGCCCTGTCTCTACCTCCCGTGTGCTGGGATTACAGGCAGTCACCATGTCTTCCCAACTGTGCCGTGGGTTCTAAGTATCCAAACTCTGGTCTTTATGCTTGTGCAGCAAGCACTTTGCCCAGCCAGCCAGCTCCACAGCCCAGCACAGTATCGTAAAGCTAGGAGTCGCCATGTGTTACAGCCAGCAAGAACATGGGAACTGAAGACCTACAGGGGCAGGGAACCAAGTCCTGACAACCCTAAAAACAAGCAGCAGGAAACCTGGCTCCACTAAAACATCCAGAAAAGATCACAGCTCTGTTTGACTTGTCTCTGGTGAGACCCATTCTTGACTTTCTATATGCAACTCTGCAAGATAACTGATTCATCTTTTAAATCATGGGTTCTGATAGCAGTGTATACAAAACAAATTCACCTATGATTTAAAACTCCTTAATGTCTGCTTGTTTATAATCCATTGCTTCAAAATGTCTCAGACTTTTCAGGCCTCAGACTGGACGTAACTAACTTTCGGGGGCCGGTGGAAGTGGATGATAAATTGTAAAACATTAGCCTGAGCCTCTAATTTCTCAATGGAGAGGTTTACCTCAGACCTCTAGAGTAATAGACAGTCATAATGAAATCAGTAGCTCCATCTTATCACAGATGCAGGGAGAGTTAGAGCAGGCTCCAGGGCACTCCAGGACTCCCAACTTCAGTCTTGCAGAACTGCCTCAGAGATACTGGGTGCTAACACACACACTTCCAGCTTCAGTTATGCAGAAGGCATGGGTGGTCCCAGAAACTGGCGTTGCCACAAAAAGCTTGGCCAATATTCCGTTGATCCCTCGCCAGCACTCCACCACAGTGCCACACTGACTTTTCATTCCCAGATGAAGGACAAGAAGGATGCCGCAGGGCATATGGAAACAAACATCACCATCAAGATTTTATGGTCAGTTCTGGAGGTTGAGCCCAGAGGAAGAGACCTCCAAGTCCAGCCTGGCTCCCAGCCTGTCTTCCCCACAGAGGTATCCATATGACCCTACTCCTGGAACTGAGAAGATCCTGTTGTGACCCCCCCCCCCACACACACACACTTCTTCAGAGTCAACCTAAAATTGCTCTCAGGTTTCTGAGTTAATTAAGACCTTTATATCCTAAAGGCTTCCCACACATAGTGCTGTATGTCTGTGTTCCCAGAAGGAAGAAGGATGCCATTGTGGTGGACCCTTCTAGCAACATCTACTATCGCTGGCTGACTGTCATCGCCCTGCCGGTCTTCTATAACTGGTGTCTACTTGTGTGCAGGTAAGAGCAGCAGCATTATTTTAGGTGGCCAGGGTGGACGGACAGGAGGGGAGAAGGCAGCCGAGCCTAAGAGATGGAGGGCTGAGTCTCACCTGAGAGCGTTTCTCTCCTCTGAGCCACCGTACAGCTCTGGCACCTTAAGTCGCTGGTCCTCGACCTTCCTAATGCTGTGACCCTTTAGTATGGTTTCTCATGTTATGGTGACCCCCAACCATAAAGTTATTTTGTTGATACTTCATAAGTGTAATTTTGCTATCGCTATGAATTGTAGCGTAAATACATCTGATATGTGACCCTCTGGCGTCTCGACCCACAAGTTGAGAACCACCGTCTTCGCTTCTCCATCAGCGGAAACTGGTCACTTCCCAGAGGACCCTGAAGGGGCTCTAAACCACGGGTGGGAAGGGACCCGAGCTTGAGGTGATGTTGAGGGTTCTGGCACTCTGTCATCTACATTCAGGTTGTATGAGGAAGGGGTAGGGGCTAGTCGCTGTTCTGACGGGATTAGGGAAGCATTTTGAGTGAACTTGCTGTTGAATAAGTGGAGGCACAGTGGGAGCTCTGCTCGCTGAGGCTGAATTCTGGGCTTCTGGTTTCCTAAGCAGGCTGCCGTGGTGGAATGAGCAGATGTGGGCTTTGGGGGTGCTCCTAGGTTAGAGGGGGCTGTTGCTCTTCTGGAGAAGATCAGAGGCATTCAAGATTTCCCTGGGTGAGCTGGTGAGAAAAGGAAAGAACATGGCAGGACCCTTGCTAGCAAGTGGGGTTGGTGTAGCCTGGCTCTGGGGGTGCAGAAATGGGAGCCACAGGGCTGAGCTGTAACTTTCTTGTAAGCATTCTTTCCTGGGAAGCTGCTGCTGTGGGTACAGGGGTAGGATGCCCGGGCATTGGCAGGGGATTTCCTAAGGAAGCCTACAGGGTGTACCAGCAGGGAGAGCCATGTAGGCCTTCAGAGCATTCTTAAAATACATTTCCAGGTAAGGAAAATGGATGAAGGGGCTCCCTCCCTGAGCTAGTCTATAGGGTGCAGGCTGCTGAGTGGACCCCAGACTCTACTACTCCTATCTGAAGGTAAGGAAGGGGATTAAAGGTCCTTGCTAGCAGGACTCCATGGTAAGGATACAGGGTTTATCGCTCCTCCTAGAAAAGGCACAGGGCTTAGGGATGTCTCTAAGTAAGCCTACAGGGAAGTCATGCAGTGGCGGGTCTCTGTGCTTGTGAAAGCAAGCTGGACAGGGGACAGAGGATCTCCTGAACCAATCAGGACATGGCTCTTTGAGTGAGACTGCACCTTCTGATTTACCGTGATGGAGGAAAGAGTGCTTTTCTCTGAATAGACAGTAGGCCCTGGGATGTTCCTGGGAAAGCCTGCAAGGCAGACACGGCTGCTCTGGGACACTGTGCAGTGGCTTTTGGGACATTCCTGATCATGTTCCTCAACTGGGTACAGAGGAGTCCTATGCTACCTGCAGCTTGTCAGCTTTCCATTGATATGACCAAAGACCCAAGGTAAACAATGTGAAAAAAAGGAAAATTATTTCAGCTCAGAGTGTCAGAGAGTTCAGACAATGGTTCCTTAGTGTCATTGTTCTGGGCCACTGACAAAAACAAAACAAGACCTCATGACCAGGAAGTAAAAATAGAAAAAGGGACCAGGCAGAGTCCCAATATTCCTTTTAAGGCAAACCCTCTTAACCTAAGTTCCACTGGGCACTACCAACTAAAGGTTCCACTACCTCCCAGTCAGGCTACAGCCTGGTGGCCAAGCCTTTAGCACACGAGCCTTTGGGGAACACCCAAAGCCGTACACCATATAAGTGGAAGCTTGGGGATTCTGTCTTCAAGGGAAAGAACATGCGAGGTGGGGTGGGGGGCTTCATGACAAATGGGCAAGGTGGCAACACTGCTCTCAACGAGTGCTCTAGGATATGGGAACACAGGTGTCAGCCAATGTTCTTTCCAGTCTTCATCCAGAAGACGTGAAGAACATCCTCATGTTCTTGGAGGTAAGAAGGAAAACTTGGGGTGCTCTCTATGTGAGAAGCAGCAAACACCAAGGGGTAAAGGGTAGAAAAATCTCCTGGCTTATTTAAGTTGGAATCTGAGTCTAGAAAGGACAGGTTCTTGATCCCTTTGCCTAATATCAATCCCAGTTGTTTGTTTGATTAATTGGGTGGGTGGTTGATTGGTTGGTTGGTTGCTTGGTTGGTTGTGTAGGTAGTTGTTTGTTTGGATGGTTGGATGGTAGATTGGCTAGAGTGTTTGTTTGCTTTGAGTTCTACCATCAACCTTCACACTACACATCTAACTCCCCAGCTCTTCTTCCTAGGAGGCCAGTGACTATGAGAGAACATAGCTTCCCAGGGCCTGGAGTGATACCACTGCATTGTCATGAAACAGATTTTTCCTGTATACACACACACACGCACACACCCATCTACTAACTCCAGAAAGGGAGCCCATGACAGGTCAAAGTAATGATGGCACAAAAGCCCAACTTGGTGAACCAATGAGTTTTACTGGAGTTACTTACAGGAACAGAAATGATAGTTTCATCACCAACGCCCACCCCAGCATGGGAGACAGCTCATGAAAACGGGGAACCGGGAGCACACTGCACAGCCTGCCGACAGCACAGCAGGACACAGAGTGTCCTTTCCCAGTGGATCTGGTGATCTGAGCCTCTTCAAGGCAGCTCAGCCAGTCTCTGCTTCTTCTAAAAGGTTTCATTGATCTCTGCCTCATTTTCCCTGCAGCTTGGCTGGTCTGAGAGTGATTCTCAGTGGTCTTTATTGTTTTTGTTTATATACTCTTTGAGGAGAGAGGTTCTGGTGAATGTGGTCAGTTTTAAGGACCTCCTGAAGCTCCTCGGAGTTGTTTCTTCCCTCTCTTAATGAGCTTCCTTGCAGTGTTTCGCCTTCCTAGAACACTGGTTGCTTTGCCTCTATAAAAATCCTATAGTAAGAGATTCCTCCCAAAACATACCATTCTAACGTCTGTGGGAGCTGCTACATTACCTGTGTAACACCTCAAGAACTGCTACTGGATACAGTGTATCTATTCGCATCACAGGGAGGGGAGGGGTCTGGGCTCTGACACTCAGCCATCTCGTCCCATCTCCCTCTTGGATTCTTCAGAGCCTGTTTCGATGAGCTTCAGTCGGAGCACCTGATGCTGTGGCTGGTCCTGGACTACTCTGCAGATGTCCTTTATGCTATAGACTTGCTGGTTCGAGCCCGGACAGGTGAGTGTGCCCCAAGCCCAAAGACTAAACTAGGCCAAGTCATAGACCCTCAGTAGGGGGACCATCGGGTACTCAGGAAGATCCACAGTAGTGGCCTGGATGTTGCCTAGCTTTGAGCACAGTGTGCTTTGGAGATCTGGAGCCCTACCAAACAGTGGAGGTGCTGGTATCCTGATGCTCAGTATGCTAAATCCTTCAACGAGACCTGAACAGGGGTTAAAACACCTGGGATTTGGGATCTGTTGTCCCAGTGTTCAATGAGCAAATCAAGCTGTCTCTCTGGACCTCATTTTTTTACTTGTGACATAAGGCTAAGGCTGCCATCTCAAAAGACCCTGTTAGTACTACCTGTGTGAGGTGGCACTCAGTTCAGTCTGGGCATTCCTCGCCTCAGAAACATGGAAGATCCAGGAAAAGTGTTCCATCTGTCTCAGAGGAGATTTACAATTTATTTATGTTATTATTTTTAAAGATTTTATGTTATTTTCATTTAAGTGATGTTTGTGCCTGCCTGAGTGGGTTTGTGCATGTGAGTGTAGTGCCTATGGAGGCCAGAAGAGGGCATCAGACCCTCCACAGAGCTGGAGTTACAGGCATTTGTGAGCTACTAGACACAGATCCTGGGAACTGAATTCAGGTCCTCTGAAAGAGCAGCTCTTAATTTCTGAATCATCTCTCTAGCACCTCAAAAATTTTTTAACATGTAAAGGTCTGAAATTCAAAACAGGGCCTAGGAAGATGATGGGTTCTTCCAAACAGACTCTGGTTGAGGTTAAGACCCACCTATACATGAGAATTGGGTCTGCCCAGCTTCCAGGGATCTTTTTCTAATGTGCACAAAAGCTTCACTTTGTAGAGGCCCTTCTCTTTGCGTCTTTGAGATTTTGGAAATAACACCCACACTCCCGTGCTCAAGGGAAACACACAAAATTGTGGCAACAAACCAGAATGCACGAATCCTCTCAGCTCACCTTGCTTTCTCATTAGAACCCCTACATAAAACAAGTAACAAGGTTGGCGTCACCTTACTGATGCAGAAACTGAGGCATTCTGTCCATGTTCACACTGCAGCCAGGCCATCTGGCAATCCCTGCTTCTGTCCACACTGGTACCCAGCATCTTCACTTAGAATACCTCCAACACCACTTGAGGTTGACATGGATGACCTCTGCCACAGTGACATTAACACATATAGTATATATACACAGTTGTCTGTGAGTGGCCGCAGAGACTCTGCCCTTTGTCTTACACAAATTTCAGTGGAACCGCATGCCCTCACTCAGAAATCAACCCCACCCCTTCTTGTACTTGGACGCTGTCTGTGGCAAAGCCAGATTCAGCAGGAAGTAAGGGAGAGAGAGGTCAAGAAACTAGGTGGCCATGATCATAGTCCAAGAGGAAAAAATCTTCAGACTTGAGAGAATTGTAAAAGGGCGAGGAGTAGAAGAGCCAGGATGCTCCCCAAAGCATTCCATAAATACAGGCATAAGAGCCAAGAGATCTCTCCATCCTGCACCTGGAGATCCAGCCGACTAAGTAGAAAACACTTGACAGCCGGGCAGTGGGGGTGTACGCCTTTAATCCCAGCACCCGGGAGGCAGAGGCAGGCGGATCTTTGTGAGTTCGAGGCCAGCCTGGTCTACAAGAGCTAGTTCCAGGACAGGCTCCAAAGCTACAGAGAAACCCTGTCTTGGGGAGGGAAAAAAGAAGAAGAAGAAGAAGAAAAGAAAACACTTGATAAAAATTTCTGTGCTGAACATTTAGAGGTTTTATTCTTCTTGTCATTATCCCCACACGGCACAACATGACTTTGTAGCATTTATGCTGTATGTATTGGGTACTGTGAAAAACCTGGAGAAAATTTAAAATATTCAAGAGGATATGCTTGCGTAATATGCAAATATGGCATCGTTCTATGGAAGGTGCTTAAGCATCTAAAGATTTTGGTTTCCTTGGGAGGAAAGAGGTTAAGGGAATCCTGGAACCAATCCCCTGGAGATCCAGAAGGACAATTATTTAACAAGAATGCCTTGAGAAACGGGGAGCCGGAACTTGTACGGGTCAGCAGCAGTGATACCTTGAACTTGTGAAAGTGCCTTATGGCCTGACCTCTGGGGGACAAGCCCTGAAATATTTCACTGGGCATCATTACTGGTGAGACCAGTTTGGTAGACTTTTATCTTAGTTTTTAAGGTTTGATGATTAATAGTTTCAAGTATACACACACACAAAAAAAAAAAAAAACCCAGAGAGAATAGCATTAGGAATGCTCACGTTCCCTAACCCAATCTCAATTAGGCACACTCTCTAATATCTGTTTGTCTTTTAAAACTTAATCTTCATTCTTTGCTGTCATCTAATATCCAGTCTATCTTCAAAGTTATTCAATCAATTTATAACTTTTACACCTGAATAGAGAACTGGGAATATAGATTAGTTATAGAACCCTAGTTGTAGAACAAGGCCTGGGCTCAGTTCCCAGCAGAGAAAAAAAAATTAAACAGAAGAGATTAGAACATTATAGAAAACATACCAGAGTGAGTTCCACCATTAGCATGTTATGTCTGATATTGTTTCTGCCACATGCACATCACTGTCTCTTGTGTAACCATGACGGGAAGTACCTTTCTGTAGTCAGTTTAAGCCTCTTGGATGCCCAAGTGACTTCCCTCGTCTCCATCCTTAGGTTTTCTTGAGCAAGGCTTAATGGTCACCGATACGAAGAGGCTGTGGAAACATTATACAAAGACCTTGCACTTCAAGCTGGACATCCTGTCTCTCATCCCCACAGATCTGGCTTATTTAAAGTTGGGAGTAAACTGCCCAGAACTGAGGTTCAACCGTCTACTGAAGTTCTCTCGACTCTTTGAATTCTTTGACCGCACAGAGACAAGGACCAACTACCCCAATGTGTTCAGGATAGGGAACCTGGTCCTGTACATCCTCATCATCATCCACTGGAATGCCTGCATCTACTTTGCCATTTCCAAGTTCATTGGTTTTGGGACAGACTCCTGGGTCTATCCAAACATCTCCAAGCCAGAGTACGGGCGTCTCTCCAGGAAGTACATTTACAGCCTCTACTGGTCCACTTTGACCCTGACCACCATTGGTGAGACCCCACCCCCTGTGAAAGATGAGGAGTATCTCTTTGTGGTCATAGACTTCCTGGTGGGTGTTCTGATCTTTGCCACTATAGTCGGCAATGTGGGCTCCATGATTTCCAACATGAATGCTTCGAGGGCAGAGTTCCAGGCTAAGATTGACTCCATCAAGCAGTACATGCAGTTCCGGAAGGTAACCAAGGACTTGGAGACTCGGGTTATCAGGTGGTTTGACTATCTGTGGGCTAACAGGAAGACGGTGGATGAAAAGGAGGTGCTCAAGAATCTCCCGGACAAGCTGAAGGCTGAGATCGCCATCAACGTGCACCTGGACACCCTGAAGAAAGTCCGAATCTTCCAGGACTGTGAGGCAGGGCTGTTGGTGGAGCTGGTGCTGAAGCTTCGCCCTACCGTGTTCAGCCCTGGGGACTACATATGCAAAAAGGGGGACATCGGAAAGGAGATGTATATCATCAAGGAGGGCAAGCTGGCTGTGGTGGCCGATGACGGCGTCACCCAGTTTGTGGTCCTCAGTGATGGCAGTTACTTTGGGGAGATCAGCATCTTAAACATCAAGGGGAGCAAGTCAGGAAACCGCAGGACGGCCAACATCAGGAGCATCGGCTACTCAGACCTGTTCTGCCTCTCCAAGGACGATCTGATGGAGGCCCTCACCGAGTACCCAGATGCTAAGAAGGCCCTGGAGGAAAAGGGCCGGCAGATTCTGATGAAGGACAACCTAATTGATGAGGACCTGGCCAAGACCAGGGAAGATCCCAGAGACATTGAGGAGAAGGTGGAGTACCTGGAGTCATCCTTGGATGCCCTGCAGACCAGGTTTGCACGACTCCTGGCTGAGTACAACGCCTCGCAGATGAAAGTGAAACAGCGCCTCAGCCAGCTGGAGAGCCAGATGAATGGGAGGGGTCATGGCTTCTCACCCTCTGGGGAGACTTCTGGGGATATGGCAAAGACAGAGTGAGAAGTGCAGGCGGCTGTCTGCCTCCCGCCTCCCAGGGTCAACTTGTCAGTGAGACACTATCTGCTGCCCGTTTGGCACAGGGCTGGACATCCTTCACAAGTGATGTGACTGCGGGAGACAGCCTTGCTGTCCTCGTCTAGGAAATGGGGGCCATGGGTGTCGGCTCCATAGAGTTCCAGATTATCGTGAGGTCTACGTGATACATGTCAAGGAGTGGGGAAAAGCGTGGTGTGCTCCCAATCAAGTGTATATAGTATGTGTACAGGATGTGTGTGTACGTGCAGTTGTCTGTAGAGGTCAGACAAGAGTGCTGGATCCCCTGGACTGGAGTTACATACCGCTTAATATGGGCGCTGGGATCCTGTCTTAGTTCAGGTTACTATTGCTGTGATGAAACACCTTAACCAAAAGCAAGCTGGGGAGGGAAAGGTTTATTTAGCTTACACACTCATATTGCAGTCCATTGCTGAAGAAACTCAAATGAGTTCTTGAGAGCAAGAACCAAACAGGGCAGGAAGCTGGAGGCAGGAACTGATGCTGCCGTGGCTGGGTGCTGCTTACTGGCTTGCTCTTCACAGCTCGCTAATCCTGCTTTCATATAGAACCCAGGACTGCCAGCCTAGGAGTGGTTCCACCTACAATGGGGTGGGCCCCCCCTACATCCACCACTAACTAAGAACATGTAAAGAAAATGCATTCCAGGCTTGCTTACAGCTGGATCTTATGGACGAATTTTCTCAGCTGAGCCTCCCTCCTCTCAGATGACTCGAGCTTGTGTCAAGTTGAGATAAAAACCATCCAGCACAGACCCAAATGTGCAGCCCTTTCCATATTTGGTGGAGTGAAGGGCTTGCTGTGTTTCTCAGTCCAGCCTTCAACTCCCGTGCCAGAGCGATATTCACACACCAGCCTCCCAAAGAGCAGGGACCAAAGGCACACTTGCCCTGTTTCCGGCCCAATTGTTTTTTGTGAAATCCAGGAGGAGATGATTAAGCCACAGCCTAGCTTTCTTACACATGGACGTTTATGTAATCTCCCCTCCCACTCCTGCTCCATCTGGTTGTGGAAACACGAAAAGGGTCTGGGGATATCGGTCGGTAATGAAGCCTTTCCCTAGTGTGTGCAACAGCTCTGGCTTCACACCCTAGTGCCCCCCCCCCAAAACAAACACACAGAACCGAGAAGACAATAGGAAGCCATACACACAAGCTTGTACCTTAAGTTCAACTTTACACTGGACAGTTTGGGCTGCGTGCCTAAGCCTGGCATCTCCCCCCATACGTGTGCTTCCTGGGACCCTGGAAATGCCGGCTTTGTCAAATCACAGCATCGTGAGACGGAGAGCCCTTCAAGTCAGAGTAGCAAATCTAGACTCCCTGCCTTCCGGTTACTGTGCCTTCTGTCCATTTAATGGGATGGGGTGTCTTGTTTCTTCTCATTGGTCAATGGGTTGAAAGTCATCTTCCTGTCTTCCTAGAAGACAAACCTTGAGTAAGGGCTTCTCCCGGACACCAGTGGTATAGTAATTGGGAATTTCCTAGAAGCAGGCAAGCATAAGGGTTTGGGCAATATCAAAAAAAGACTGATCCTAGGAGTCTAACGTGGAGGTTAGATCCAGCTGTCACTACAAGAGTAGCCTGTTACTACTGGAGCCACATAACTCTCTGTAGCTACCCGTTCCAGCTCAAAGTGGAGAGCCATGTTTAAGTGAGACTTTCAGGTGGAAAGGTGGGTACAGTGGCCGAAGGTTTAAGAGCAGATAACCAGGGCTGGATGGCTCAGTGGTTAAGAGCACGTGCTGTTCTTCCAGAGGACGTGGGTTTGATTCTTGGCACTCAACTGGTGGATTACAATAATCTATAGCTCTAGTTCCTGGGCATCCAGTGCCCTCTTCTAGTTTCCATAGACACTAGGCACACGTATGGTCTGCAGGTATACATACATACAGGCGAAACACCCATGCTCATAAAATAAATATTTTTAAGCTGAAAACTGAAACTTAAATGCTGAGACCCATGGACAAATGCCCTTGGGACCTGCACTTGTACCCTGAAGAAGCTTCAAGTCCCCCATGGAATTGCATCCTCAGGCAAAAGCTCTTAGCTAGCTAGCTCTTAGCTCTTGAAACACTGCAAGAGCTGTTTTTTAACTAGCAACCAGAACTCCGTTCACAGTTTTGCCCTTGGGCTCTGCAACTGTGAGTCAGGTTTGCAGTGTTCCATCTTTCAATGCATGATGGAAGTTCTTTCTTCCCTTCCCATCTTTATCTCTCCTTTTGCTTTCCTCCCTTCCTCTCCATCCTTCTCTTGCTCTCCCTTTCCCTCTTACTCCTTTCTATCAAACAATACTCTCCTGACTCTTGCTCTGAGACAATGTTGAAGCCAAATGCTATAATCTATAAATGGGTCCTGATGTCGTTCATACAAAAGCTACTCTCTGTTCAATTATGCATTTTGGGTCTCTTCTTATGGGTCACATGACCATTTCTTGTGGGTCCTCTGCTGTTTAATGTTTTTAGATGGTTAGAAGATCTATTAAAGAGCATAGATTCCACTTCATATCATCAGCAAAATGTAATCAGCAATGTTTTATATTTTATAAAATTGAATATTTATAACAATGAATATATTTTAACAGCCTTAGCTATCAATTATGCACACATCCATATTTATATAGGAAAGATAAAAACCTGAATTAAAATCTGTGAACAACTCCTGCTTCAACTCTTGTTGTAAGGGAAGAGTCAGCACCAGGATGCCTTCCTAGGGTGATGACTTCTCTAGAAAGATCGGGTGATGATGAATGGGAGGTAGGACAGACACAGCCAGTAGCGAAGAAACAACATCCTGGGAACACAGAGACATGCGCAGATGCTTACAGTATCCTTGGTTCTAAAAGCAACAAAACAGAACTGAACTATCAGAATGCAAGAACAAAGGAAAACTATATGACACACTAGGTGCTCTACCAAAGAGAATTTATCCGAGGGCGTTGGCAGCACGACAGACTGAAACAACGCAGATGGAGGGTTAATGTTAGTACACGAAGGAGCTATCCACCCCGGGTCTGGAGCTGAAAGAAGAAAGATGCTCAGAGAGGTTGCCCCAGCAACTAGAACTCACACCTTCACGGGTGAGTTACTGTTGGCTACAACTGACAATCCAGGAACGTAGAGACATCAGTAAATTTGGGCAATATTTAAGAAGTGGCATTGCTCGACAGAAGAAAGAGGTTTGAGAGTCTCAAAATGAAGCTAGAAGTGGCTGCCTCCGCCAGATGAAGATGGGGCACTGCCTCTGAGCCTGGCGGTCCTTAGGCTGTATGACCAGAGAATCGTGCAGATGAGCGGAAAAAAGTCTCCTCTCCCCTCCCTCTGCCTTCCAGGCTCCCCCAGCTGCCTCTTAGAGAAAGTTCTAGAAGAATGAGGACAGTGAGAAGAACTTTGAATTTGACTGACAGTATCTTCCACATATGGTCCCACCCCTCAAGCACCTGGAACATGCTCAGGAAAGAGTCCTAAGTAAATAATTCAGCAGTTAACCTGACTATTCACATAAATCATATACACAAATGTTTATAGTCACTTTATTCATAAACACACGTGCACGTGCGCACACTCACACACACTCGTACACACAAACCCGGATGCAGCCATGTTGTCACTCAACATGGGCAGAAAAGCATATCCATGCAATCCAATACTGCTCTGCATAAAAATGAACAAGCCGCTGTAACTATTCATGTGAAAACATTTTGCTGACATGGCATTCTAGAAAAAGTAAAACTTAAAGATGAAAAGGATCTCAGTGGATGTCAGGAGCTGGGAGAGGCTGGGTAGGCGGTTACAAAGGAGGAATTCCTACTGTGACTTTTTTTTTTAATGGTACTGGTGTTGTAGACGCATGACCTTATACCTTTGCCTGAACTCACATAACTATACATCATAAAGAGCCAACTGTAATCCCAGCACGAGGGAGATGGAGTCAAGGAAAACAGACATTCTAGGCCAACCTCGGCTACATATAGAATTTGAGAGTAGTCTGAGCTACATGAAGCCTATCTCTAAGAAAAAAAGAGCAAACTTTTGTGAAAACAAACTTTTCAATATCAACAAGGAGGGAGGGGCATGCCAGGAAGGAAAGAAGGATCTAACAAGTGAACCTATCTGTATTCCAAGCACAGGGCATAGTCTCATTGAAGATAAAGGGCAAAATGACAGCTAAGTACCCTTTAAAACTGTAAAACAAGGCCAAAGACAGAAGAGAGTGGCGTGAGCACACACTATAATTGTACATTATTTAACATGGTGGTACAGGTGAATAATTCTGAAATTGCATGTGTAATGTGTGGGTGAGTGGGTAGATGGATGGATGGAGGTTGGTAAAAATAAAAGACAAGCTTACCATGGAGAAAAAGGATTCAAATAAGTAAGGGGATGTTTAGTTTCATTTCTGTTGCTGAGATAAAATGCTCTGACAAAAATATTACTTAAAAAAGAAGGATTTATTTCAGTTCATGATTTCAGATTACACGCAAGACAGAAACTTCAACAGCTAACCACATCCCATCCACAATCAAGAGCAGAGAGAAATGGGTGCATACATATTTCCTTGCTTGCTTGTTCCCGGTTTGACCTCTCCACTCTTACACAGTTCAGATAGCCTGCCTAGGGATTGATGCCACCCGTGGTGGGCTGGATCTTCACACATCAGTCAGTCCCCTACAACCCAGTGTAGGACTGCTGAGAAGCATCCAGCTTCATGGGCTGAGACGCTAACAGGTTCCCAGCCTCTGTAGCATGCAGACAGCCACTGTTAGACTGGTCAGCACCTAATACGCCTCTCGTGTGTGTGTTTACACATGCATGTATATGTTAGTATATTATATATTCTATCAGTTAATTCCTCTAGAGAATCTTGCCTAAAATACTTTTGCTCCATAAAAGTTGCTGAAGTTGTTTGGCTTCCCTAGTTGGCTGCTAGTAGTCACAATGCCCTAATGATTCGTAAGTCACATTCATGAAGACGGCGCCGGTGCCAGAGCGAATGGACCGCAACCCTGGGTGATGAGTGCAGCATGAGTTTCCTCCCCTGCCACATCCCGCAGTGAGGATGCTCCTGGCAGGCGTGGATCTGGGCACTGCTTTTGGTTTTGTCTTCCCCTTGATATCAGAGCTCTGCAGCCGCTAGACAGAGCCTGGGGATTGGGAAAGTACTTTTGCGGCACCATCATCTGTCCTAATGAGATAGTCACCCTCCTATTTGTGAACTTTATCATATCTGGTTTCAGGGTGGAGACACAGGGGGATGAATGGGAAAAGGGAAATGGGAACTCTAGCCTTCGACTAAGCAGCTGTTTCCCAGGACAAGTACACTCAGAATAGACAGTCGTCCATGCAAAAGCAAAACTAAATATAGAAATCTTCAGGACTAATATTTAACACACCCTTCTGGTATTCAAACTTTCTCTCCAATTTGACACTGCTTCATGGTACAATGGAATCAGTCATATTTTTCTGATTTCTAACCCATACTAAGGAAGGGTCGTCTCTTAGAAAAGTTTTCTATGTAGGGGGAATATTAGGTGCCATCAAGCTTACCCCAGGGACTGTTTAGATTGCTCAGTGCTTCAAGTCTATAATGTCATTAGAAGCATAGACGATGTTCCCTCCAATTTGTCAGACTGTTCACTCTCTGGCTGGGAGCCAGAGGAAAACTTACCCTTTCTTTAGTGACCATGTGTGTTCAGGGATACCATATGACTGCACTGGCTGGACACGTACACCAAAGCACGCCTTTGAAAGAGGCATTCTTGCTTTCTCAGATTGTTTGGTTGTGTTGCTTATGCCAATAATCCAGCAGATGGCAGTAGTGGGTCCTCTGCTAATCTAAGCAGTTTTTCACGAAAATTGTCCTCAAAAAAATTCACTTTAAAAGTCTTATCTGGATGGTGTGGCTGTGTGTTACTCCCTTTCCCACAGCCATGAAGACAGGGGTTCTTCTTCAAAATATTTATCTGTTTTTATTTTATGTATATGGGTGTTTTGCGTGCATGAATGTATGTGCCTGATACCCACAGACACCAGAAGAGGGTGCTAGATCCCCTGAAATGGAAATGACAGACACCAGAGACCCACCATCTGGGTGCTGGGAATTGAACCTAGGGCCCCTGCAAGAGCAACAAATGCTGTTAATTGCTAAATTATCTCTCCAGCCCCAAGACGTGGGTTATTAATCAGATGTCACTGTTCAACTCCCCCAGACTGCTGCAGCGAATCTTCAAAATAATATTCTCCATTTCTGAGCCCTTTAGCATGTATTTAACTTTGCCAGTACTAGTAGCTAGTGGATGGCTTAATGTCTCAAAATCAGAAGTAGTTTGAAACTCCTTAAGATATGCAATATTGTAAGAAAAGATACTCAAGCTATCATTTCCATAGACAAAGGAATGAGACATACAAGCCTTAAACTCATCAAAGAATTTCATTTTCCAAAGTCAAAGTAGTTGTTTTTCCACAAATTTGCATATTTTGTGCATATATCTTGACAGTCCTAACTGTGACTAGAAATTCAAAACATCACTTTCATATTGGACACTTTGGTGTCCTCATTTGAAAGAATAGCTTTGTTCTTTGTCGTTTGTCCTGAGAAATACATATTGCTGGTTTGGGAGAGAGTACAGAGGCAGGAGGATGGTAAGTTTGAGATTAGTCTTGGGTAATTAGTAAGACCTTGACTCAATAAAAAAAAAAAAAGAAAAATCAAAGAAAAAATAGCAAAGGTAAGGGAAAGGAAAGGGATAAGACATTAACAAGTAGTATCTGCCCTGCTGCTGGGGGCCTGGCTGCCACTGTGTTGAACTGCTGAGATGCCCACTTCAGCTGCAGAGCAGTGAACAGACTCTCCTGTGCTGTCCAGAGAAATGATGGTTCTGTATTCCAGGGCTCCTGGATGCAGCCAACCTTAGACAGGAAATATCAGGAGAAAACTTTGTTTAATCCCACTTAGTTGGATCTGTAGGGGGAATGAGCAAAGCTGTTGTTCCCAGAAGTTCCATCAGTAATGTATCCTGGGTCCAGGCTCTGAGACTCTTGTGGGCTGGTAATGTCACAGCCAGTAGGTGACCCCAGGACTGCTGTGTCTGTCTCTGGTGCAGAGCAAGGGATCTCAGGTCAGCCAGTTCCCAAGGCTCCTGTGGTTATGCTTCCTGCTTGGGATCCAGCTAGGAGAAAAGAGAGGGGGGAGGGAGGAAAGGAGGGTGGAGTGGGGTGAAGTGGGGTACGGTGGGGTGGGTGCTGTCCACCGGTGACCCACACCTGTATTTAGCACTCTGGAGGCTGAGGCAGGAAGAGCACCACAAGTTGGAGGCCAGGTTAGGTCGCACAGAGGTTTATTTCTTATAGTTAGTTCTGGGGGCTGAGAAGTCCAAGTCCAGGTCATTGACTCTGGTGGCCAATGATCCTATGACTAAGACTTCCCAGAACCAGTGTCCCCAACATTAACAATGTGTGCATGCTGGAAGGAAACAGCACCTGGGAGTGGCTAGCTTTAAGTGTTTACCGCCAACGCCTCTGAGATTGTCCTGTAGACAGCACCACACTAAGGACACTAATCACCTGGAATCCCTTTCCAGACACTTTAAAAAGAAAATCAAACAAACAGAAATCCCACTAGCAGCTACAGTCACCCTGACAACCCAGCCCGCCTTCCACACAGCTCTCGAACTCCCTGGGTGCTGGTTATGCTGTACAGTGACATCTCCTGCTGTCTTGCCTAGCCTGGCCTCAAATTCACGGCTGCTGAAGTTGTCCTCAAAATCTCAGTAAGCTTCTAGCTCAGCCTCCTGAGTACTGAAACTACAGACATAAGCCATCACGCTTGACTCATTCATTCAGGTTTTTGGCCATCAGCTGGGGGAGGGGCATTTTATTGATTTCTATTGTTCTAATTAGATATGCCTTATATAATATAGAACTATGTCCTTGTAATTAATTTTTGTTCCCACAAGCCACTCAGTTATTCATATAAAATGTTATCAAGACTGGGTGTGTTCTTAGATTTGATTTGCCAGTATTTTATTGAGTATTTTTCCGTCCATGTTCATGAGTGAGATTGGTCTGTAATTCTCTTTTTTAGTAACGTCTTCATGTGGTTTGGGTATCAGGGTAATTGTAGCCTTATAAAAAGAGTTTGGCATTGTTCCTTCTATTTCTATTGTGTGGAACAATTTGAGGAGTATTGATATTAGTTCTTCTTTGAAAATCTTGTAGAATTCTAAGCTGAAACCATCTGGTCCTGGGCTTTTTTGGTTGGGAGACTTTTGATGACTGTTTCTACTTCTTTATCATTTATAGATCTACTTAATTTGCTTATCGTGACTTAATTTTGATAAGTGATATTTATCCAGAAAGTTGTCCATTTCCTTTAAGTTTTTGAATTTTGTGGAGTACAGGTTTTTGAAATGGTTCTATTTCCTCCGTGTCTGTTGTTATGTCCCCCTTTTCATTTCTGATTTGATTTGGATATTCTCTCTCTGCCTTTTGGTTTGTTTGGATAAATTTTGTCTGTTTTGCTGATTTTCTTGAAGAACCAACTTTTTTCTCATTGATTCTTTGTATTGTGTTCTTTGTTTCTATTTTGTTGATTTCAGCTCTCAATTTGATTATTTCCTGCCATCTAGTTCTCCTGGGTGTGTTCACTTATTTTTGTTCTAAAGTTTTCAAATGTTCTGTTAATCCACTAGTATGGGATTTTTCCAGCTAACAACTACTACGTAAGGGCTGACAAGATCATTCCACACCTAAAGATACCTGACTCCAAGCCTGACCATCTGTGTTCAAGTCTCTAGGACGTACACTGTGAGAGGAAAGAACTGACTTCTGAAGTTGTCCCCGACCCTTACATGTGTGCTGCAGCACACCATACACAAGACAGACACACAACATAAATAAAATGCAATTTTGGGGGCTGGAGAGGTGACTCAGGGGGTAAGAGCGTTGGCTACTCTGCCAGAGGTCCTGAGTTCAATTTCCAGAAACCACGAGGTGGCTCACAGCCATTGATAATGAGATCTGGTGCCCTCTTCTGGTGTGCAGGTCAGAACATGCAGACAGACACTGTATACATAATAAATAAACAAATCTTAAAAAAATAAAATGCAATCTTTAAAAGGGTGGGAAAGGAAGGGTTTGTTTAGCACACAGTTTGAGGGTGCAGTCCATCACGGTGGGAAGGCATGGCTGCAGGAGCAGAGATTAGCTACTTACACCTGGAATCAGGAAGCAAAGTTCATGCCCAGATAAATTCCTCCTTTTTATTCCATCCAGTGTCGCCCAAATTGAGGTTAATGTCCCCACCTTAGTCACCCAATCTAGCTAATCCCCCACGGTCAAGCCCAGAAGTTTCTTTCCATGGTGATTCTATGTCCCACAGAAGTTTACAATCAAGATTAACTATTCTTGCACTCATGTGCCTAGAAGCCGAAAGTCCAAGTCAGAGCCACCAGAATACCCGGATAAGCCTACATCCTGGCTCATGGCGCCTGTGCGTATAGTAACCATGAAGCTTACTGGCTACTCACTTTTGTCTATCATGCTTTAGATGTCAAGGATAAAGGTTTCCTTTTTAAATGAGGTATCTGTGGTGAAAGTGTAGGATATGAAAACATCAATCTCTTTTGAAGGCCCTTTGAAATAATCTTGAGTCCTTTTCAATAAGGCAGTGGTTGTTAGATATACACTGTCTTAGGAAAATCTTTTCACTGTTAAAGGTAGCATTTGCTCTATATGTTCACATAACTCTCAAGTTCCCAGGAACATTTTCTAAGACAGTGACAAATGATATGTAATAAGCCATCTGTGACATTCACCCAGGGCTTCTGGTACAGTCGCTGCAGAATGAAAATGCTGTTCATCAGGTCTTCCTGGACAAAGGGGACATTGGTGAACTCTGGACCCAGATACCTGAGTCCTAATAACACTAATAACGTGGTTCGAGTCTTCTACCTACTTCTTACAGCTATGCACAATTCACACTGGTCATACAACCCAGCCTTCGCAGATTTGGTGGCAATCTGGACTCTCCAGTGGCTGAAGCACAGCCCACATCTTTCCTAGACTTGCCAGATAAGAGAAACCTGTGAGTGTGTGTTTGTGTGTGTTTGTGTGTGTGTGTGTGTGTGTGTGTGTGTGTGTGTGTGTGAGAGAGAGAGAGAGAGAGAGAGAGAGAGAGAGAGAGAGAGAGAGAGAGAGAGGAGGGAGGGAGGGAGGGAGGGAGGGAGAGGGAGGGAGGAAGGGAGAGAGAGAGGGAGAGAGGGAGGGAGAGAGGGAGAGAGAGAGAGAGAGAGAGAGAGAGAGAGAGAGAGAGAGATGCAATTAGCATAAAAAGAGTGACAGTCAGGAGGAGGTTTGTAGAGAATATCTGCCAGTATTTTGAATGTTAGTAAGAGGTCTGGCTGTGCTGCGCATATATTCCTACCTGAAGCCTCCCCTGTGGAGGGAACACGGTGGAAAGACAGATCTGAGGAGGCAGAGTGGGAGAACTGCTTCCCACACAGACAGTGCCGGAGGCTGGCATCAAGGCATTGTTTGTTCTTTTTAGTAATTAAGTCGGGGTGGCAAAGTAAACATTCTGGTTGATATTATTATACAATTTAAAATGCAATGACTGGGAGTGGATTGGTGCTTCCAGGAGCTGTCTCACATCAGCAGAATTCTAAGTTATTAAAACATTTAAATGTCATATTCTCTAAGTATTTTAAAATGTTTGATGATTACCTATCTTGAGGAATACATCTTTGTGTATCTAAAAAACGTAACTAACATAAGTATGACAAATATGGGTTACTATTAACCTGTAATTATTAATAAGCTACATAGTTTAAAGACTAAAACTTCAAATTATAAAAATAAACAATCTATAAACATATACAATATAAGGACAATGATTTTGTAATTGTGACAATATTCAAAAATATCTTAATCAGAGGTAGAAATGTATACTGCAATATGACAAAAATATCCTTAATTTCCATCAATGTACAAAATATCCTAAGCAAAAGTAGGAACACAATACAATGTAACAAATACAATTTTACATTTGTAATAATATATAAAAATATTTTAAAGAGAAGTAGAAACATATATACAATATGACAAATATAATTTTACATTTGTAACAATAAACAAAATATTTTAAACAGAAGTAGAAACATATATATGATAAATATAATTTTGAATTTGTATCAATATACAAATTATCTTAAATAGGAATAGAAAAATAATTGTACATTTGTATCAATCTACAAGAATCCATACCAATGTAAATTATCTAAAACTGATAGCTGCTATTGCCATTTTAGTTTATAAGCAGATACAATAATCTGCTGTATTGTCCTACACCATCTATCCCCCTCTTTTCTGTTCCCAATGAGAGTTCTGAGTCTAATCTTTATTGCTCTGCCCCTACTCTGTAACAGCTAATAACTAACACCTTAAAATTATACATAGCCCTGAAAAAAAAACTCAAAATCATCCACACCAACTTTTCTTCTCCTCCCTATCTATGTGAAGCTGGCCCTCACTACCCCTCAGCCATCCCTGCAGTTAGGCACCTTGGATCACCATCCCCGGTCAATTGACCATAAGCGGAAGCAGTTGCAGGTCTTTGAGTTTGGGGATACATGCTATTCTCCATTTTGATGGATGGGCTTATGAGTCTGGTACTGAAGAGCTAGAACCTCTGAGCCCTTGCTATAGTACTCAAAGATGTGTGTGATTGGGGGGCCGGCAAGATGGAAAAGTCTCTTGCTGCCAAGCCCAAGGTCAATTCTCAGGACCCACGTGGTGGAAGGAGAGAACCATTCCCCCAAAGTAGACCTCTCACCTCTACAGATGTTCTGTGACACTTGTGGCCTCCCATGAACACACACACACAAACGGAGAAATACAATAAATAAGCAAATAAATGAACAAATGTAATGAAAAAGGAAGGTATGTAATGTGGGTAGAAAAATAAACCTTCATTTTGGGATGTCAGTCATACTTGCTGTATAACTTTTTATTTGATATCTTTTAGGTTGTTATTATAAAAAATGTTAAGAGTCATTGCAGGAGATAGGCATGTTTATTGCCTCGATTACGGTACTGTCATTTATAGACACATGCATATATGCAAATGCATCAAATCGTATCCATTAAACACATGCAGTTTTTGACTGTCAGTTTTGCCTCAAAAAAAGCTATTTTAAAAATCTGCCTTTTTGCATGAAGAAAAGCACATCCTGTGCCAATGAATAAGGGATGTATTTATAGTTGAACAGTGTCATTTGCAAACCTGCTCCCTAGTTGAGTGTGGTGGCTCATACCTGCGATCTCAGCACTTGGGACGTTAAGGCAGGAGCGTTGGTTTAAGGCCATCCTTGGCTACATAGCAAATTTGAGGCCAACCTGGGCTACATGAAACCATACCTCATAAACAAAACAAAAACCAAACTTGCTTTCTGGACTCCAGTGCTCCTGAGGGCACTGCCCTTGTCCTTCGGCATCCATGGTATACTCTGCATATTTCATGACATCCGGAGTCCAGAGGTCTCTGCCATTGTGGTATATGGGACAGCCAAGGGTGAGCTTAGGTGGGGAGAGAGATGCGGGATGAGGAGGGAGCTTTAATTATTCTCATTTTCAGTTGGAAAACGGTTTAGTTTTGTTGGTGGCATATGCCCTCAGTCAAATGAGGACTCCGGAGCCCATATCTGTCACCACTGTGCTAAATTATGCTCAGTAGAGTTGGATCCGCTTCATAAATCTAAACAGAACACATCCAAATGCTTCCCTTGCAAATTTACGATGATTCTACTGAAAACTTAAAAAAAAATGTGGGTTGCAATTCATCCTCGAGTTGTGGAATCAATCAAATTACAAAGCTTGACGGGAACACAATAGAAAATCACAGCCTGCGTTGGCACCGCTCTAGAAGTCTCATGGCGACTGTGTTTGTTATACACACATGCCCACATATGTGTGATCAATATATTAACTGCATTGGAGCTGGAGAGATGGGCCAGTGGTTAAGAGCGCTTGCTGCTTTTGCAGAGGACCTCAGTCCTGTTGCCAGCACCCATAACACAGCTTACAATCATCTGTCACACCATTTCTAGAGGATTCTGTGTCCTCTCCTCACTTCAGAGAGTACCAGGCACACACATGGTACAAAGATGTATGTGCAGGTAAACACTCATACATTAAAAAACATTTAAATGTGTTAACAGCAGCTTCTGCTCCATATTGTAGCCAATAGAGACTAAAAATATCTCAAGTAGTGTTTGTCTTTAAGTGTTTGTGAAGTTAGCAAGAATGAAAAATGTTATGGGTGGGGCTGGGTTGTGGCTCAGTTGGTAGAGTACTCTCTTCTCAAGCACAAAACCCTGGGTGCAATTCGCAGCATCCATAACTCATGCATGTAAGCAGAAGGATCAGGAGTTCAAGGTCATCCTGGACTACAAAGCAAGTTCCTGGCCAGCTTGGAATATAGGAGACTCTACCTAAACAAACAAACAAAAATAAAAACCAAAAACCTTACATTTGAAGGAGAGTCAGAATGGCCCACTGTTCTTGATTGCAAAGCGTGTGTTGAATGAAGCCACTTTATTTTCGAGCACCAGTGTTAGCATGCTCCCTGGAAGCAGGATCTGCTTCTGTGTTCCAGCTCCTAAGGCCGTGGCATCTCTCCAGCACACCTGGATCAGCCCAGAGGAAATGAGAATATCAAGGACAGACATCTTTCTTTCTAAGTAACCCGTCAAAGGACTGCTGGGGGGCAGAGCCACAGAGACTAAGAAGTGTCCCATCAGAGCCTTCCTGCCCTGTTCCCTCCACACTCAGGGACCCCTCTCTGCCAACCTCATTCCACTCCTACCTAACTTCAGCCTTTTTCAGACTGGAGGTTCTGTCTTACTTGAGAAGAGAATAAATTATGATACACCCTCTGAAAGGAAAGCAAAACAGAGTGGACCAAAAAGGAAGTAAAATTTAATGCTGAACAAGCAATTAAGCGTTCATGTGACACCTTCTGCTTCCCAGGCGTTAGCACACATGGGACTCATCTGGGGAATGTATGAGCAAGACAGTGTGTCAGGAGGATCAGGTAGGGCCAGACATCCTACATCTCTAGCAGATTTCCTGATGACAGTGACCTGCTGGTCCCAGAGCACATCTGGAGTAGATCTTTAGTACTGAGGTTGTTACACAGCTGGATCATGAAACTCTGATGGCATGCACAAAGCTTGCTCTAGTCATGTTGTTTCTTACATACATCATGTCCATTTACATAGTTACCCCATCGACATAGGCTTATATAGTTTCATTTTGTTGTTTTATTTTTAAATTACAAACATTTCATTTTATGTACACGAGTGTTTTTCCTGCATGATTGTATATATGTATGTATTTATGTATGTATGTGTATCAAGTGCCTGCCTGTTGCCCTAGGGAGTCAAAAGAGGGTGTCATATCCCCTGGAACTGGGGTAATGGATGGTTGTGAGCCATGTGGGTTTTGAGAACTAAACTTGGACCCTCTGCAAGAGCAATAAGTGCTCCTAACTGCTAAGCCACCTCTCTAGCCTCTGTGGCATTTTAGAAAGAAGCAAAACATCATAAACTGAGTTTACATTATGTGTGTGTGGGGGGGGGGGGGGTTAGTTCCCAGTGTCCTTTCATTTCAGTTTATATAGTTTCCATTGGTGTTTCTTGTTTTAATTTTTAAATTACATTATTCATTTATTTGTGTGTGTGTTTTTTGCATGTATGTGTGTGGACACATTGTAATGACAATTTCATGGAGGTCAGATGACAACTTGCAGGAGTCAGTTTTCTCTTTCTATCATGAGGATCCTGGAAAATTGGACTTAGGTCCTTAGACTTGATGGCAAATGACTTTACTCTCTTGCCTGAGGGTTTCTATTGCTGTGAAGAGACACCATGACCACAGCAACTCCCATAAAGCAAAAACATTTAATTGGGGTGGCTTACATTTTCAGAGGTTTAGTCCATTATCATCATGGTGTGAAATTGTAGCATGCAAGTAGACTTGGAAGAAGTAGCTGAGACTCCTACATCTTGACTCCCAGGCAATAGGAAGTGGTCTGAGACACTGTGTGGCTTGAACATATATGAGATCTCAAAGCCCGCCTCTACAGTGATGCACTTCCTCCAAGGCCATACCCACTCCAACAAAGCCATATCTCGTAATAGTGCCACTCCTTTGGGAGCTCTTTTCTTTTAAACCATCACACCACTGATCCATCTCAAAGGTCCCCTTTAAGTATTTCTTCTTCTTCTTCTTCTTCTTCTTCTTCTTCTTCTTCTTCTTCTTCTTCTTCTTCTTCTTCTTCTTCTTCTTCTTCTTCTTCTTCTTCTTCTCCTTCTTCTCCTTCTCCTTCTCCTTCTCCTTCTCCTCCTCCTCGTCCTCGTCCTCCTCCTCCTCTTCCTCCTCCTTCTCCTCCTCCTCCTCTCCCCCCTCCTCGTCCTCCTCGTCCTTGTCCTCCTTGTCCTCCTCGTCCTTGTCCTCGTCCTCGTCCTCCTCCTCCTCTTCTTCTTCTTCTTCTCCTCCTTCTTCTTCTCTCTCTCTATACATATACATGTGTGTGTATATATATATATATATATATATTTAAAAAACGATATATATACATCATTTTGAGACAGAGTTTTTCTGTATAGCCATGGCTATCTATCCTGGAACTCACTCTGTAGACCAGGATGATCTCAAACTCAGGGATCCACCTGCCTCTGCCTCTCTTTTGCTGGGATTAAAAGCATGCACCACCATTTACCGGCAAATAACCCTAAGTATTTCTTAGAAGGTGGGACTGCCAGAAATAAATTCAAGCATTAATCTCTCCCCTTTTCTGAAGGTTAGTTTTTCTAAAGGTAAAATTCTAGGTTTGAAGCCTTTTCCCTTCATTGCTTGGACTCTTTGTACTGAATAGTCTTATGTCAGCTTGATATGAGCTAAAGTCGTTTGAGAGGAGGAAACTTCACTTACAAAAATGCCTCCATAATATCCAGCTGCAAGACATTTTCTTAAATAGTGTTTAGTGGGGGAGAGCCCAGCCCACTGTAGGTGGTGCCATCCCTGGACTGATGGTCCTGGACTCTATAAGAAAGCAGGCTGAAGCCAGGCAGTGGTGGTGCACAGCTTTAATCCCAGCACCCGGGAGGCAGAGGCAGGCGGATCTCTGTGAGTTCAAGGCCAGCCTGGTCTACAGAGTGAGTTCCAGGACATGCTCCAAAGCTACAGAGAAACCCTGTCTTGTAAAACAAACCAATCAAACAAATAAATAAATAAGAAAGAAAGAAAAACAAAAAAGAAAAGAAAGCAGGCTGAGTAAGCCATGGGGAACAAGCCAGTAAGCAGCACCCCTCCATGGCTTCTTTAACAGCTACCTTCAGGTTCCTGCCCTGTTTGAGTTCTGCCTTGACTCCTTCAATGATGAACTATGATGTGGACGTGTAAGCCAAACAAACACTTTTCTCCCCAACTTACGTTTTGGTCATGGTGTTTCGTCACAGCAACAGTAACCCTGATAGGACAATGTTGCTGGCTGCTTATTGCTTCTTCTGATAAGACAGGGGCATCAGTTTTATTGAGAACCACTTACGTGTGATAATTTGCTTCTGCTTTCAAAGGTCTCTCCGTCTTTGGCCTTTGATAGTCCATAATGCTGTGTTAAGGCATGAATTCCCTTGAGGTCATTCTAGTTGAAATCTAGCAGACTTCTTGGATGCGGAGGTTAAAATTTTCTCATCACATTTGTGAGATTTTAGTGGTTATTTCTCAAAGTTATTTCCCAATCTCCTTGTCTTCTCTCCCCTATCTACAGATAGAATGATTAACAGTATCTGACCAAAGTTTCAAGCTCTTTCGATTTGGTTTTTCTCTATGGCTTTTCATATGTGTTCTTCAGACTGTGCAACATTGACTGGCCAACCCTCTCAATTGCTAGTTCTCTTTTTCTGGCTCAATTTCTGGTTGTATTTTTGGAATGGAATTTTCATTTCCATGATTACATCTTTAACTTACAGCATTAAAGTATAATCTCTACATATTAATGTTCTGTTTTGATGTGGTATTGTTCTTATATTTTTCTTTAGTTTTTGAGAAATGGTTTAATTTTTTTGACTATATTTATAACAGGCACATCTATGGGGCATATTAAAAACTAATGATTAATGTAGGAGGGTCCAGCATTGGCAGCTGTACCACCCCTGGGCAGGTAGTCTTTGACTGTACAAGACAATGAACCGAGTAAGGCAATACACACCATTCTTCCATGGCCTTTGCTCCAGTTCCTTCTTCTAGGTTCCTGCCTTGAGTTCCTGCTCTGACTTCTTTCAGTGAAGAACCATGATCAGACAATGTAAGCCAAATAAACCCTTTCCCCTCAAAATTCCTTTCCGCCGTGGTGTTTATCACAGCAACAGAAAGGCAAGTAGGGACAAATCCCCTCCCCAAGCCTCTGTAACCCTTACAGTCATCCTGTAACTACACATGTACAGTAGATACATTTGTTGCTACGTAATATGTGGCCCAAGAGTTAATACTGGTACTTAGACTAGAATGTAGGAGCAGGCTTTTGCCTCTGCTAGGACTAGGAAAGAAAACAGGACTGGATGGCAAATTGCTGCTGATGAAAACACCGTCCCTTGTGATTTTATTGTTATTCAGTAATTCTGATATTGTAGAAAAATGCAAACATGTTTGCCTCTTTCTAACAAAGCACACTCACAACAGCTGCATAGCCACACCCTCTTGTAATAAAATAAAAGCAAAACCGATAACAAGCAAGCAAACAAGACCCCACAAAAATCAAAACAAGAGACAGTCTACGTGAGTGTCTGGGGGCCATGTCACGTCCACGCCATCACGGGTCTTTGCTTGGTTAGCTTGTTGGCTCTCCGGTGATTAGAGACTTCCTCACCTTCCTGTGTTTAGAGCTGGGGCTCTGTGTGCGTGCTGGGCTTCAATCCTCAGGCAGACGCCGACATCTTCCTTAAGTGGCACATCCTGCTGTTCTAAGTCTCGAAGTTGGCTGAAGATGGAAAACTGGGGGCTGTTTCAAGTCTGTCCCGGGCCTGCGCTCAGTTGTGTTTATGGAAAAATCTTTTTAAGATTTCAGAAATATTTCTCATCTTTTCAACTCCTTCCTCCATGGACATCTCACTCCCCATGTATTTTCTTTTAGATTTTTTTCATTACTTTTATTATTTTTATGTGTATGGATGTTTTGCCTGCATGTGTATGTCTGCATGCTGCATGCATGCCTGGTGACTGTGGAGGCCAGAAGAGGTCATTGACTCCCCTGGAATCTGAGTTACAAATGGTTGTTCACTGTCCTGTGGGCGTTGGGAATTGAACCCTGATCCTCTGGAAGAGCAGCCTTTGTTCCTAATTGCTGAGTCATCTCCTTTTAAGGTTTAAAAATGATCATATTTTTTTTTTTTAGAATTTCATAACGCAGGACTGTGGTTTGATCAATCTCACCCCCAGTTTCCTTTCCCTCCAGTTCCTTCACTGCCCTTTCCCACCACCACCCCTACCTCCTCCTTTTCAGTTTTAGCTTCTGCTCAGCTCCAACCAGCTCCAGCAGCTGCAGTGCTAAATGCTTGCGGTGTTGTTGTTGTTGTTGTTTTAACCTGGCAAATAACTCCATTTTCTATGAGAATATTGTTAGTCATGTTATCTAAAGACAAGCCCTACCAGGATGTTATCAGACAAGTCAAATAGTGCTAAGTCTTAGGGAATGGGACTTTTTGAGGCGCCCAGGTCCTTTTGGTCCTTCCGGTCCTTCCGGTGGACGTTAGGGTGACTTTCCAAAGCCGTTAGGGCTTCAGAACCCATGGTGCTCTAGTCTACGTCCATTTTCTAACAAAACTACTTATACATATTGTTAAGTTGGGAGCGTAGGCCCCAGCCCCTTGTGTCTATCCCAGCCCCTAGACCTGAGGGTTATATTGGTCTGGGCTCCAAATCCCAGCAGGCAGGTCCTGACCCACTCCCACAGAGTATTTAAATGTAGTCTCAAAAGAGGAACACATGGTCTCTTTTTCTTCCTCCTGGTGGTCATTTACAGCCCCAGGGGCCACCCGAAAGTGCAGGACTCCCATTAAACCTGGATATTTCTTAATTTGGCTTGATTGGCAATTTGTGTTGGCAGAGAGCTCGCGTTAGAAAATATTCCTAACACATATAAGCATCATATTTACTGGTCTAAGAAAAAGCCTCATGTAGGATGGCTCTAGTCCTGTTAATGTTGCCCAGCCCTTAATTCTTTTATTAAAATCAGCTGTTTCTTGTACATAGATGTTAGTTTAAGTTGGTATGCTCCTCAGCACCCCGCTAAGGCTCGTTAGAAACAGCGTCTGAGGTGGGGCTTGGGAATGTACATTTCCAGTGTTTTTGTTTGTTTGTTTTATAATTTTAAGATGGTGTGTGTGTGTGTGTGTGTGCATGTCACAATGTGTACATGTGAGGGTAATGGAGCTCAGAGGACAATTTGTGAAGTTTGTTTCCCTCCTTCCACCCCTTGGGGTTTGAACTCAAGTCCTCGGGCTTGGTGGCAAGCGCCTCTATCTGCTGAGTGGTCTCACTGGACCCCTAGCAAAGTTGTGAGTGAAAGTTGAAGCTGTTTCTGGAGTCATTAGGATCAGAGCCTGAGCTCTGGTAGCCTGGTAGGCTAGTCTCGGCCATAAGTCCACAATAGGCCAATTCAACAAACAGTAGTGAAAAAACAGGACGTTTGTCCGGTGTGACTTCATGGGGAGGATGGCATAAAGATCCAATGGCGTCCTCTCCCATCCTTCCAAACCCCCAGCCCGTCTTCCCAGGTCCTAACCTGAGGATTCTGTTTAAATATAACACGAGTTCTGTGTAGCTAAGCAGACCCAGGCCAGGTCATTTATGCTCACCATCACTTCCTCGTCTCTGCTGCAGAGCGCTCTGGCAAGATGCGAGAGATGTGTGAAATCTCTTTCTGGGAGACAGGCTCCACTTCCGGCTGGCACCAGCTTCCCCAGTCTTTTCTTTCTCCCAGCGTGAGAGATTTCTGAGTCAATTCCAATCTCAGAATTGTCAGTAGTTTGGCAGTTAAGAGGAGGGTTGCTCCTGTCTGCTTGGAATAATTCCATTCCTATTGAGATGTTTACATTGCTGGCGTTTGGGGCCCCAATGTCGAGAACATTGAAAGGCATTGCGCCCAGGCTAAACCTTCTCTCATGGTGTCATGTGTAGGAATGCACATGGCTCTACATGTCCACAAATTCAGCTTCCTCTTTCCTTGCTAATTTTCTTTGTACCATGGATTGGGGGTATCTATCAACACAGTGAAAACATGACTGGTCTTTCAATATTCCTCAGAAGTGTGCAAGAGTCAGGGGCCAAATATTGGAGCTCTGATTATATTTGTTGCTGTCTTGAATGACTGTTGAAAGGAGACTGATATTTATTTATAAACTTGTGAATTAAAAAGTATTTAAGGCTATTATTGATTTGAAAACTCTTGTTAGCTTGATTATAAGTAGTGTGGCTGTACCGGCTAGTTTGTTATTGTTGACACAAGCTAGATTTGTCTAGGAAGAGGGAATCTCGATTGAGAAAATACCTCCATCAGAATGCTTTGTAGGCTCCTCCATGGGACATTTTTTAAAATTTATTTTCAATTAATTAATTAATACCAATCCCAGTTCCTCCTCCCTCCTCTCCTCCCGCTCCCCCTCCTCTCACCCAACCCCACCCCACCCTCTGCTCCTTGTGGGGCATTTTTCTTAATGATTGTGGGAGACCAAGGTCTATTGTGGGCCGTGTCACCCCTGGGCAAGTGGTCCTGAGTTGTCTAAGGAAGCAGACCGAGCACCCTAACAACTAGCCTTCGTCCATGGCTTTTGCTTTAGTTCCTACCTCCATGTGTTTGCCTTGAATTCCTGCCTTGACTTCCCTGTTGATGGACTTGTAACCTCTAAGCCAAATAAATCTTTTCCTCCCCACACTGTTTTCGGTTGGTGGCTTACCACAGCAATAGAGAGAGAAACTGGGACACTGGCCATGACATTTATTACCCAAGTGGGATGCTTTTGAGAGTGAAGGGAAGGGGGATTGCTATTAGAAGTTTTCCTGGGAGAGAGGTATAAACAGGGACTGTCTTGAAAGACCAGGCAAACCCAGTCACCTGAACTTTAGAAAATGAAATAGGAAGATAGGTTTCACTTTCGCATGCATGTTTGATTTACTCAGCTTTTGGTTGTAGGGTTAAGGTTCTGTCAATATTTTCTCCCATTCATATGAAGAAATAACAGAAGATAAGTATGTTGTTAATGAGTTACTTCTCAGAAGATAAAATTGGGTTTTGCAGTGGATTCCTGCGATCTCAGCATTGCATCAGCATTGGGAGGCAGTGGATCCCTCAACTACACAGTGAGTTGGTGACAAACCTGGGATACACGAGACCCTGTTTCAAAAAACAACAAACGAAACAAGCAACAAAGAAAAGTGATGTGTAAAAAAACTGAAAAGTTAATGTTTATGTTTAGCCCAGTAGTTTCCCTTCTTCAGACAAATTTCCCTTCTTCAGACAGAAACTTGTATCTCCTGAAAGTTTTCCACGGAAAAATAGAATTTTGAGCAAGAAGGGGAAGGACCGTAGTCTCTTGGGAGTCTATATAAATGCATATCTGTACACATGAACTAGATCAAGTATGGAAGGCCATTCAAATGATAGCAGCTTGGTTGATAACCACGCCCACCGAGTGATTGACTAGTTACACCTGTACTTCCGACTTCCAGCGCTTTTCTCCTAGTTACCTGTTCTCTCAGCAGAAACTAGGAAGGGAACAAAATTGCTCACTCCTGGGTGACGTCACAGAAGAGGGCGAGACCTTATGGGCGGTGCGATCTCCTGGGGGCGGAGTCAGCAAGGGAGGGGGGGAGGGCGCCGGTCAAGCGTGAAACGCGCATGCGCGGCGAGGGGGCGGAACCGGGGCGGGGCTGTGCGCTGTGTTCTGAGTGAAGGCTGTGGCAGGGTTCGGGCTGCGCGGAGACAGGGGGTTCGGGTCTTGGGTGTACGCCACCGGCCGGAGCAAGGCGGCCTGAACCTAAGTCCCGGCCAGTCTTCAGGACCCGGCAGCGACCGGTGGAGCCGAGGCCGGGGCACGCGGCCAGGAGGACGGAGGCTGGGACTGAGCGAGTGCCGGGGTCGGAACGCGCCAGGTAGGTGGGCCGAGCTGGGCCGAGCTGGGTCCGGTGGTGCGGGACTGAGCTCAGGGGTCCGGCGCCTGGGAGCTGGAGACACTGGGGACCCGACCGGACGGCGCCCGCGGTTGTCATGGCAGTAGTGCAGCCTAGCGGTTCGCTGGTTGCGTCTTTGGAGAGTGGTCCTAGACTTGCCGCCCCCTTGCCTTGGGCCTCTTGGGGAGCTGTGGGATGCTATACACCGCGCCTGCCGGATGCATCTCAGCTGGGTTCCGGGCTTCCAGCTCTGAAGGCCTCACGGGTATCTCAGGTGTCAAAACACCTGGTAAAAATAAACATGCATCTTGGTGGAGGACACCTACTGCATCCTCGCAACTCTTGAAGCGTTTTCTGTCCGCGCATCGTCCTGGATAGCATCTCCCCCACCTTTGCTTTTTTATGTATTTTATATCCGTCTGCTTTGCTCTTAAGCTAATTGAGGCCTGAGAGGTTTCCAGGGATCCGTGGTCGTCTTTTGCAAAGCCAGTCATGAGTGTGTAGGCCACTGAAACACTCAAAATGTCAGACACAAATTTATATCTTTGTGGGCGAAGGATGGGAGCATTGATGGGCCTTGGCTTCTCTTGCCCCTTGTCGCTTGCCCTCTGACATTACATAATGGTGGGTTCCTCCTGCCCGGAGTTGACAGCTCATGAAAATGTCTCTTTGGGTAAGAAGGAAGTATAGGCCGTTGTAAATCCCATCTTCTTGTCTTTCGCTTTGCCTTTGAATGTGTTTGGTGTTGAGAGGCTGCCCGAGAGTATAACGTGATTTGTCACCTGCCAGTTAGGGCATCTGAGCCAAGGGAATGGGGGAGGGTGGGGTGGCACCGAGGTTGGGATGTTGCAGTGATATTCAGCTTGACTCACTCCTGTGCCCTGTGTGGACAATGGGTACATCACAGGGGCCTGGGGACAGAGTGAGCTGATCTGGGTGTGAATTCTGAAGGTTCTGTCATTTCCCATCTCAGGTTCTCAATGTTCTCATCTCCAAAAGGTGAAAGCCGAACCTCACTTGCTGAGTTTGTTTTGAAGTCTAAATGTTAGTGTCAGGCAGAGAACAACTCTAGATTGTCCTACTTACTTATCCTTGTCGTCTTTGATTGAAGTCAGTAAATTTTGTCTTTGAATCTGGTCTGAGGCCCTTGTGTAGGCCTTTGACATAAGGTTTCTTTCTCCTGGAAAATTCAGTTCTTTGAAGGGAGCTGGTGCTCATCCGAGGAGTTCCGAGTGTTGGTTCTGTACAAGTGGTGGTGTCAGGAGATCACACTGCTGTTTCTTGGGTGGTGCTGCATGTGAACGGCATTGCCAGGCGGTGTTCCTTGTGTCTTGTCAACACGATGTAGGAATGAGCCAAAGTCACTAGGAGGGTCATCTTCAAGACCGAGCTTACAGGAATGGAGGAAAACCAGGGCTGTGTTTCTGCTGAGCTCGGTGAGAGTGCTTGCCGTTCTTCCTTAGCTACTCTGCCTGTCTAGTGACGGTTCATTTGTTGTCAGTCTCAGAGTCTGCGTGGGTAATCCCAGGCTCTCAAGCAGACCCAGCGTTTAGAGCATACATTATAGTTGACTCCGTTGTTTTGGAAACTAGGGACTTTGTAGTATTACCATTAAAATGAATATTAGTTGTTTAAAAAAATCACTTTAAGGGGATACACACAGAAGCTTTGCATAAATGATTAGAACGTGTGGGAGGCAGAGGCAGGCAGATCTCTGTGAGTTCAAGGCAGCCTGGTCTACAAGAGCTAGTTCCAGGACAGACTACAAAGCTACAGAGAAATCCTGTCTCCCAAACAAAACAAAAACAAAAAATGATAGAACATTGGAGAAATGGGGTGTGTGATAAAGAACTATTGGCCCTACGCAGCTGCCTACCTAGGAGAATTCTCAGGAATGCACCAGAAGGATAGGACTAGGAAAGCACTCCCATCCCCACTTTACTGTTTAGCCTCTCAAGAACTCAGTGAGGCAGAGTGGAGGGGGAAATTTTCCATCAAGGCTATTTTATTTTGGTTTGACTTTTTAATGCAAAACTCCTCCTTAGTTTCCATATTCAGAGAAGTTCTTAGAATCATCAGCTACACAATGGTGTCGGGAGGCTTTGACTTTCATGAAGAAGTAAACAGCACACATCTGTGGCAGAGAAAGCTGGATTATGTTCCTGCTTCTTTGGCAGACCTTGATTGATGAGCAGGAGACTGGGCCTGGAGCAGAGGCTCTGAGCAGAGCGTTGTTAGGGAGACCAGTATTAACCAGCCCCTTGCAGGCTTGCTTCACTTTGCCTGCCCCTCTGTGCCTGAAAGAAAAGACCATCATGAACCCAATCCTCAGAAACCCCTAGAGTGCTCCTTGCTCTCTTAACTAATTTTTCCTTTGTACTTTGATGTCCTTTCAGACTCACAGCAAAACGATAAGAATAAATGTAAGTGATTTTTCGGAAAATCTTTGTCCAGATTTTCCTAATGTTAGCGCTTTGCTGCTGCATCTCTGTGACCCTTCTCTCATTTTCATGCTTTAAACAAACAACAACTTAGTCGCATTTTGATGCCAAATACCCTGTACCTCTAAATATTTCCAGGTGGATTTCTTAAAAACATTTTATACATACAGCACTTAAAACTCAGGAAATGAACATTGACAGGGATGCTGCTATTTAATGCATAAGTCTTATTTAGATCTTAGAAATTGCTCCGACAATGTCCTTTATCCCAAAAGAAAACTCTGGCTTATTTGTTGCCTTCAGTTTTTTTTTTCTTTTCTTTTAAGCTACAGTCTATCTTAACTAGTGTTTCTTTGTATCTAATGTCATTGACATGCTCAAAGACTATTGACTGTTTCAGATAATGCCCCTCAGTTGGGGTTTCACACTATTTGGATTCGGGTTAGGTACTTCTTGCTACTTCTTGCAAGAGCAGCAGAGCTTGAAGCCTTGTTGGCTGGGCTCAGTGTGAGGCAGATCCTGCCCACTATCTCATTAAACTCTACACTAGACTGGTTAGCTTTGATATTTTGATTAGGATGGTGTGGGGCTCATTGAAAAGTTACATTTCCCCCTTTGTGGTTAATATGCATCTTGTAGGGATGCAGGACATGCTAACTCCTCAGTCTTTCCAGCCACAGAAAGAACCCACCGATGCCTCTTATCTGAATCTTATAGAGTTGACAGATGGGAGTTTTCTAATTTCTTGTTTCCTTCTACGTGTGTTAGAGAACCGAACTAAACTAAAGAGGATTTTCCCTAAAATACACTTCTCGATTTACATCCCTAGAACATGAAAATCTTGCTGTATACATTAATTAGGCTTTAGTCTGTTCCTGTCATTATTTCTGTGTGACTTTGTCCCAGATTTATCCTTTAGGGAGTCCCTTTCTTTGTACATGTTCTGATCATTCCTTAAGGACTTCTTTTCCATTCTGGTTCAAAATCTTTGAGACTCAATTTGTATTTTCCTTGCCCTAGCCTCAGAACCAGCCATTTTCAGAGCTTTGTTTCCTTCTTGGAGAGTGGCTTTAGACTCCAGAATGCCCAGGTTGTTGTGCAAGTGGAGGTGGTATCATTGCCTTTATGTATGTGTTTGTAACGTAGGAGATCAAACTCGGGGTTTCATGCATGCCAGAGAAGCCCTCTGCCACCAATCTCCATCACCAGTCCTTGTGCCATTGCCCGTAGACCTTTTCAGGGGACTGGAGTTCTTGTTAGAGTTGGCAAGATGGCTCAGCAGATAGAGGCACTTGCCCCATAGCCTGACAACCTGAGTTCTGTCCTTGGTGACTCAAATGAAAATGGAATGTTTAAATTGCTCATGTAAATGTAAATATAGTCATATTACATACCATATTGTCTGATTAGCTTTTTCAATTTCGTACTATATTCTGGAGTCTGTGTACTGACATGATGAGTTTACCCTTTTTTGGAGGTGGGGATCCATATTCCAGAGTAAGGGTGTGCTGTAATTTATCAAGCCATCTTATACTGGTGGGCATGTAGGTCCTTTCCAATTTTCTGCTGAAAAAAAAAAGCCAGTTACATATGGACCAGTCCCTTTAGCGCCATCTCTCAGTCTTGCAGGGCCCTGTTAGCATCAGTAGGACAAGGAATAATTGTGAATCAACAGTTTTGTCAGATTACACCCCCAAGTGGGCCTCATTAGCTCACACCCTTCCATCATTTGTTTCCCTGCAGCTTTGGCACCTTAATTTTGCCAATCTAATGGCCCAAAAGACGTTATGCTTTTATTATGTTTCTCAAATAGCCAAAATCATTGAATTCCTTTATATGTTGAACTTTTTAGTTTGAATTACCTGTTCATGTCCTTTGTCTGTGGTTTCTCATACTAGATTGGTCTTATGTTACTCGATAATGTTTCTGGCAATTTTAAGTAGGAATTGTTCCCCCAAGGAAAAGGAACCCAACCTTTTCTGACCACACCACATGCCAGACCTAGGCCATCTTTCCTCAGGCAGCTGCAAGCTGGTGTTGACAGAAACTGGGTGGGGTCAGAGCCAGGTGTTTCTGCCTCTGGCGCCTAAACCACTATATTTCCATGCAAGGACTGTAAGATTTGCTCCTAGAACTCAGCGAGTTTTGAACTGGACTTCCAGAAGTCCCCAAGTAGCCAGAAATCCTGACCTCCTGCCTTCGGCCTTTTTTGTTTGTTTGTTTTTAGACATGGTTTCTCTGTAGCCTGTCCTGGAATTCCCTCTGTAGACCAGTCTAACTTCAAACTCACAGAGATCTGCCTGTCCCTGCCTCCAAGAGTGCTGGGATTAAAGGTATATGCCACCACTGCCTGGCTGCATTCAGGCTTTTATTATATAGTATCATTCTTATTATAAGCCTCAGTGACCTAGCCCCCCCCCCCCCCATATAATTTACCATCCCCTGGTGGAGGCCTCAGAAATAGGAAGGTAAATTATATGTAGGGGGCTGGGTCACAGAGGCTCATAATATGAATGAGATGTCTGCTTCCTGTTAGAGTCAGGAATACAGAGGTGTCCTGATCTCCTGAAGGAGGAGTGAGGACTCTGGTGGAGGAAAATATCTGCCCCTTCCAGTCCCCTTCCCTTGCCTCTCTGCTCCCTCCTTCACATACCTGGAACTCCTTCTGACCTCATTTTCCCGCCACACCCCTCGTGAATGTGATTCGAGAGGTGCTGAGGTCTCCTGAAAATCCTCTGTGCACTTGCTGCTCTGCACCTCTGGCCGCAGCCACAGCATCTGGGATCAGCTGTTACAGAAGCCATTTGATTGAGTTAATTCTCTATAGGGTGTGCGACACTTTCTTTGCCTCTCCTGTGTTGCTTGCATTATAAGTGATTTGTTTTCTAACTCACTGACTCAGGTTTTTAAGACTGATGAGCCAGGTATGTAAATTCTGGACGTCTGAAGGAAGTATGTTTAGGCAAGTGGACATCTCTGGGAAGAGCGCCCCTTTGGGAAGGGAGGGGGTGCCCTGGATTGTAGGGTATCTGGCTGGCATGCTTTCAGCTGCCAAGTAAACACAGGAGAGTTCCTGCGTCAGCAGCTTACCAGTCTTGTCAGGGACCTAAATTCTTCTCTCCATCTACAGCCGGCACTGATGCTGTTGCCTCATGATTACAAGATGGTTGCTAGGGTTGGTGGGACTAAGTGGTTTGTTGCTTCTATCCATCAGGGACAGAGAAGGAAACAAACAAGCCAGCTCCTCAGTCATTATGCAGATCTCTCTGCTCTGCAGGGGCCCAGGGTAGTATGAGAGTGCTGTGTGCTGATTGGCTCAGACCAGTATTCCTCTAGGTGGGCCCAGATGGGCAGCAGCAGCAACACCTGAGAGCTTGTTGGAACTGCAGTGTGTCCGCCTCATCTGGCTAATAACTAATAAGCCCAGGATTGGGACACAGATATCCTGTTTCCTTATTTTAACCAAGACTACCCCGACTCTCCTGATGGAGATGGGACTGGCTTTGCGTGAAGGGACTGTCAACGTTGGGTGGTCAGCTCATGGTGTGAACTGACAAGTGTTTTAGGACTATGGGATCTTGACCCTTATGAATTCCCTCTGCTCTGTGCCCCAGCTTGCCCACCCAACTGTCGTGCCCGCATCTATGTCTTCTCTGTAGACTGAATACTAAAGGAAAGCAGTGTGGACTACATCCCAGCCCCAGGTTCTGGCTTTGACCAACAAGGATGAAGTCTGTTGGGCTGGCCCTGAAGATCTAGGCTCCCTCTTCTGACACACTGTTCCACAACATTTCTGTGTGTTCTAATATGTAAGTTTCACTGAACTCTGCTGCTGCTTGTGCAGTTTAAAAGAAAAAGGAGAGCAGTATGGCTAGCAGGAACTCAAGAAGTATTTGGGGAACCTGCCTGGAGTCAGCCCAGTGAGGACTTTCAGTGGTGGTTGGTAGCACTCTGGTTTCTCCTAATGTGACCTGCTGTGTGTCCCCTCTTCACCAACATGGCTCCCGCTTCATGTTTAGGTGAAGTAACAGCCACCACCAAGTACAGCTATGCTCAGGACGGCCCGTCCTTTCACACTTTCCCTGGAGCTAGCGAGCTGAGGTATGTCTAGTTTTCTTGACTTTCCAGTTTAATGTCTCATCCCAGTTCATAAAAGCAATGGGAAGAGCAGACTTATATCACACTCTAGGCCCCTGACACTGATACCGAGGAAGGAGATGGCCAGAGAGCCTGGAGGAGGGGAGACAGTGTGTCTCAAATGGTGGCCCTGTTGAAATCAACTTGAGGTGCTTTAAACTTTTTGTAAATAAAGTATCAAAAATTCAAGTGTTTTTTTTTTACAGGAAGGGTAAGCATTTTTAAATAAAATATTTAATTATTTGCATGTGATTTTAAGTATTGTAATAATATGAATATCTTTGCTGGGTTTGGTAAAGAGTTGTCAGATCTTAGGAGTGAGTGCAGGGGGAAGTACTTTGCAATGAAGATGGGACATGGCCCGTGTGCTTACATGGGCCTTCCTTAGGGATTGGGCCTGTGACCTTGGGGTCAGGCACAGAGCTGAGAATGTAGGGCAGTGGGGCTGGTGAGCTGGTGGAAGCAGCAGGGAGCACCGGCACTTTTAGTCTTGCTTTGAGCTGTGGTCTGTGGTAGCTGACCACCTAGGCAGTAGACCACCTAGGTTGTGAGCTTGTTCATCCAGCAGAAGTTTTAGAAAAATCTACTTATTTAGTATATGAGTGTGTATGTACACGCGTGCTATGGCACACACATGGAGGCTCACTTTTACAGCCCTGGTAAGTGTTTTCTCCACAATGCCCCATTTTAAAATGTGCTCCAAGGACTAGTTATGGTTGAGACAGAGGCAGGCAGGTGAACCTAGTCTGCTAGTGAGTTCTAAGCTAGCCAGGGCTGCATACTGTCTAAAAAAAAAAAGTGCTAATGGGGCTGACACCTGTCCCATCTCTGGGTACCACTGGGGACATACATGTTGAGAGAGGTGTGGAGAAGTGGGGACAGCCAGCAGAGTCCAGGGAGGGAAATGTGGGTGATGGGAGAAGGAAGCGTGGGGAGGGGAGCTGGGTCCACCAGCTTTTAGTAAAGCGGTTGCTGACCCAGCTATCGTCCAGGAACTCTGTTTAAGGCTTGTAAAGTCTGTATTGTGCGCCACGAAGTGTCAGGTGTTTTTACATTCCCCACATACTGCTTTGTGTTGTACTTACAAAACGTCAGAGGAAATAGTCCCGTCACATGACTGGGTGGTAATGAAATAGGGCAGGATGAATGACTGGCAGAACTTAATTAGGATGAGGCTAGATGTGGAGAATTATCCAGGTACCTTGTTTGGAAGGGAAGGGTGGGAGCAGGATAAGCACCCTACTGAGACAGTGCTCACAGCGAGGGAGGGACAGGCTTGCACTTTCTGGGTTTTGCCCTCAACTTGCCTGTGACTTGGAGCAGTTGTACCAGATGACCAGATGGGGTATGGTGACAGAGGGCTGTGTGGGTGAAGTGTTGCTTGTTCTTGATCTAGTTGACGGTGGGCTTGCACACATGTACACACACACGTACACACACTCACACACTCAGCCCGTTTGGGGAAGTTTCGCCTCTTCTCCTTTCTCTTTGTCCAGCAGTCACTTTCTAGAGGAGAGAAAGCACTTGCATCGTCAAGACCTGGAGTAGCAAGGGCAGTGGTGGAGAGGGTTGCTGCCATGAGTCACGGACTGCCTTCCCATGCCCCTCATCCCTGCACCCTTCCTTCAGAGGCCCTTTCGATAGTTTCCCACTCCGTACAGCCCAGTGCTGCAGTCCAGATCCCATGGGTAGATGAGGTCGCTCTACCCATTCCCCTAATAGTTTATGCACACGACCTCTGGCCAAGGTCAGTTTCCTTCCTGGTGGGTGAATGGCCTTCCCCAGCCTCTCCACCCACCTCTCTCTTTGACCTATTGCTCCTGTTTTGGCCTAGATGACATCCCTTTTGATTGTACTATTTTCAATTGACAATTGACACAGGCTATAGAACATTTCGGAAACAAATTCATGATGATCAGATGAGGATACCGGTATGCTGTCACCTTGGTGTTAGAACATTCCAAGTCTTCTCTCCTAGGTATTTTGACGTAGTTAATTGTTGTCAGTCATCATCAGCATACTGTGCTGTACAACGCCAGAAGCCATCATCCTTGTCCATTAGCCATCCACACACTCTTCCCAGGCTGTAGTAATCACTGGAGGATCTACTTACAATTTGTTTTTTTTATTAAATAGATTTATTTATATGACTATTTATATGTCTGTGCACCAAAAAAAGCAGTGCCCATTGTAGCCCCAAGAGCGTGTCACATCCCTGGATCAGAGTTGCAGATGGTTATGAGCTGCTGTGTGGGTCCTGGGAACCGAACCTGAGTCCTCTGCAAGATAGGCTGTGCTCTTGACTTCTGAACTGTTTCCCGGCTCCATGTTGCCTGCCGCTTTGATGTCAGCTTTAAGCTTCCGCACACACATGGGAATGTATGATACTGTCCTTCCCGTGCCTGCCATTTACTATAATGTCCTCTAGCTACACGTACACGGTTGTGAATGGCTGAGTAATAGTCCTCTCTGTGTGTGTACACACATGCATATGTGTTTGTTGAACTCCCAGGCCCTCTCACCTCAGATGAGATGATATTCCATTATGGTTTTGATTTACGTTTTCCTGATTAATTAAACATTTTTCACATGCTTGTTGGTCATTCATCTTCTTTTGAGAAATGTTTGTTCAGATCACTATTTGTATGTGTCTATGGTGTATACCTGTGTGTGTGTGTCTGTGGTGTCTATATACCTCTGTGTGTGTGTGTGTGTATACACGTGTGTGTGTGTCCACACGCGTGTGACCACCCAGAGGTCAAAGTCAGGTGTTTTTCTCTCCTTCTCACCTTGTATTTTAAGGCAGGGTCCCTTACTGAACCTGTATCTTGCCAGTTTGGCTGGCTTGACTGGCCAGCAATTCTCAGGATCCTCCTGTCTCCTCCCAGCACTGAGATTACAGGTTCAAGTTGCTGCACCTGGCTTTTATATGAGCAGGGAATCTGAACTAAGGTCCTCGTGGTTGCATGACAATTACTTTACTTACTGAGCCATCTGAGCAGCCTCTCTTTTGCCCATCTTTAAATTGGGTTGTTGGTTTTGAGTTCCTCTGTAGAGCAGTTCCTGTTTAGTGTGAATTAGCAATGTTTTTATCGGCTGTCCATGTCCTTCACTCTGCTGAAATGAGGGAGTTTGATGAAATCCCATTGGTCATTTTTTGGCTTTTAACATCATATAAAAAATTTCCAGCCCTGATGTTCTGAAGCATTTCATTGTTTTCTTGTAGTAAATTTTTATTTTTAGATAATAAGTGAGTCTGTTTTTTTCTCTGTATGTGGGTGTTCAGTCCCCCAGCTCCTGTTGTTGAAGATGCTTGGCTTCTCCCGTTATGATCTTGCTACCTTAGTAGAAAGCACATCAGCCGCTCATATGTGGTTGCTTCACAGTTCTTTTCCATTTGTGTGTGTTTTTATGCCAGTTCCATATTGTTTTGATTACTCTAACTTTATGGTATGTTTTGAAGCCAGGTATTTAATGCCCCCACTTTGTTATTTTTGTTAAAGATCAAGATTGCTTTGTACTTCTTTGGGTCCCTTGTGGTTGCATATGAATCTCACGGTGGTTTTGCAATGTCTGTGAACACTGTCAGTGGTACTTTGATGACCTCTCTTCTTTCCTATGAACTATTCCTGACTTGTTGCAAAAGGATAGTTAAAGTTATCAACTAAAGCACAAGCCGAGCAAAGAGAGGAGAAGCACTTCAAGTGGAGACAACTAGGTGGGTGCTCAGAACACACTCAGAGATGCTGACAGTGCTGCAGAGCCCTATCTATTACTCCAAGAGCTAATAGTCTAGTCAGTGTCCACCCAGCCATCACCCAAGATGTCTTCTGAGGTTGTTATTACCTTGCCTTAGATGTTTATAGTGTTTTGAAGAATTTTGCTGGAAGGAGAAAGATTTTGTGTTTTGAGCTAAATTAATTTTTAATTAGCCAAATGCCAAGCTCGGTATTAACTTTTTGGGGGGGAGAGAGAGGGAGAGGGAGAGGGAGAGGGAGAGGGAGAGGGAGAGAGAGAGAGGAGAGAGGAGAGAGAGAGAGAGAGAGGAGAGAGAGATCAGAGGCTTTGTGGCTCTGAGAAAAGCCATCATTATCAGCAGAGCTTGCACATGGCTCTGGTATTGACTTGACTGGTGAGTGCGTCCAGGGTTTCAGGTTAATCTCAGTTTCTCAGCAGTGTGACTAATGCTAACTTTTTGAACTGGGATTTGACTGTGGTGTCCTGATTCTGTCAGGGTGCTGGGCCACACGTGTGTGCAGGCCTGTCCTCACAACAGGTGGCATAGACTGAGCCCCTCTGATAACAGAGAGAACTGTAAGCCATTGTGCATAGGACTCATTTCAGACAGATTTGCTAAGGTGTGATCAAGGTCTTAGGGCAGCTATGGCTGCATCATTCATTTATACTAGGCATTCTGGGACTTGCATTACATACTCAGGGGCTGGCTGACTAAGAAACTGTCTGGGATTGTTCTGGTGTTTCTCCACCTGCCATGGCTTAGACTGTAAACCTAATGTAGTAGACTAAGAAGTGTAATGACTAAAACCAGGGCATCTTTGTACCCTTGAACCTTGATTTGCATGCACTAAATATGCAGGCCAAGTTATCAAATGTTTGGGGTAACAAATAAGACTTTGGTATATGAAGCTTTTTGTACTTGCTATTCGGACATGCCAGAAATAGGGCTGGTAGCTTTTTAAAGGGTTGTCAACTGTGGATTATATTAGGGAGAAACTGTTTTTTAAAGTGACAGCAACAAAGTGAATCTTGCTATGCTTTTAAAAGGTCTTAGAGGCATGGTCTTACCCTAGCCCTGAGCCCTGGGTAGATTTGAAGATGCTTTATTTAAAGACCTCTTTGTGGAAGCATGGAACAGTCACCAAGCTGAAACCTAAAATAGTCCCGTTTCTTATCCCCAGTCCGTAGCAGTCTAGAGTGCTGATATTCTGTGCATTGGGTGCACAGTGGGAACTGTAAGGCTCTTGGGACTTGACATGGTTGTCTCTGACAGAAAAAAACAGAAGAAAAGAGACTTAGAGTATTTGTGTCCCGTACTGAATGTAGCGTAGGCAGTTAGAGCTTTTGCCTTGCCATCTTCTGGGTGAGGCCAAGGACTTTGTGTGCAGGAGGTGGTTAAGGTGAGGTTAGCATTTAGGCATTCCAAGCACTAGGCTAGGGATGGAGATGTAGGTCAATCTCTTGTGACACACTGGTCTAGCATGCATGAGGTCATGGGTTTCATTCACAGCATTGCAGGGAAAGAAAATTAAAATACTAGGCTTTATCTCTTCTCTGTACATCAGCCTTATATCTCTGTGACAAGAACTCTCTGCCCATTCATAGCTGCAAGGGAGGCATGTGGCCCTGGGCCAGCTACAAGTTCTGAATCTTACTAAGAAAAAACAGGAATGGAAGATATTACCCACAGTGCTCTGAAGTTAAGGAGCTTTCTGAATGATTTCAGAGCTAATAATAAAAACTAGCTATTCTGTAGTAACTGTTTTCCTTACCTTTTAAAGCTCTCTTTTTAACTTTACTTTTATAAAAGGCCAGAATGGTCAACTAGCCCTCTCCCCTTTTCTACCCTGGGTAGGGCAGTTACTGACAGGCAGTGAATGGATATATCGTTTCCAGTCTTCCAGTTCTTTGGTGCCTGTGATGCCCAAGCTAGTAATAATTATTGGAATTTTTTTCTAGCCAGTTCTTTCCTAATAGAACCCTCCCCCCCTTTTTTTTTTGGTTTTTCGAGACAGGGTTTCTCTGTGGTTTTGGAGCCTGTCCTGGAACTAGCTCTTGTAGACCAGGCTGGTCTCGAACTCACAGAGATCCGCCTGCCTCTGCCTCCCCAGTGCTAGGATTAAAGGCGTGCGCCACCACCGCCCGGCACAACCCTCCCCTTATTTAAAGAACAAAACACTTTGCTTAAAGGAGCTTTCTGTCAAACTTTGTGGAAACCCCTCCCCTCCTTCACCCTCATGTGTTGTTGGTCTGTGTGTCACTTGGAGTTCACCTTTTTATTTGCCTGGTGTCCCGGCTAGGGATCTGGTTTCGATGAGTGGGTTGCTGTATGCTTTTGTGTAGAAGAAACACAGCGCTATTGGGACCCCTAAGCTTACATCTGGTGTGCAGAAAGTGAGGCCAAAGCCTCACTTTTGATGTCCACGTTTCCTCTGGCATTTGTAAGTGAGGAAGCTCTGTTGCTGGAATGTGGAGAGAGGAAAGTGCAGGAGAGTCTGAGATACCTGAAAGCTTGACCCACAAGGGAAGGTGACTCATGGATTCTTCGTGTGACCGCTGGTTGTGATCAATGCTTGTCAGAGATATACATAGTAGGTCCCTGGAAAACATCTCAGTTTAAGATGGCAACCAGTGCAAGCCTCAAGACACCAGAGCTGTTAAGTTTTAATAACCTCTGCTATGTTTGCTACAAGTGTGACTTGAACATCCATAGGGTCCTAGGTCAGGATTGTAGGGTGCTTAGACAGAGCTTTGTCATTTGGGAACCATGCTCCCTGTGGGCAGACTCAATATTACAGATGAAGATTAGCCCTGCAAAGTCGTCCAACAACAGTGCTGACCCAGTCAGGTACTAACCCCTAGGCCAGCAGTCCGAGTGTCTGCCCAAGCCTTCTGCTACCCTACCCCATCTCAGAGAGGGTGTGTGCTACAGTTCCTCCTAAAGGGCTTTAGTGAACTGTTACTTGGCAGAGGGTGTGGAGAAGCTGGGGTGGGGTCAGCGCAGGGCAGCGACGTGGCAAAGCTAAATGTGAAATGAAATATTCTTTCCAGACCACTCTGAACAGAGTCAGTAGGCAATGTGGTGAGTGACTTGTCTCAGGCTTGGGAGCCCTCTGACCTGCTCCTTCATTTACAGTAACCTCTTCAGGGCTGGTGAAAGTCTTCCGGTGTTAGAGCCTGCCTTCCTGTGTCGTTGAGGACAGGTGTCCTACAGTGTTGATCACAGGAATGAGCATCACCAGAGTTGTTTGGGGACACGCTCCATGAACATTATGAATCTAGGGTAGCCTAAGTCTTCGGTGACCCTCAGGGCAAAGGGAATCGCTCAGTTTTTCTTGTGTTGTTAGTGTCTCACAATGCCTGTCATAGTGTATAATTAGTCAGTGTTGAGTATTCAGTGAACAAAGCCACCATCGTTAAGTATCAAGCAAAGCCTTGGCCTCTTTGAAGACAGCTCTTTCCAGAGGTTCTCTGGAGGTCTCATTCTGCCAGAGGGATGGGAGTTGAGATCAAAACCTGTGACCTAGCTATTGTCTCAGGAGTTCTCAGGCTGAAATCAACTGTCCTTGATAGAAGGACAGTTCTCAGTAGTGACCTTTTAATGTCCTTGTCACATGAGCCCCCTCACCTGCTGGCTACCTGAGGGTTTCTTTGAACAGTTGGGTCAAAAAGTGCCCTTCTTTAGGGTCTGGCAATCTTACTTTTTAAGTTTAATCAACCTAGGCTACCCCACACACACATAAGCATACAAATGAATATAAGTTCTAAGGCATTGGTTCTCAATCTGTGGGTCAAAACCCCTTGGGGTCAAATGGCCTTTTCACAGGCATTGCCTAAGACCTCTGAAAAACACAGATATTTACGCCACATTTCACAACAGTATCAAAATTACAGTTATGATGTAGCAACAAAAATAATATTATGGTTGGGGTTCACCACAATATGAGGAACTGTATTAAAGGGTCCCAACATTAGGAAGGTTGAGAACCACTATTCTAAGGGATGAGAAGCCTGCATGGGTAAGGGAACCAGGAAAGGCAGCTGCCTCCTTTAGTGGGCTTGGGGGAGGTTCTTTATGGTCCAGAGAGTGGTCTCTGGTAACCATACTTTCAGTTTTGAATGAGTGAGTTTATTAAATATATAGCAAGCCAGAGTAAAAGAATAAATAGCAAGTGGGTGTGTGGTGGATAGATAGTAGATAACAATGCAACATCATTCATGCCCGAGTTCCAAACATCCAGCAGAAACTGACCCGGGAAGCCACTTGAATCAGTTAGCGAGAGCCCTGGGTAGTGCCAAGTGTCCCCTCTGGTAAGACTTCCAAATGAAAGAACAAATAGCAAAAGATAGAGATGACATTATCAAACTAGTGTTCACAAGGGCTGTGGAGAAGCAGGGATGCTGTCACTCAGGGCTGAAGACTTATTGATTGGTTTGCAAGGGTTGAGGCTTCATTAATCACACATTGGAGGATCTTTAGACTTTTTAATGTTTTTATTCTGTTTTGCTGATATCCTCATTACTTTAACTGGTGAAGCCATTCTAGCTGGGTGTGGTGGTCCTTTAATCCCAGCACCCTGGAGGCAGAGGCAGGCAGATCTCTGTGAGTTTGTCCCTAGCCTGAGACAGCTGGTAGTTTATGACAAGAGGCTCGTGAGAGTAGTCACGGCAGTGTTGTGGAAGCAGAGGATTTCTGTGAGGTCACCTTCAGAGCTTTAAGGTGGAGGAACTCTTGGGCATACACCTGCCCATTACTTGTTTACTAGCGGGTAGTTCTAGGGCACAAGGGAAGCCACTCTTGCAGTCCTGGAGATGTACCAGAGAGCAGGACGGACAATCATCTGCAAAGAGCCGAAGGCAGTGCCCATGAGAATGCTTCTGAGCCCCTGTGTGGGCCTAGGAGAGACTGGAGCTGTGTGTTTCTGTGGGCAAATAGAAGCCTGCACACTGTAGACATTAGCCCTTGGGGTCTGCTGTGTATAGTGCCAGTGGCTGGGGACACTAAGAACACTTGCTCATGTCCATGCCTCCCTCTGTGTATTCAGCTTCCTGTCCTGGCAGTATCAGCTAGCTTCAAGCAGGTGTCCACTGAGAGAACCCAGCCTGACAGAAGGCCAGAATAGGTGCAGGGGTGCCAGCTTAGATGGTGGCTTTTAAGAAGGAAACGTTTTCCCTTGAGGTCTGAGGCTCCACCCTGGACTTCTCGTGGTGGAGGTCTTCTGTAGCTCTGTGAGAGGGATGGCCATCAAATATCAAGTCACATTGTAGGGAAGTGGGCTACAACCGGGGTGGCAGTATCCCTGGGATAGCATAGTAGTGATTCTGAAATGAGAAAGGCTATCAGGATCACAAGACCTCATCCTTGAACAACCCTAAGGAAACTGAGGCAGCAGTCTGCAGGGTGGGGTCTACTCGGAACAATGTAGGAAGTGCACGTAGTGGGTTTCAGCATGTGGATTCACTCAAGAAGGAAAATGGAGAGTTAGGATGGCTAGAGCAAAGGCTGAAGACATCAGAAGAGGCTTTAGAGGAGAAAGCAGCTCTTCACAAGAAATATATTGAGGAGCAATTTAAGGGTCAAAAGCCAGTCAATGCTGTCTTTGGCTTGTCATTCTGCAGCCTGCCTTTCTCCCAGTGATATGCTCCTGCCAGGATGGCAGGTGCCAGCTTTCCCCTTGGTAGCTTCAGGACCCGAGATCAGGAGAGTCTGCTCCATAAGATTGGAGCACAGTTTTCCTACCAACTGTTTGAATTAATCATAGTGGACGTTAAGACAAATGTCTGTGGTAAAATCATGTTCCTATGGAATGAGATGAGAGTCTTTGGACAGCCTTGAGACACTCCTTTTAAAGACAGCATCAAGCTAGACAAGCCACATGAAGGAGCTTTTGTTTGCAGAGAACAGAGCCTGTTGCATAGCACAGGCCTTCTTTGGAGAGAAGCCGTTGGTCCGGGGAGTGTGGCAGGACTCTCCTTACTAGGTGGGATTTCTTGAGTTCTTACCGTGTGCCAAGCAGCATATGGGTTGCTTCATAGCCACTTCCTGTCTGGTTCCCTGTATTCATTTCCTGGGTTGGCTCCAAAGCAAATGTAACTGAAAACAGCAGCAATGTTGTTTCTCATTGGCCTAGAGGCCAGATACTCAGAATCTATGTCAGTAGGCAACTAAGGTGTCAGCATAGCCGTGCTCTCTCTTAGCTCTAGACGGATGGTGTCTGAATTCTGACACACATACACACACACACATGCATGCACACACGCGTGCACACACACTGTAATTTAACAATAGCGTGGTTCACTTTTTCTTTGAAGGGCTAATCTTTCAGTCTTTGTGGATTATTTTGTTTATCGTAGTTTTTCTCTTGTGTCACTGAAGTTGTGTAAACAACTGGGTGTGACTATGTGCCACTAAAACCTTATTTTACAAGTGGATGCTAGGATTTGACCCTTAAGCTGTACTTTGCCCGACTCCTTTGCTAAACTGTCTTTTTAAAAGCACTAATTTATTTTGTGCATGGCTGTGTATGTCCTTGCTCATGTACATGTGTGTGCACCTGTCACAGCGTACAAGTAGAGACCAGATAACAACTTGTGGGAATCAGTTCTCTCTTTCCAGTGTGTGGGGTCTGGTGATCAAACTCAGGTCCCCAGACTTGGTGACAAGCACTTTTGACCACTGAGCCATCTTGCTGGCCCTAAACTGTGATTTCTTGCTTTCTCCTCAAACCCCTGACATTTCTGGTCTGTACCCTACCCCCATAGAGCCTTCCGTATTTTAGTTTCCAACTTGTTGCTCCTCATCTAGCTCCAGGCAGTTGGCCCTCACTAGTTCTCAGCCTCAAGTCTTTTCCTCCAGAGGCCCACAAGACTTGCTGCCAGCTTCTTTAGGTCTTTGACGAGATGTCACCTTTCTAGTGTAGCCCAACCTGAAAACCCAGTAAACATGGTCTAAAGATCGCCCGCTGTGGTGGTGCACACTTTTAATCTCAGCATCAGAAGGCAGAGGCAATTGAATTTCTGTGAGTTAAAGGCCAGCCTGATCAACCTAGTAAGTTCCAGGCCAGGCACACTGCATAGCAAGACTTTGCCTCAAAAACAACAATGGAGGCTGGAGAAATGGCTCAGCAGTTAAAGAGCATTTGATGTTTCTGCAGAGGCACCTGGGTTTGGTTTTTAGCACCCACAGTATGACTTACAATCACCTGTAACTTCACTTCCAAATGATCCAGCTCCCTCTTCTGGCCTCTCTGATAACCATGTCTGCAGACTGTGCACTTATATACCTGTAGCAAAACACTCTTAAGTTAAAATAAATTTAAAGTTACTAACATCAGGCAAACAAAAAGGTTTAACTAAAATATCCCCTACCCTATACAGCCTGCCCCTAGCATTCTTAGCTGAGGTTGCTCAGCTGCCATGGCATGGGTGCAAATGCTGGTACCCAGGCATCTGTTTTCAAATCCCTCTTAGGGCAGTGACCACGTTTGCCACTAACAGCCTGTGAGTGGCGTAAGAAGAATCCCATGCAGCTGTTTGGGTGAGTAGTGCAGCCACAACTGTGCAGTGAAGTGGGGCAGGTAAGGGGACCTTGCAGAGCCTTGCTTCTTGATAACAAAAACTAGTTTGCTTTCCATTAGTAGCTTCAAAGCCTTCTCCTCCATTCTCTTCCTATATTTTTTTGTCTCTTGAGACAGGGTCTCTCTGCATAGCCCCAGCTCCTGGAGCTCATTATGTAGATCAAGCTGGCTTCCAGCTCATAGAGATCCATCTGCCTGTGCTTCCTGAGTGCTGGGATTAAAGGTGTGTGCCACCATATCTGGCTTCAAAGCCCTCCTAACAGCACCATTTATTAGCTCCTGTTCGTCTTAGATGTATAAAGGAGACAGCCAAGGCTGCAAGAATATTAGTGCTTTAGGCTGGTCAGTATTAGACAAACTGTAGCGTATAGGAGTCTGGATTCCAGGAGGACTTTACCCATCTCTTCTCCCCTGCTCTTTCTGTGTTTCTTGTTGTATGACTTTTCACGAGGTGATATTACTGTCTGTTCACCTCAGATAATGCAGTGACCACAGACCAAAGAGAGGATTCCACCAGGGTCAAGCACAGTGAAACAGTGTGTTCACTGGGGCTACTTACAAGAGTGTGGGTAAAGAATTACTCGTAGGAGCATTAATGACCCAAAGACAGCATGACACACTGCCCAAAGCTTCATCTCTGCATTTCTCTTGGTACAACTTTCAGGTAGCTCTGGGATAGAAGGGAATCTCCTCTCCCTGGCAAATTGCTAGTTTTTATATAGCTCTGGGGACAGGCTGTATGAATCTTTTAAGTTTCTGCTTTCTGAAATTTCTAACTGGTTTACTTCCCAGAGTAATTTTTCAATTGCAAATAAATTGCTATACAGTATGTACTTTTGACCCTCAAGGAACTAGGCTCTGGCCCAGGTAGAAAGAGCTGATTATGGAGGTTGCTGAAACAACACAGGAGCAGCTGTACCTGGGACTTTCCTTACTAAGTGCTCCCCTTACTCTGACCCTAAAAAGGTGGAGGGCATGTGCTCTATCTCAGAGTAACCTTCCTTTCTCCTCTAGTAGGAGATGGGGCCCTCTGCACTTGGGCCCTACCCAGGGAGGCTTGGTGAGTCCTTTTCTTTTTGTGGCTAAATACCCGAGGAACAGGAACCAACCTAAAAATGGAATGGTGGTGAGGGGGTGGCCACTCCCTTGGTGCCTCCTCTGGACTCATGTGGTTCCGGGCTGCCACGCTTTACAGGGTTATTTCTCCACCAATGTGCTTCTATTTTTGCTATAGCCTCGCTGACCTGTAGTTTCAGAAACAGGAATAGTTTAAGCCAAGTTTTCCATTCGAAGTTGCACTAAAATAACTTCTACTGCAGTGTTAGAGGCACTTCATCTGTGTGTGTGTGTGTGTATGTGTATGCTTGCAAGTATGTATGCATGTGTGCGTGGGCCCACTGTGGATGGCTGACATGAATGACGTCATTACCCAAATTCTTTGAGAAATACTGCTTAATCATCTACCTCCATTCCATGTCAAGAAGAGAAGGGTTGACTCTGTAGTGTTAAAAAAAAAGTGTAAGTTTTGAAAAACTTTTAAATTTGGCAGTCTCGATCATATGAAAGTATATAATTAAAATATGTGACAGGTGGAAGGGTATTGCATGTTCCTTTAAGTTATACCTATGGTTTCTATGGTACCTCCTTCTGTTTCTAAGACTTGGGAGAATTGAAAACTCTGGTGGATGAATGCAAGTTGCTGTCAAACAGAAGCTTTGACTTCTCACTTGCCACCATGTCAGGCTGAATTGTCAGGGACAGGGCACAGAAACTTGATGTTTGTTTGCTAAGTGACCTGAGCCAGTTTGGAGTGCTGAATCTAGTGGTTGGCAAGCCTCAGCAGCTTTCTTTACTATCCCTAATGTGTTGAAGACCTTCGGGTATTGTCAGCCTCGTTGGTGGATCTGCCCTAACCTCCTGAGTTCCAGCCCTGTCCAAGAAGCCCTGACAAGGCTCATGTCATCGACAGCAGCTGAGGTTCAGGACCATAGACCTGGGCTTCTATTCCATGTTAGGCAGGCTGCCAGGGCATCCAGACCAGGGCATCCCGGCCAGGGCATCCAGACCAGGGCATCCCAGCCAGGGCATGGGCTGACTTAAGAAGGAATAGGCATGGGTGACCTGTAAAGGCTCTGGAGAGGTCCTGTAGCTGCGGTGTTACCGGGACTGTGTCAGAGGACTGCCTGCCCTGCCCTTGTTTAGTGCCCTGCAAGGAAGGTGAGGGAACAGAGTTTTGTCTAGGCTGCAGGCCACCGATAGGGCCCTTTTCCGTCTCATTTGTGTTTCCATTTTGTGGTCTGTTCTACAGTGAGGCCTGTTTCTGTAATTTCTGGAGTAGCAGTGTTTACTACTTGGGCAGAAACCTGGGGGGCTGTGGAAGTGATGAGCATGGAGACAGAGGAGGGTTCAAGGCACACAGCTGGTCTTCCTCCCAGCATGCCCCAGCAGTCTTGATGCAGTGTGTCCGGAATGGAAGGGTCAGTAGTGTGAGCAACACATGCAGACCTGAACCTATGTGTAGACTGTCTACCATTCCTGTACCTGGCCCTGCCTTAGCAACCCTGAGTAGCTGGTAAGAGAAAGAGACACAGTGAAAACTTCTGGAACTGCACTGCTTGTGGAAAAACCAACCTACTGTGGAGGGCTGTACCCTGTGGTGAGTGTCTGTGTTGGCTACTTCATCTGAAGAAGTATCCTTTCCCGTGTACAGCTCTTTTCCCAGAAAGGATGGTGACTTCCTGAGGGAGATGCCACAACCAAATTTGCAGCACCTCCTGCAGCCTCGGCTAGGCCTCTTGATAGTCTGTGGTGGGCCTTTGAATTGATGGGCGTTCAGCACAGACCCTCAGCAGAAAGAGGGAAGTGATAAGAAACACTCAGAGCTACTCCCATTTCAGAAGAGGGAACCGAGGCCTAAGTCTCCAAGGTTAGCCGGGGTCATAGCTGCTTCTTAAGTGCAGGGTTTCCCTCTCGTTGAGGACCTCCTGCCTGTTTGCCACAGCAGTGTGGAAATGTGTCAAGGAGACAGGTGCATTGTAGGTGCTATCCCTAATGTGTTGAAGACCTCTGAGATGACTCAGAGTCCACAGTGCACCAAGTCAGCGCTGCTCCCAGCCCTCTGAGTGCTGAGCCCACTCATGTTTTTGTTTTTTTAAACTAAATTAAATTTATTTGTTTTGAAGCAGAATTCAGATATGAAGGCATGCCCTCCCAAGTTGTTAGACTGTGGAGCCTAGTATCTGTGTTTTACTGTGTTACTTCCTGGAGATGCTCGAGAGATCTATTTTCACCTGTTTTGAAGCCCCCTTGGTGAGTTGAGCCCTAGCCAGTACCGCACGAATTGTCACTCCAAGCATCACCAGGTGGAATAACAGGCATCTGACCCTGCTCAGAACCCCTGGTGTACCATGGATGTCCTAGGAGCTATAGAGCCATTTCCTCAGCGGACATCATCTCTGACGTTTTGCTGCCTGGCCTCTCTGTTGCCAATAGCATCAGACTAAGAAAGGTATAGGAAAGTTGATTTTAGTAGATTGTAGTTATAGCTCTAAAAAATACCATTGGTTTTAGTTTGCTTTCTATTGATGTGATAAACACCATTACCAAAAACAACTTGGGGAGGAGAAGTGGATTTTATCTTACAGTGCATCTTCAGGGAAGCCAAGGCAGAAGCTCAGGCACAAACTATGGAGGAATGTGGCTTATTGTTTTGCTTCCAGGCTCATCTTCAGCTTCCTTTTTATATATGTCAGGCCCACTTACCCAGTGATGGTACCACCCAGAGAGGGCTGGGCCCTTCTTCATCTATTAGCAACGTAGAAAATGTCCCACAGACACACCCACAGGCTAAAGCTAATAAAAACAGTTCTTTAGTTGAAAATTTCTCTTCACAGGCAGTCAGGTCGACAACAAAGATTACCCACCACACTATTTCATTGTAAAATGATTAAACTTTTTTTTGATAGCACTTAACATTGAACCATGAAACTTGAGCATGCTAGGCATGTGCTCTCCCTGCTGTTTTGAGTTTTTGTTTTATTCTTAGTTTTTAAAGATTCATTTCAGGTGTACTTTACTTTTTGCTGCATGTATGTCTGTGTACCATGTGCCTGACTGGTGCCAGTGGAGACCAGAAGAGTGTGTTGGATCCCCCGGAATTGGAGTATTGATGGTTGTGGGTCACCATGTGGGTGCTGGGAATTAAACCTGGGCTTCCTGGAAGAACAACTAGTGCTCTTAACCACGGAACCATCTCTCTAGTCCTAGGGGTTTTTTTTGTTTGTTTGTTTTTGTTTTTGTTTTTGAGGTAGTCTAACTAAGTTCCCCAGGCTGGACTTGAACTTACTTTTCTCCTGCTTCAGCCTTCTGAGTAGCTAAGATCATAGGTACATTTAAGATCATTTTCCTCATACACCAAATCTGTATCAGGCACTGGGGATACAAAATGTAATAATTTGAAAAAAGCTTGACGAGGGTCTCTTTGAAGTTTAGCTTTGTGTTCAGTAATGAGGGCTTATTAGGAAGATGAGGATTTATGTAGAGCAGTAGAGGTTTTGTCCTTACGACGGAACAGAGGGCGGTGTCACAAAGGGCAGAGGGTGATGTTTGGATTGGCTGTGAAGCATGAGATGAGCAACAGTGTAAGAGCCGGCAGAGCATCCCAGGCAATGGAAGGTTCATCCTATTTGTGCTGAGAGCCATGGTGGCCTCAGCCTGGATGTCAGCCCTGGGTTTATGAGTTAAGAGAATCCTCTAAGACCCCATATGCTGCAGCTCAAGTGTCTTGTAACTTTTCTTCCCGGGACATCAGATGTGCTTAAGTAGAGGGAGCATATGCCTCAGGTTGACAAAATCATGGGCCAGGCCAAAGGAGTCAGACTAAATTCAAGCTAGTTAAAGTTACAGGTGAAATTTAGCATTTTTTTTTTAACAAGTGCATGTTGCTTTTCTGCTTTAGTTGTCAACAGATGAAAAATGGTCCTAGTGTAGCCCTCATAGGCTGTGGCTGCATGGTGCAGTGTGGGCAGAATTAGGGCCCACAGCCCACCCCAACTCCAGCTTCTTTCACCTGGGACCACAGAGAGGGGGAGCAATACCTTCTCGAAAGGGGAGGACAAGCCTTTATGGGATGCTTAATATTCCATTTAGCTGCCCCTAATTCTAAATAACAGTGTGGTGGTTGTAATGATTTAGTTTTAATTCCCTCCTAAATGATCTGTCTTTCCATTTGTTTACTAAGGCTGTCCACAGATGTTTAATCCTCCTGTGGTAGCTCAGACATGCTGGCAGACCTGCCGTCTTAGTTAAGAGTTTTTATTGCCATGAAGAGACACCATGACCATGGCAGCTCTTAGAAAGAAGACATTTAATTGGGGTGACTTGCTTATAGTTTGAAAGATTCAGTCCATTATCATCATGACGGGAAGCATGGCATGCAGGCAGACGCGGTGCTGGAGAAATAGCTGAGAGTCCTGCATCTTGCAGGCAACAAGAAGTTGACTGACTCACACTGAGGGAAGCTTGAGCAACAGAGACCTCTCAAAGACCGCCCCCACAGTGACACAGACATTTCCTCCAACAAGGCCACAGGTCCTAATAGTGCCACTCTCTTTGGGAGTCATTTTCTTTCAAACCACCATACCTACTAAATCAACTCTGCACAGGTTTGTTCCTATCGAGTCTCCTTTGTAGCAAGAGTTTGCTAATATTTTTCTCCTAAGTAAAATGAATCAGACTTGCCACCTGTAAAAAAAGTGATTTTCAAATATTTAAAAAGAATTTAGTAAGATAACAGAGAACACACATACAAAATAACACTCACAAACACACACACACATACACAAAACAAAAAAATACCACATGGATTAAAAAATATGTAAGAACCAGTAAGATGGCTCAGGGGGAAAGGACTCAACTTCTGTCCCTGGAGCCCTTGTATGGAAAGAAAGAACTGGTTGACTCAAATTGTCCTTTGACCTCTGCACATGCACCATGGCACATGCACAACTACACACATACACACACAAACACACCAAGTACACACGTACAAATAAATTTGAAAACTGAACTTTAAAAAAAGCAAAGACTCATACTGTAGAAACTTTAAGATGTGAGATTCAATGGCCTCTAGAAGTTTAACTTTGCTAACTTAGTGTTGGGCGATTCCCAGTTTTGGACCAGGTATACCAGGGTGCAGGTTCAGCATATATGTCCACTCCCTTCCTGGCCTCTGAGGACAGTAGTACTTGGAGTAGGCCCTGTTTCCTATTGTAGGATTTTCCTGTTCTCTGGCCATTAAGAGCCACTTCTTGTCTCTGGTACTAGCTGCTTTCAGAGCCTGTTTCTCATGGATAGAAAGCCACAAGGGTCTTGGGAGTGTCAGAAGCAACAGTAACAAGAGCAGCAAACACCCACACAGAAACCCCACATTTCCATGTACCCAGAACATTTATAGGGATTAAACTGTCTAGTTTCTGCAACTGCCTGCCTCATGACATCGATGCTTGTAGATGCCCATTTCCCAGAGTGGGAAACTGAGGTTAAGCGAGTTTGTCTAGCTCTCAGTAGCAGGATTGAACCACAGGTAGCCAGTCTTTGTTGTACTCCTACTGATATGAGGTGAGGTATGTGATGGGAAGAGCACAGCGTTTTACTCAGGGGGACTTGTGACCAGGGTCTTACAAGCCTGGTCCTTGAGATGGGGCGGGAGTGAGACACACATCATCTGTAGTCCCCATACCACGTGCTCCAGGTCTCCAAACCCCGGTCTGCCTAATGGCCAGTTTCAGAGTGGAGTTCCCTAAAACAGAGGTGCTATTTTGAACACTTCATGTTAGAGGGATGCATGTTTAAACTAAAATAGAGTGCACTTTATAATTTGTGGGTTTCCGTTCTCATTTTCTGTCTCAGCCAAACTGTGTGAGCTCCTTTCACCTCAGAGGACAGCCCCAGGCAGGCCGTAGTGCTCACACTGTGCTGGTGACAGGGTTGTCAGGAGCAAGAGAGGTGGTCACAGAGAGAAGAGGACTCCTAAGGGAGGCCTAGAATCCTCAAGTTTCCAATCAGGGCTCTTTGGTAGTACTCTGTTCCTCATGGCTTGTCTGTGCTCCTGGGAACAGGTTACTTGTCTGGGTCGTTGAGGGGATCCATAGCATGAGAGAGAGGCTGAGCCCTCAGAGCTGTGCTGCAGTTAGCAGCTGCCTGGGAGGGGCAGACCACATCCCCATTCCCAGTCAGCTGAGGAACACCAGCTGTGTATAATATTATACATTATTTTCCAGTTGCATCTTCTTTAGAGTTGAATAGTATCCCATTTTATGTGTAAATACATACCACCTTTTCATTATCTATTCATCTACTGGTGGGCAACTAGGTTGATTTTATTTTTTGTTTGTTTATTTGCTTTTTTGTTTTATTTTTGTTATAGTGAATAAAGCAGCAATAAACATGGGCGTACAAATACCTCTGTGAGAGTGTGGAGCTCTCTGGGTATATTCTCAGGAGTGAAATATTGGGGCTATATGCTAGTTCTGTTTTTAATTTTTTTAAAGATTTATTTATTTATTATGTATACAGTATTCTCAGTACTCTGCCTGCAGGCCAGAAGAGGGCACCAGGTCTCATTACAGATGGTTGTGAGCCACCATGTGGTTGCTGGGACTTGAACTCAGAACCTTTGGAAGAGCAGGCGGTACTCTTAACCACTGAGCCATCTCTCTAGCCCCTGTTTTTAATTTTTGAGACATCTCCAAATAAATTCCATAATGGTTGTATTAATTTGTATTCCCTGAGTAAACATTTCTCTTTTTCTGTATCTTCTCCAAAATTTGTCAGCAGGCTTCTTGATGATGGGCGTTCTGATTATAGGGAGGTAGTATCTCAGAGTAGTTTAATTTGTGTTTCCCTGAGGCCTAGTGATAGTGAACATTTAAAAATATTTATTGGCCATTTATGCTTCTTTTTTCTTTCTTTTTTTTTAAAACTGTCCAGTTGATATTTGCCCATTTGTTGATTGGCAGTTTTATTTCCATGCTACTTAATTTATGCAGTTTGTAAATTCTGGTTGCTAGTGGCATGTGTGGAGTGTAGCTGGTAAGGGTTTTCTCCCATTCTGGAGATTGTCTGTTTTGTCCACAGATCATTTCCTTTACTGCACAGAAATATTTTCTTTTCATACAGTGCCACCTGTTGATGCTTGGGGTTAGTTGTGGTTAGTTGGTGTTAGTTGGGGTTAATTGGTGACTGACAAGATCCTTCCTTGCCTGCCTCAGTATCCTGAAGAGTATCTCCTATGTGTTTTTTTAGAAATGTCAGTGCTTCTGGTTTTAAATTAAGCTCTTTCTTTGATCCATTTAAAATGATTTTTGTACAAGATGAAAGGTAATCTAATTTCACCTTCTGCAGGTGGAAACCTAGTTTTGCCAGCACCATTTGCTGAGTAGGCTTTCTTCTAATATATATCTTTGCCTCCTTGGTCAAAAATTAAACAGCACAGTTTGCTGTTTTATTTCTAGTTCCTCTGTATGATTCCATTGACTTTCCTGTCTGTTTTTATGCCTTACCAGGCTGTCCTAATGACTATAGCTCTATAGTATAGTTTGACGCCGGGTAGTGTAATACTTCCAACAGTGTCCTTACTCCTTAGGGTTGCTTTGGCTGTCTGTGGTCTTTGTAGGTCCATATGAATTCTTATAGTTTTCTAAACCTGTGAAATATAACGTAGGAATTTTGATAGGGATTGCATTAATTCTTTACATTAATTTTGGTAATACAGAAATTTTCACAATGTTTTGCCAATTTAGGGGCATGGGATGTTTTCGATGGGTTGTTAAAATTCAGTAGGAAGCAATTATATCATGCTTCAGGCATGTCTAAGACAGTGGGCCACAGATAGCTTTTCCTACTTTAGTGGATAGCAGTCACCAGAGGGTTTATTCATGGAGATTGCCAGGCCGAACCTAGGGAGTTCTTTATTTTCCAAGTCTAGCCCTGAAGGGGGTAAAGGATATATCTTAGTAAGAAGATCAGATTATAAAAATCAGTCGACTTGGGCTAGAGAGATGGCACAATGGGTAAAGATACTTGCTGCCACGCCCAGTGACCTAAGTTTGACCCCTGGCACCCACACACAGACCTGACTCTCACAAGTTGTCTTCCACATGTAACACACACACACACACACACACACACACAAAATGTGGTAAATTTTTTTAAAAGGCAATTGAATGGCCTAAAATTTCAACTGGGCAAAAGTCCTTTGAAGTTAAAAGGTGAAGTATATGTAGTGTGTGCATTTGCACTCTGGAGACTGAAGAGTCCTCAAGGCCTTAGAGGCTCTTCACTGCCAGTCATTAATTGCTCTTCTGCGAATCCTAAGCTGCTTCCTGTGCCATGCCTAAAAAAGTATTTGCATATTTTTATCACAGTCCAGCAACTGGGCTGGTATGTCTGGCCCGAAGCAGTGCTTATGGTGGGAGTTGGTCTTGCTTGTGCAGGGGCTTCTCTGTGTGCTTCCTGAGACATACCAAGGGACCTTCACTGTGTGAACTGAACAAGATGTCCCCAAAGCCGAGAGCTAGCTTGCTCTATCACAGTTGTTCTATGCCAGCTGTCATTACCTAGACCAGTCAACAGCATCTGTGCATGAGGACTGCTGTTTTAAACCAGCTTGTCTCAGCTCTACGACCAGAAGTGTGACCCAGCTGTTGATGAGCCAGCAGTGTGAGCTCCATCAGAATCCCCCAGCTTGTCTCAGCTCTAGGGCTAGAAGTGTGACCCAGCTGATGACAAGTCAGCAGTGTGAGCTCCATCAGAATCCCCCAGCTTGTCTCAGCTCTAGGGCTAGAAGTATGACCCAGCTGTTCACGAGTCAGCAGTGTGGGCTGCATCAGAATCTCCCCACTTGTCAGGAGGCTCACAGTCACCATCAGATCAAGGTATCTGTAGCACAAATGGGTTGGCCGGATGGCACAAAAGCATGTCGTGAGGAAGGGTCCCTAGTTGATTTTGATTATATGACATTCATCAGCATCTCTGGAGCAATAACATTTGCAAATGGCGTTTGGGACACCAGGGATAATGACCAGTCTGTTCACCTCCTGGATCAGGCAGTCACTTAGGAGGAAAGCCAAGCTATCCATTTCCCTTGTTCCTGGTTGGTTAACATGGGGTAAGTGAGCTCTCATGTGGTGATCTCTGGAGCCCTGTGTGCACCAGCACCAGCTCCTTCCTTAGCATCTCTTCCTTGGGCTCTACCCACACCTAAAGCTGTCCCCCTACACACTTAGTATGTGACTTCCCTCAACGCCTTTTCTAGGATGCTATGGTCACAAGTTGTAGAAGCCTATCCTAGTGGGGAAGAAGGAAGCTGTCTTTAGGAGGTGCTGCAAATGTCACCAGGTTGACCCCTGGTGGTGCCGTCTGAATGTCCTGGTCCTCTGATGGTCTTAGACACATGCATAGCTCCTTCATATTAGAGTTGGCTCACCATGCCTGTAGCAGATGTTGGGCTTTGCGCCTGACTTTGTCAAGGTGTTTATTATTCCTAGGCTGCCCAATGAGGACATCTGTATTCATTTGTGTTTTACAGAGTAGGGAAAGGCCCATTCAGAGTTGCTCTGATGTTTATCCAGTGCTGTTAAATGTGCTTGTGGCACTGTATAGTGTTTTTGCTGTAGAAGGCACCGTGGTGATTTTACCCTCTTAGGAGCATCATCACTAACTCTGGCCCTCCATTCAATGCTAGAGACTTTAGGCAGGGCCTAAATTTTGCTCTCCTTTGGGTTTCTACCCCACCATGCAGTCCCAGGCATTAGTGGGCCCTCTGTGCATAAAGGGCCATAAAACTGGAGTGACCAATCAGCTCCTGTCCATTTACTTCCTCGGTCCTTCTTTCTTTGTAGCAGCCCCTGCCTGGCACAGAGCCCCCATATCCAGCTCCTTGCATTTCCAGAACAGTATATCTTTTTTTTTTTTTTTTTTTTTGGGATTTTCGAGACAGGGTTTCTCCGTAGCTTTTTTGGTTCCTGTCCTGGAACTAGCTCTTGTAGACCAGGCTGGCCTTGAACTCACAGAGATCCGTCTGCCTCTGCCTCCCGAGTGCTGGGATTAAAGGTGTGCACCACCACCGCTTGGCTCAGAACAGTTTATCTTAAGCCAGTTTGTCTTGTTGGTGTCTGCTGTCCTTGTATGCTTGAATCTGATTTGCAGCCAATTTCTACTTCCCCTGTCCTGGCCTAGAGAAGGACAAGCATGTGGGTAGGGATCACATCACCCCTTAGACTGTAACAGTTTGGAAAGGGGATGACCAGCACTCCATATTTACCTGCTGACCAAGCAGCTGTGTGGGGAGCCAGCTGCAGAACAGCCGTGCTTTCTCAGAGAAGCCGAGACCCAGAGAGTAAAGTAGTGTCTGGGGACTGGCTGTGGTTCACACGGGTGTGCTGCAAGTTCAGCACTCTTTGAAGATGTCGCCCAAACAAAACAATTGGCCAGAGCGCCTGTAGAGTCTTATTTCTTCACTTGTTAATTTCCTAGAAACTCACTGGTTTCCATTTCAAATATACATAGTATTGATACTGAGGGGTGAGCCCAAGGTCTCACACATGCTCGGCAAGCTGCGTCATCACCGTCACCGCAGCTGTGGTCCAGGCTTCTGTGAATCAGTGGCGCGCGCTCTCTCTCGCTGAGGCGGCCTCTTTCAGCAGACCCTCAGAACCTACCATGTGTTGTCCCTCAGTCTTCACATCCACTCTCCTTCCTGAAGCCGATCCTAGCTTTCCCCACCTGTGGCTGCTGAAGAAGTGCTGCCGTGATGGATGTGTGTTCTGATCTTGATCTTGGTTTCTTAGCGGCTGTAATATTCTTGCTTGAGAAAGCTCCCAGAAGAGGGAGTGTAGTCTGTGCCTGAGGTCTTGCAGGTTTGATCAATTGTGTCAGAATACTCAGCTGTCAATCAGTGAGAGAGCCTAGGGAATAAGGAGCTCTATTTCTTGTCTTGTCCTTTAATTGTTCTACCTTTCTACCCTGCTTCCAAAATTATTTTAAGAAAGCGCCTAGTTCAATTTTCTGGCAAGCATTTTAAAGGCATACAGCAAACGAGAAGAAATATGTTTGTGGAAGTCTCTGAAGTGTCAGTGAGAGCAGTGCTGGCTTCAGCACCGTGCCATGCTCGTTCCTTCCTCCTGCTGAGCTCCAGGTGACAGAGAATCCTAGGCAAGTGTGTCTAGACCCCACTTGTAGGATGGAAGCTCTACTGCAGGGTGAAGTCCTGGCTATGTGTCACTTGTTTCCATAGTGACTTAAAGGACAGAGACTCCATCTCAGGAAAGGGAAGTCAAGAAGACAGCCTCACCCAGCACACACACACGTGCACATACACACAAAGCTCCAGAGGGTGCCACCCGGAGACCCACAGCCTTAGGAAGAAAATGAAGAGACCCTCATGGTACAGACTAACAGAACAGACTGCAACTTTACACTTGCTGTCTTCTCTCGGAGTCAGCCGAGACATAAAAAGGCAAGGTGGTGTTATGAGCATGTGTGATGGCGTTTGTAACATGTTTGGATGTAGCATGAAGCAATAGCAGATGAAGAGGGGATAGGTGGAGCCTGGACTGGTGGGAGTCTTGTTTCTGCATCCCACGAGGATCCAGCCCAGGAAAGAACAGAGTGGTGCACACATGAATAGTTAAAGGAACAGCATGGAAGGCATGTGGTTGTGGATGATGGATCTTTCCCACATTTGCATGTTGAAGTTCTAACCCCATGAGACAACACTTAGTGGCAGAGTCCATGAATTAAGTTAAGATTCTATGAGATCATAAATGTAGAACCCTAATCCCATAGGATTAGTGTCCTTATAAGAAGAGGCACACACAAAGAAATGCACAGAGAACACAGCGTACCTGCTAGCCACCTAGGGTTCCCATTAGAGGCCGAGTCAGCATGGCACCTTTATCTTGACCTGAAGAGCTGAGAAAATGTCTGTTGTTTAAGGCCCCTGGTCTGTGACTCTTCACTGTGGCAGCCTAGGCCTACTAATTCTTGTCTAATGTGGAGTCGCTCAGTTCCCAGCTGAATTACTAGGCTATGCTCTGGGGAACCGGGAAAGCAGTCCCCTCAGATTTACGAAGGAACGTGCACGGAAGGTGATTGTGAATGCAAGGCCATTTGGGAGGTTGTCTGCTCCTCGCTCTCCTCATGGCTGTTTACTGTCCAGCCCCATGACGGGAGCCATCTGTCCATCTGCTTTGGGGTCTGGCTGCTGTGCACAGTGACACGTGGGCACAGGATTACATGTCAGCAGCTATCCTAGAGATACCGGGTTTGCTGTGAATTCTCATCTGTTTTCCCCCAGCTGGGGTGGTGGAGCATCTCAGGCTATTTTTAGAACAGCCTTACGGTTGCTCTGTGTGATCCTCTTGGGTACAGGGTGTGAGCCTCTCATGCTGCCTTGTTCAATATCTACAGAGTGCTGTATTTGTTTGACTTTATTTGAAAATTTAAGGCTTTCATGAACATTGTTCCAAGTTATCTAATGAATCAAAACTCTAGGATTTATACCTTAAAAGGCTGATGGTTGGAGGCTTTCTTGTGACTTCCTAATCCCTTCCCTAGACCATGTAGGGTAGAGTTGCTGTGCAGACTCAATGTTAATAAGGCTTATTGTAAAGCAGTTTTAGGTCATACCACAGTTGACTGCGGAGTAGAGCTCCCTTGATCCACTGCATGCATAGACATCTGGTCCTAGCGTTGTGGCTGAAAGAGAAGACTGCAGAGGAACAGTGTGCTTCTCAGTTAGTTGACAACCTTAAGTGTCCAGAGGGTGTAAGTGTCAGCCATTCTTACCACTTGCTCTGTAGCCCAGCACCTAGCCTGGCGGAACCACATGTGCCTGTGGGCCTGGTGAAGCCACAAATGATGATGCCAGAACTGTAGGACAATATTCCTGGTTTCCAGGCATCCCGCCTGTCCCAGTTAACAGCTGTGGTAGTGATAAGGGCAGGAAATAAACCCAGGGAAGAACAGATAGATTTAGGACACCAAGTCTGTCTATAGGGGATGGATGGAAACTTGGAGATTCCATAGGAAAGGAAGATACGGGAGGAGGTTGGGGTTTGCATTGCTGACAGAGCAGGTAAGTGTGGTTGGGTCAGTGGCAAATGCTCTGATTATCCTAGTCTAGCTCTGCAGAAATGATCATAGCTGCGGGACCAGCTCTCATTGTTACTTGACTAGATTTAGGGTCACACACCTCTGGGTGTGTCTGTGAGGCTGTTTTAACTGAGTAGACCCTTAGTCAGTCCTAGGATCATTCAGTGTAAATTAGTGACATGCAACCTCTAAATCTCTCATAGAAGTTCTCACATATAATTTACTTTTTAATTTTATTTTATGTGTATGATTATGTATATATTACATCCATGCCTGGTACTCATAGAGGTCAACTATCCTGGAACTGTAGTTAAATTTAAGTCTCTCAAAAAAAATGCTTTTAACTCTGAGTCAACTCTCCATTCCCCACATATTTCTTATCTGAGATTCTTTGAACGTGCAAGAAGGAAATATCTTCTCTACTGTGGACCATGGACAAGCTTTAGGGTCAAACTTTTCCGTAGCCCTATAGGAAGATAGCAGAGTGTACTCTATATGACTGCTGCAAGGCCAGTGTCTTCCTAAGGGGCACATCTGTGTTAAAGAAAGAGCATTCATGGACATTGGTAGAAGTATGGCAAGGAAGGCTTGACTTAGGACCTTCTCAATAGGTCCAGGGATGGCTGAGAAAGGGTCTTTTGGGACAGAAGAGAGATTGAGACTCTGAATACAGTATGGACAAGTGGGGATTTATAGATAGAGAACAAGATGGGGATGAAAAGTTATCAAGAGGGGAGGACATCAAGGGTGTGGTAGTTTGAATGAAAATGACCCCATAAACTCAAGGCACTATTAGTAGGTGTGGTCTTTTGGGAATAGGTGTGATCAATGGGTCATTGAGATGGACATTGAAGTTTTAGAGGCTCACTCTCTCTTCCTGTTTGCTGCCCACTGATCCATATGTAAGACTCTCAGCTCCTTCACCAGTACCATGTCTGTCTGCACACCACCATGCTCTCCACCATGACGACAATGGACTAAACCTCTGAACTGTAAGCCAGCCCCAATTAAATGTTTTGCTTCATAAGAGTTCCCATGGTCTTGGTGTCTCTTCACAGCAATAGAAACCCTAAGACAAGGGGTCAGGATATTCTGACTAAACAGACCTGAAATGGTTCTTGCTGAGGACAGGCAGGTGTGAAATGACCAGATGTATCCTGGGGATGAGGGGGTGGGAGAGAGAGAGAATAATAAAAAACAAAAAGAGAAAGAGATGGATTTGAAAGAGAACAAGGTGAGGGGTACATGGGAGAGTTTGGGGAGAGGAAAGGGAAGGAAAAAAGATGTAACTATAATCTCAAAAAATTAAAGAAACACAGTTCTTCAAGGTCATAGCAGTGATTTCCCTGAGTCACCTGGATGAGATGACAGCAGGGACATCAGAGTCCCTCTGCCTTAGCCTTGCTGGTTGTACACAGAACGACTGGGACAAGACACCTCTTTTCCCTGAGTGTTGAGTCCTCACAGGAAGAGGAAGTGCTGATTTCCCCACTGTGGGCAAGCTTTGTTGTGGACACAGGACAAAACCTAGTAAATGTGGTTGCTCTCATTTGGGCCACCTCCACTAGTGCTGTATACTACACTGGAGCAAGGAGGTGAGCTCTAGGGAGGCCATGGAGCCCCTCCACAGTGTGACTGCCACGCCTTCCCTTTTGCTGCAGCTGTTCCAGAAAGATTCCCCAGGTTGGTTATGCATTTGTTTCTAAAAGAAAGGCATCAGGTGCTGCACCATAATCCCTTTCTCCACAGTCTGCAGCTGAATTCCGAGATGGAGCCAGAGCAAAGAGAATAAAGCTCCCACAACGTAATGGGAATTTGCCATCACCAGAAGCAGTGACAGTGCAAGCTAATTAAAATTAAAATATCTATGTCTGCCTCTAGGTTTCAAAAATGGATAGCAGTTGGGTAGTAGAGGGCTTGGGGGAAATATACCATCAAGATTCACTTTTAATACTATGTTCCATGTCCAGCTGGAAGTAAGTGAAAACTTGGAAACCAGCGTGTAGCAGGTTTCCTTTCAAGCCCTTCAAGCCTCCCTCTCACCAGCTAAGCTGAACCTGGCTCTCAGGTAGAACACTGGCAGTGTAGCAGGATGAGCAGGCCTCTACCGGGTAAAACGCTCTCTCATCTGGAGAACTCAGGCAGCCTAGAAGAGCACGGGTATTGACTACCACCCTAAAACTGTCTTCTGTCCCCATGGCTAGGATTTAGGGAGGGCTAGGCTCTTAGAGGCAAATGCACACCCAGTGGGCAGATGTGAAGACATCTGGGGAGAGAGGTCTAAGAGTACCAGGACTTGGCGGATTTGTTTAAAGGATTAAGATCCTAAGAGAGCCCTTGTTGCCTCTGAGTTGACCTTTTTTTGGCTTCCCAGCCTTCTCTATCCCTTTGAATGCTGGACTTTGCTGTTCCTTCCATTAGTGCAACTCCCTAATATGCCGTCTGTGTAAAAGTCAGCTCTATCCCCTGCTTCCCGGCAGCATTTTCACCAGGGCCAGCCTTCTTCCTCCTCTCCTTCACAGCACAGGGTTCGCTGTCTCTGGACTCACTTAAATGACCTATCCCTTTCTTGCAATATTGACTCAGTCATGTGCCCTCCATAGCCGTGGTTCCCGATTTTGTATTTCTGTGGATGTAGAGAGCATTCTTGATAGCTGAGCCAGGTGGAATACCATCATAGAGCGCCCCAGAACCACTGTCTGTCTGTCCTCTGGCCCTTGTCACCTGTGGGGAAATTGTTACTGTTAGCACAAGAGTGATAAGGGCCAGCAGGTGCTTCTCCCCACCTGGTTGAGACTGGTCAGCAGCAGCATTGGGAGGTCAGCTCTGCAAGTTTCCTCAAAGAAATCCATTGTCCTGCCTCATGGCTCCAAAGCTGTATTTATAATTGTTTCTTTTCTTCTTGGGATTCCATCATTTCTTCCAGCTTTGCAATAGCAGCGGTAGCTTGGCTGCCTTGGCCAGACCCTTGGAAAGACCCTTGGAAGGGCCTTGTTCTAGTTGCTTTGCTTGTGATTAAAGTGACCAACAATAGCTTAAGGGAAGGGGAGTTTACTTGGGGTCTTGTTTCAAGTGGATATAGTCCATTGTATAGCAGCAGGAATATGTGACTGGCCCTCACCTATCTCATCTGGGAGGAATAGGAAATAGAGAGAGGGCCATATTGGTAATCACGTGGCTTCGCCTCTCTTTATGCAGTCTAGGGAAAGACCATGAGATGCTACCACCCACATTGAGGGCAAGTCTTCTTACCTTAGTTAAATTTCCCTGGAAACACCCACAAAAACACCCAGAGTTGTGTCGCCTTGGTGATCCCAAATCCAGTCACGTTGTAGATAAATACTAATTATCACAGGCCCCATTTCACCAAACACAATATTAACAACCTATTAGCTGAAGTTCTAGATGAACTCTCCAAAGACGTTCTGTATAAAAACCCAGACCACTGTCTCCATCTCCTCCTCACCCCCTCACTGCCCTGTAATGAGAAAATGGAAAGAAGTCCTGTTGGAGCCTGCCAAGTGCTCTCTACAGTAGTGAGTTGCTCAAACAGTGTTCCATTGTTATAGCAGAGGCAAGTAGACAGCACGCCACTTTGCTAGAGATCTATATACATTAATACATGCAAGTGGTATGGCTCCCCATGTCTCTAAGCTACTTAGGAGGCCAACACATATCTCTACAGTTTCGATTTGTTAGAGAGGAATCTAGAAATTGGATGGTGTTGCCCATATGAAGGCCTTGGGCAGACCATCCCTGGTCTCCTGGCTTGTTGTCGTGTTTCAAAAATAACTTTGTCTTCCTGGCACTTCATTGATCTGTGGTTGTTGCTTCGTATTTAGAGCCCTTTATGGAATTCTCTTGCTACTCAGGAAATGTCATATTTCCTCATGAAACCAGCTTTGACACTTGCGATTTAGAAAATAAGTTTTCCTAGTGATTGTAAAAATAAACCTGAGGCCAACACAATGGCTCATCAAGGTACTTGCCGATGACCTGAGTTCAATCCCTAGTCTCCCTGTGGTAGAAGGAAGGAGTCAACTCCTGATTTTCAAAGCTATCCTTTGATGTGCACATACACACAATAAAATGTAATAAAAATTTTAAAGATTCTGGGATGAAGAGATGACTCAGTGTTTAAAAGCACTGACTGCTCTTTCAGACAACACAGATTTGGCTTGGCACACACATAGAGGCTAACAACCATCTATAACTTCAGGTACAGGGACTCTGATGCCCTCTTCGGGCCTCCTCAGACATTGCGTGCATGTGGTGCACATACATACATGTAGATGAAACAGCCAAAATGTCAAAAAAAAAAACTCCAAGATTTTAAAAATGAAAAAGTCCTTCCAAATCTATACACCTGTCTTAGTTAGGGTTTCTATTATTGTGACAGTATACCATTGACCAAAATCAGCTTTAGAAGAAAGGGTTTATTTCATCTTATACTTCTGAGTAATAGTTCATCACTGAGGGAAAGAAGTCTGGGCAAAAACTCTAGCAGGGCATGAACCTGAAGGCAGGAGTTGATGCAGAGGCCATGGAGGAATATTGCACTATGTCTTGCTCAGCCTACTTCCTTAAAGCACCCTGGGACCACCCGCCCAGGAGTGGCACCCACAGTAAGCTGGACCCTCCCACATCAATCATCAATTGAGAAAATGCACCACAGACTTGCCCACAAGTCAGTCTGATGGGGGGCATTTTCTCAGTTAAGGGTCTCTCTTTCCAAACGACTCCGGGTTGTGTTAAATTGGTGTAAACATCTGCACAACACAGCATTTAAAATACAAGAAACTTTGGAATTACCAGTTTGGTCTTTTTTGTGGTAGCCTAGAAAAAGTGAATGTATTTCGGGTGAATGTGCAGGTGCCTCTTCAGGCTCAGGTAATATCCTGCCATATTGTAGAGGAGAGAGCGGGTTAGGCTGGGCTCTGTGGATCTGTCTAGTATAAGGCACTGGACAGATGCTAGTACTTGCAGTGAACTTGAACCCACCGAAGTAGGTATTTGTTTTCCTGGAGCTCCATTAGTTTGGAGGTTTGGAAGTTGCCTGGATATGAAACTATTGCACTAAAAAGCCTGGCATTGTGGTGTCAGAGATCTAGTATAAGCTGTGAAGAGTCCCATTCAGAAAAATATGGAATGACGTTGAGCCTGGATTCTCCCAATCCTGCTGCTGCCAAGAGTGTGCTTTGCTTTTATGGTTGACAAAGCTGGGGCTGTGTCTCACAAGTGAGCTGACCTTGACCAAGGCCAGTGTTTTTCCCAGTGGCCAGCCACTGCTCCAGTGATAAGCCTGTAGAACTTCCCTTCATCAACATGAAATAGGTAGATGGTTTTGGAAGGAGGCAGAACACACGCTTTATTCTTGAACTTTGGTGTGTGTGGCACTCTCTGAAACACAACAAGATGACTTATTTTAAGATGCTTTGGCACGTTCTTCACTTTCCAGACCAAGATGTTCTCCAGTGAATGAATAAAACTAATTGTAAACAGCAAAGGGAAGGAGATTACAAGTGCCAGAAGAGAAAGAAGAAAGGGGCTCTGTGCCAGCCTGTCCCCACAGGAGTGCAGCCTGCCATATTGTAGAGGTGGGTGGGGGTGGCATTACCCACTCGAGCTTCTCCCTGACACACCCCACTTCCATGGAATATTTAGATCAATGCTGTTTCCACTACAGAAACACAGGACCTTTTTGTCTGGTTTGTTGGTATTGATGACTAGGTGTGTCTGTTTATCCTGTTAATTCACTTTTGTTCTTTTTTAAAGTATACCTTGAAATATTTTTCTTTAATAATATATATTTTCTGAACCTTGAAATATTTTTAATAGAAATATTGGCAAGCTGGATGTGGTAGTAGGGCATGCATATACTCTCAGTTCTTGGGAGACCGAGGCAGGAGGATCCCATGTTTAAGACCAGCCTGGTCTATATTGGGATACTCTGTCTCAGTGCCCCAGAAAAAAAAAAAGAAAGAAAGAAAAAAGCAAACCACTCATATTCAGACAGGAAATCAAGCACAAATGATACAGAGGCTTTACCCCAATCTCCTGCCTCCCCCTTTTAGCTTTTTCTCGAAACTGTTACCTCCTGATATCTGTGTAACAGGCTTTCTTGGACCGCCAGTCCCCAAATCATGACATAGAGACTTATTATTAATTATGAATGCTTGACCTTAGCTTAGGCTTGTTTCTAACTAGCTTCGTTTTTAAAAACGTAAACCAACCCATTTCTGTTCATCCATTTGCTGCCCCGATGCTCAGTTACCTCATCTACGGACTGTCATTCTGTTTTCCTGCTCCCTTGTGTCTATCTGGCCCCTGATGGGCTAGCCCCTGTTTCCTCTCTGCCCACTGGCCCTACCTATCCCTCCTCTGCCTCGCTATTGGCCATTTAGCTATTTATTAGACCAACAAGCAAGGTGAAACAGCAACACCTCTTCACATAATTAAACAAATGCAGCATAAAGAAATACAAGACATCTTTATATCATTAAACAAATATTCTACTCCACAGCATATCTGTACCCATGATGTGAAAGCTGGAGACCTGGTCAGAGGT